>NC_132920.1:48738441-49054210 GCF_047675955.1 Chlorocebus sabaeus
TTTAGAGTATCTGGGTGGGCTCTAAATCCAATAACATGTGTCCTTCTAAGAGATACACAGAGAAGACAGAAGAAGACAAGTACAACACAACGTGACCACAGAAGCAGAGACTGAAATAGGTGACTACAATTTAAGGAATTCTAACATCCTCCAGATGCTGGAAGAGGCAAAGGACAGATTTTCCCTAAAGCCTTCAGGGTATTGTGGTTCTGCCAACACTTTGATTTCATACTTCTGGACTCCCAAACTGTGAGAGATTAAATGTCTCTTGTTCTAAGTCACCGATTTTGTGGTAATATTTATTATGGCAGTCCTAAGAAGCTACAATGCCTTGTTTTCCTGATCTGCCAACATTTTTAAAGCTCCTGACCAACCAGCCAATCTATTTATTGTCACACAAAGTAAATGACCAGGTACCCTACTCAAAGCTTTGTCCTTCAGAGAATTTTCCTGCACTAGTCTTTTCAGTGTCATTTCTGAGTGGGATAGTAGTTTAGCAGCAATTCATTTGCTGTTACATATGGCTCAAGAAGCAGGGTGACTTGTACTTCAGGCTTCTTGCTGCAGACCCCTTGAGTTATCTAGTTAATGGGTTAGCATGAGTTTACCAAGGATTGCACTTCCTTCTTATTTGGTGAAGGTGTGGAATTCAATAATATATTCTTTATTTTGAGGGGGTGCTTTAGCATTTCAAAGACTATTGACCTCCTAAAAACTTCCCTCATTACAAATCCTTGTATCTTCGTGTTTTATCTCCTACTCTTTAAAGTGTATAGGTGTATTTAGAGGATATGTGTCTCTCTAAAGCCTCCAACAGACTTATCACTTTGTGCTTTTCTTGTTCTAATAATGTGATTTATTCAATATACTGTTTCAATTAAGATGGTCCAAGTCTAGATGTTTCTGGTCCCCTTAGATAATATAACAGATGGCAAGAAAATTAACATGATACTGGGGAAAGATTGTAAATGTATTTGATTTTCCATCTTTCTGTTCCTTTTTCTGATAAGTATGGAAAAGAACACATACACCAGCTCAATGGCCAAATATCATATACCTCAAGCCATACTGACTTACCTTAGCAAAGATAACACACCAGCCATAGCAGCTGTGTCTTTGTGGAGGTCCACTATTATTTTCCAGGCTCCGACTAAATTTTGTTATGGCCAGACTCATAATCTAAATGGGAATAAGATAGGAAACACTACCATCATATGCTTTAGGTCTGAAATGTTGTCAATGATTTTTATCATTACTTCTAGAATGTGGTATCATTTTTATTTAATATCATTTAATATAGTTTATTCATACTTTGATGAGATGAAAAAATTCTCAGAATTTTTCACTTGTCTTTCCTCACTCTAATATTCCTTACCATAAGCACCAAAAAAAAAATAAAAATAAATAAATAAAGGTGTTTTTTTTTTTCAATTACTAAGTCAGTCCATTCAGTTATACCTATGGAGATAGGACATGACCACCAGCTGGAATTATTGACCTACTCTACCTACTAAATACAAGAGAACATTGACAAGCGGTACTCTTATGCCTCCATTTTAAGAAGTGAACTAATGGGGATGTTACAACTCCCTGGTTATAAATGTCTTGGATCTCTTCTGCTAAGTCTTAAAAATGTTTGCTTATGGTCGGGCAAGATGACTTGTGCCTGTAATCCCAGCACTTTGGGAGGCCGAGGCAGGCAGATCTCGTGAGGCCAGGAGTTCGAGACCAGCCTGGCCAACTTGGTGAAACCCCATCTCTACTAAAAACACAAAAATTAGTCAGGCTGTAATCTCAGCTACTCTGAGGTTGAGGCAGGAGAATCGCTTGAACCTGGGAGGCAGAGGTTGCAGTGAGCTGAGATTGTGCCATTGCACTCTACCCTGGCAACAGAACGAAAAGTCCATCTCAATTAAAAAAAAATAAATACATAAAAATAAAAAGTCTGCTTATTAGCCTTTACCTAGTGTGCAGTTACCCAAGTAAATGGTCATATGTAACTCTGGGGGTACACTGAGGAACCATTACCCTATCAATACATTTACTGTGATGTTGTAGGAACATTCCTCCTAGGGAGCCTGCTTATTCTTCAGTAAGTGATTCCCAGATCTAGAAACTAAATCAGATCTGGAAACTGAGTAAGGAACTGTGTCTTTTTGCCGTAGTGGCTGTGCTCAGCTTCTTGACTACCCATACGTTATGTCTTTTGGATGTAGAGACTGAGCAACACTCCTGTTGACTACCCATTTAACCTGCCTTTATAGATGTCAGCTCTATTAACGATTTCTATCGCTCTCTGTGAGTGAGTCCACAGTTGACTCTTTGATCTTGCTAATCATTACAATAACTGCATCTACCTTGTTTCTTTGGGTAAATACTACCATCTTCCTTTTGTTATTTTTAGTATTCTATAATATCCATTGCAATCAGAGATCCTATTTATGTAACAACATCTCTTACCACAAGCCCTATCCTACAAAGGACAGCCACCACTGAACTTCTCCATGATGCCAGTTCCTTTCTCAGTAGAGCTTTGGTAAACGAGTGTCCTCTAATAACTCCCAGAGGACAAATCATGTGGTGACTTTTGTGGTCTTAACCATAATTACTGGTCTTCTGGCCAGGAGGGGATGTGCAGTGGATCTGAAGGAGAGATGTGTCGTCTTGTGAGTCACAAGTCTTGGTATTGTTTTCAGGTAAATGGGGTATTCACACCTTTAAGAGGGATACATGGGGCAACTTTTGCAAACCCCAAAACTTACACTGATGTTGCTGTCATTGTTTTATATCTCAGATTCCACATCTCACAGGACACTGGATTGAGAATTAAAATATCTCAAGAACTCTGCTACTTTTACTATTAAGTGATGAGCTTGAGATTTTCTATCCCCCGAAAACCCCAAGATTTTTCTATCTTCTGCTTGAAGGAAATTAGAGTCCTTTTAATGCTGTCTAGGAGGACTTCTACCTTTATTTGTTATTAAGAATTCCAGGCTTTCCATTTTATCTCTCAATATGTCACATGTCCCAGTTCCACATTCGTTATTACAGTTTTCATCATGTTTATCAAATGCTGAAAATATTCTGCTTGTCAGTTCCTTCTCTTCCATTCGATCTATTACCCCAGTTAACCTCCAGCTGAAGCTGTAAAGTTGCAGCATGACAATCTACTATGAGGTATTCACAATGAAAAATTTTAATATTTCTTTATGTTTCATTATGGATTATCACCACTGGTAGGGCTCTCATTGCTGGTGACCTGGTGGTTGACACAGCTCGAATTTCCTCTTTTCAGACCTTTAACTATTTCTGGTTCCAGGTTTCTTAGGAAGCAGGGTCTTACTCGGAGATTTGCAAGTAGGAAGTTCATTAGGGAGTGCTCTTGAGATCAACGTGTTTAGGGAGGTAAAGGAAACGGACTGGGAAAAGTGTTAACTGGACTGTGATGAAGTTGAAACAAAGACCTCAGATGATTATATGAGGTTCATATGAGGCATATATGACCGATGTCACTCTTTGAAGTCATCCCAAATTGGAGAAATGGGACCAAAGCTTTATCCCCCTGCATCTACCAATTATAACTTTGAGTGAGACAGCTCTCTTTATCCAAGTCCAAGTACCAGAAAAAGACTTAGCTAAAATCTATCAGCTACCATCACTCCTGCAGCTGTGGTGATGAGTGCTTCAATCTTGGGGAAGAAGTGCTGGAGGAACATGAAATCCTATAGAATCATAATCCATGGTTTCATTTTCTGCTTATTATTTCTTCACTCTTTCTTTCCTTCTTTCTTTCTTTCTTTCTTTCTTTCTTTCTTTCTTTCTTTCTTTCTCTCTCTCTCTCTCTTTCTTTCCCTTTCTTTCTCTCTCTCTTTCTCTCTCTCTCTTTTTTCTTTCTTTTTCTTCTTTCTTTCTTTCTTTCTTTCTTTCTTTCTTTCTTTCTTTCTTTCTTTCTTTCTTTTGTTCTTTCTTTCTTTCTTTCTTTCTTTCTTTCTTTCTTTCTTTCTCTCTCTCTCTCTCTTCCCCAAACATGGTATTTTATTATTTTAAAATTATAAGACAATGTTATAGACTGAAAATCTATGTCCACTCAATTTATATGTTGAATTAAGTCCTAGCCTCTAGTATGATGGTATTTAAAAAGGACACCTTTGAGAGGCAATTAAAATTAGATGAATTCATGAGAGTGATGCTTTCAGGATGGGAATAATGGTCTCAGGAAAAATGACCTCATAAGAAGAGGCTTGCACCTACTGAGAAAAGACCATGTGAGGACCTAATAGGAAGTTGGCCACCTTCCAACCAGGAAGAGGGTTCTCAGAATGAAATGAGTCAGCTGGAACCTTGATCTTGGACTTCCCTGCCTCCAAAACTGTGAGAGAATAAATGTATTATTTAAGCCATCCAATACATGATATTTTGTTAATGGCAGTCCATACTAAGACAGTCAGTATTAAGACTATGATATAAACAGAGATAGCAGTATAGACATGTGGCAGTACAATTGTGAGACAAGCAAAGATGTTGGACAAAGAATGGAATATATAACTCACCATCCAAACAACCAATAGCACAAATTCCACTTGCAGACTTCAACCTCTTAGTATAATAGTATACTTGAATTACAGATGGGTGTGCCACCACGCCCAGCCATTTTTTTATATTTTTAGAAGAGACAGGCATTCACCATGTTAGCCAGGATGGTCTTGATCTCCTGACCTCATGATCAGCCCACCTCAGCCTCCCCAGAGGGAGGTTACCTCTGGGCAGAAGGTATACCTCTAAGGCAGGAGAATCACTTGAACCTGGGAGGTGGAGGTTGCAGTGAGCCGAGATAGCACCACTGCACTCCAGTCTGGGCGACAGAGCGAGACACTGTTTTAAAAAAAAAAAACAAAAAAACAGTATACTTGGGTGACAACTCTGAAAAAAACTCATTATTTTATTATGTTTAAAATATTATCTCTATCTGGGAACAAGGAAGAAATCTGACTCATTTATGTAAATTATCATTGGAATGCTAACTATCTGACAAAACTACGAAACTAGAAAAAAACAATCTTCTATTTCTCTCTTCTGGTAAATTTAGTTTATATAGTGTATATATACTGCTGAATATAGTTTAAATATTCCTATCAAATTGTTTCTCATGCAGAGAACAGAAGAGATCCCAATGTCAAATCCAATTTTAAAATTTAAAATATTTTTCTGCATTTATGACGTGCATCTGTAGGGTGACATATCTTCAGATGCCAGATGCCTTTTTATGATACTTTTTTTTAATCCCTTTGGCAAAATTCTGAACTCTCTATCTTTGATACTTATGCATTTGCCTTTATCATTGATCTTAATTTATGCTATAACTTGTTTATCTTTTCTACTTTCTCATTTTTCCCTTTCATACTTCCTACTCATTAATTTCTGCTAAAAAATGTTTCTTTACTGCTATGGCTCATATACTGATTTCAAAAATGTTCATGAGATGGTCTCTATGATTGAAACAGAAATATATTAATGTAAGAAAAATCATTTTAGATTAACCTTAGTGGTATTACTCCCTTGAGACTGCATACTTTTTTCAGCAAGCTTTAACTCTTCTCAGATGGCAGTGTCTTATACTGGAGCATTTCAAAACAGAGTCATGTGTTCCTGCTAAAACAAACAAGCGAAATAAACTAATAAGAACAAGAAAATAATCCTTCCAATCTTTCACTTGAGTGGTTCACATTATACAACAATTAAATTATATTTTTTATTCTCTGTTTTTTAACTGTGAAATATTTTCTTGTAAATTTTTAATATGAAATATTAACTAGCACATGCAAGTTCTATGCATACTTCACTTGTAACTTCTCTTTATCTAAGTGCATTTGTGTAGGGTTTAATTTTAGTCTTTTTTAAAAAGCAAACATTTTAAGATAGTCTCTATTGTAAATGTAAATTAACATTTGCAACTTCAAGGTTTCCTTTCTTATGCCTTCTTGAAATAAGTTTTTTTTGTTTTCTAATTTTTTTTTTTTTTTTTTTTTTTTTTTTTTTTGAGACGGAGTCTCGCTCCGTCGCCCGGGCTGGAGTGCAGTGGCCGGATCTCAGCTCACTGCAAGCTCCGCCTCCCGGGTTTACGCCATTCTCCTGCCTCAGCCTCCCGAATAGCTGGGACTACAGGCGCCCGCCACCTCGCCCGGCTAGCTTTTTGTATTTTTTTAGTAGAGACGGGGTTTCACCGTGTTAGCCAGGATGGTCTCGATCTCCTGACCTCGTGATCCGCCCGCCTCGGCCTCCCAGAGTGCTGGGATTACAGGCTTGAGCCACCGCGCCCGGCCTCTAATTATTTTTTTAATACAGAAGCCTGCTTCATTTGCTTTCATATGTTTTATTTTGGTTTCTGATACATTTCAGATAATGTTTTTGGTTGTGTGAGGTAAAGTTTTTATTTTTTGGTATATGAATATTTAATTATCCCAGTACCATTTGTCAAAAAATAAAAAAAAAAAAATCATCTAAACTGAATTACTGTGATTCTTTTGTTTAAAATCAGTTGATCTTAGGTGTGAGGATTTACTTCTAGACTCTTTTCTACTGATTATATCTATTATTCCCACACTGTTTTGATTAAGGATGTTTTATATTAACTTTTTTAATCAGGGAGTTTAAAATCTTCAACTGTTCATCTTCAGCGGGTCATTCTAGGTCTTTTCTTTTCCATATAAAATTTATAATACACCTGTCAATTTATAGGGCGAATATGCCTGTTGGAATGTTGATAGAGATTGCTTTTTATCTCTGTATGTATTGAGAGAAAATTGACATCTTAATAAACCTCAGTCATGAAATCTATATGCTTTAACCCTCTATTTATTTTGATCTTCAATTTTTTCAACATAACTTTTTATTTCTCATTTGTTAAATTTGTAATTAAGTATTTTAAATACTGAATGAATTCTTTATTATTTTATTTTATGTTGTTGATTGCTAGGTCATAAAAATGTAATGATTTTATGTATTGATCTTTAATTCTGAGACCTTTCTAAATGGGCTTATTAATTTAAGGAGTAATTATTATAGAAATGTAGATTGCGTAAAATTTTCTACATGTAAGTTTATGTCATTTGTAAATAAGTAGAACTTTACATCTTCAGTATCAATGAATGTCTTTCATTTGTTTTTCTTTCCTTTTCCACAGACCAGAATCTCCAATGCAATGTGTAATAAAAATATGGAGGGCAAATTTGCCCGTATTTAAACTGCAGAGTCTATCTTTTCTTATAGTGTGCAGCCTCTAATGTCTCCATTCCAATTTTTAAATATTTATTTTTATGTCTTAAGCCTGGATTCCTAGAGATCACCACTGTTTCTACATATCTTATTGTTTAAGCAATAATTAGGACAAATAATATGCTCAATCGTCTCAAGGCTCATAAGCTTTCACTAAGTGCCAGCTGATGCCAGCGTATGTTGGGAAGTATATTCAAAGTTCAATCAGTTATCAAAATACCCTTTACTTTAACTTTCCAGTCGACTCTCTTTGGTCTCTCCCACTAGTTCTTCAATCATCCAAGGATATGTAAATAGTTTGTCTGATTTTTCTATTGCTTTCTTACTTTCTAGTGTCCCCAGTAAATTTCAGTGGCCCAGCCCTCACTGCAATTAAAATTACAGGCTCTAAATTTGTATGTTTTTCTACTTTCTAGATGACTTCACAATTTTAGCTGACAAGACTTTGGGTTTGAATTCTTCCCTTCCCTAATTGAGTGTTCTCCCTCTAACTAAAGAAACATTTAGGACCAAATTTAAATCTAAGTTGGTAAAACTACCATTTTTTAGTATTTAAATTATGGCGTGGAGATATGGGAACAGCTCTAGGTAAAAAGGCTACAGACTCTGTTCTTACAAAATCTGTAGTATTTTCCAAGTATAAACACTGCTCAACTTGCGTGTCTTTAGTTAACTTTCACAGCCCTGAAATGGTTGTTTTTCACAATTTTGTCCATATTACACATTTTTTAGTAGAGACTATTCACCAACCTCTTCATAAATCCCTTCTACTTGAGAAATATTTCTATTAATTAAATTATAAATCTTAAATCAGCCTTGGTTTTCTGAGGTAAAATCAATTAATTCATAATGTATTACCACTTTGTTATAATTTGCAGAATTTGACTTGCTAACATTTTGTTGAGGTTTTACCTGTAGCTACCACATATTCTACCATACTGTGAAGAAATCAAGCCACTTCAAAATATCACTGTAGGTGTTACAGATGGTTATTTTTAAGTTCAGACACCAGATTTGTCAGTGGGTGAGTGTTGAGATGATAACAATGCCCTGACATTTACTCAATTCTGCCTTGAATATCCTCTGGAACTCCAGATATTTTGTAGCATACAAATGCAATCCAATATTCATTTCTGAATCCCTAAATATTAGAATTCATAACATAATAAAATACTGTTTTATGCAAAGTTGAGGTTTGCATCAAGACATAATTAGGATAGAAAAAATAAGATAAATGCTATTTTCTCTTTCTGACAGTAATAATTATGACAACAGTAAATATTTATTGAAGGTTTAATATATATCAATCATTTTGCTAAGTATTTCTCATATACTGTCTTACCTAATACGCAAACAACAATCTGATAAAATATTTTTATTTTTCTCACATTTGATAGAGGAATAAACATGGACTTCAGAAGTTATGTAGTGTACCAATGTAAGTTAGGATTTGACTGAAGAAACTAGAATCAGCTCTAAAGAAATTAATTTAAATGTCATTGCTGTGGCATTTTAAATGGCTTACAGAATTGTTAGCAGAGAAGCAGACGATCGGTGAAGTTTAAGGATGAATTCCATATGCAATGTCCCAAAACTGGGTTACAGTGTTTTGCCATGTTTCTTCCCTGACATGGAACTCACTTACTCAATTAGGAAATAATTCTAGAGTTGATGGGTTTAAAACCTCACCACTTCTGCATGTAAAACAGAAGCCTCATGCCTTGTCTCTCCTTACTTCTGATTCCTTTCATTTAATAGCATTTAAAGGTGAAACTTAAATTCCATCCAGAACAATGCATGCAGGAGAGTTTGCAGTATGTAAGTTTAGCAGCACACTAGAAGGAAGTTGAAACCAATGTTAGTAAACAATCACTCAGTATTCTCAACACTTAAGAGTGACAAAACTAGGTTAAACTGCTTTTCTTTTCTAAGACCATTTCTGGATCCATTTTCTCTTTCTTTTTTATTCTCACTTTCTCTTGTGTGCATATTTGGATGTGCATGTCTTACTGCTCTTCTTGAAAGACGAATTTGTTCTTTTTCTTCCACTGCTTATCATTATCATCATCGTCACCACCATCAAATATTAGTATGACAAGGAAAATAAGAGATACCACAGTAGGCATCTCTTCAACTGAAAATGGAACACCAACCAGTCACTGAGAAACATGAGATCACAATAAATGATGAGCTTGAAGATTAGTACAAATAGCTAATATAAGACATTCATATTCCTGAGCTCTCTGGATAATGACGGGAAAAAAAATGTAAGCAACAGTACTCCATCTTGTTTTACGAAGAAAAACATTTGGCAAAGCACTGGAGCTTCAGAGCACTTCTGAGTTCATTTAGCTTAATTCCACACATTATAAATGAGAAAACTGAGATGGAGCAAGGTAATACAATTTGACTCCAATTTTGGAGACAGAGTCAGAAGTGAGATCTTCTGTTCCTCACACCAACTTTCTTTGGTTCCCCTAATCCCATTCCCTAAACTCGAACATAGCTATGAATCTTCAGAGATAGAGAAGGGTATTTTAATGCTAGCTTTGAGGAAGAATGATAATAAGTTATTTCCATACTGTTAGCCAGTTTTAAGACCACCTTGTAGATTAAAAGTTACCCTGGTAATCTTATATGTAAAAATTGACTCATTTATAATTTTTATACATTTTATAATATTTTACAGAGGCCTGCAAAAGAGTCTGTTCAAGCCACCAGATCTTACCTGAAAAACTCCAATGTCTTTACTAGGTAACTCCAAAGGAAATGATGCAGCTGCATGGTTCTGTGCAAAGTGCCCATCTAGCTCATATTGGACTTCAGATTAAGGTCTCCAATCAAAAGAATCAACCTGTAACTATTTGCCCTCCTGTTAGCCAAATTTCTTTGCTGCTGCTGAAGTTCACTTCTTTCATCTGGACACAACTGATTTTATACATTATTTTCTTCTCTTTGCATCTAAAAACACTTCAATCAAAGTGTGCAGTGTATAGGCAACACAAACCTGAGAATAGACAATAAAACACTGAAAGTCTTGCCATGTGATTGTAGGAAAACTTCTTCAAACATTTTCTGTTTAAGAAAATGTGTCCACGAAAATCTGACAGAAATAGTCATAGCAAATAACAAGGTAACCTACAAGCCAGTGAATGTTTTGCAATTATATTGACATGAAGATATTTGTGTTAAGATTTTCCTTTCACCTATTTGCCAGATTGAATGCCTTCATTGTTCCAAAACGCCATTAGCATCTGTAAACAAATATGATATGAAAGATATTTGGATACATTTCTTGGAACTAATAACATAATTTTGTTCCTGGAAGGAGCAGTTGCTATACTTCTCTATAAAGTTATTTTAACTTCATACATGACAATTCATAAAGAAACTGTCATTATAGCTAAGTTTTCCATTGTAGAGAATAGTTGAGGATAATTCTTTTCATATGAACTTTAATGAAAATCAAAGAAACTAGAGGCAGTTTCTTGTTTCTGATTATTCTTGCAGTATATTAAGTAAAGCTCTTCGCCTTTCTCCACCACATACTCCATTTATAAAATGATAACTACTCTTTTAACCATCTTTCTGCAAGGTTTTAACATGGCCATAACGGATCTAATATCATAGTACCTGTTCAAGGAAAACAGCAAAACAGGAAAACCAAAAAGGGCAACAAGAGGTAAAACAATGACTTGTTAGATCTATTTTGTTCAAAATAACCTATTTGATAGTTTGGGCCAATATTTATATTTTTCAATGAATTTGTGGCTTTAACAGATTATTTTTGCAAATCAAAGAAACAAAAATGATACAACTTGAATGATGTAAGCTCCACTAACTGATACCCCACCACAAGCATGAGACACTAAACAAACATTCAGCAGAAAATCAATTAAGACTCAAAATCATAAAATTTCTGACCATTTGTATGCCTTTTTTCATAAATGTCTATTCAGATAATTTGTTCACTTTTTGATGGGGTTATTGGGGTTTCCTTGCTGTTGAGTTATTTGAGTTCCTTGTCTCTTTGGAATATTAGTCCCTTAGATGAACAGTTTGTAAATATTTTCTCCTATTCCACAGATTTTGTCTCTTCACTCTGTTAATTGTTGGGAATGTAAATTAGTATAGCCATTATGGAAAACAGTATGAGGGTTCCTCAGAAAACTAACAGTAGAATCATTATGCAATCTGGTAACCCCACTACTGAGCATTTATCCAAAAGAAAGGAAATCAGTATATCAGATGAATAACTGTACCTCCATGTTAATTGTAACACTATTTTACAATAGCCAAAATATGAATCAACCTATGTGTCCATCAGCAAATGAGTGATAAAGAAAAGGTGGTATATATACACAATGGAATACTATTCATCCATAAAAATAAGGAAATGTCATTTGCAACAGCATGGATGGAACTGTAGTCATCATATTAAGTGAAAGAAGCCAGACATGGAAAGACAAATATTGTGTATTCTTATCCATATGTGAGAGCTAAAAAAAAGTGAATCTCATGGAGATAGAGAGTAGAATCATAGTTATCAGAGGCTGGGAAGGGTGTGTGAGGGTGGATGAAGAGGTTGTTAATGGGTACAAACATACAGTTAGACAGACGGAATAAGTTCTAGTGTTTGATAGCGCAGTAGGGTGACTGGTTAAACTTTATCATATATTTCAAAATAACTAGAAGAAAAAATTTGAAATATTTCCAACACAAATAAATGATAAATATCCTAAATACCCTGATTTGATCATTACACATTGTATGCAGGTACTAAAATACCACATGTACCATAAATATGTATAATATGCATAATAATATCAATAACATTGTGAAAGAACTCTTCAAAATCAGTTGTTTGATTCTATAACAGATATCTAGTCATATATAGAAGCTGTAAAATTAGAGTTCCCTTCTGATTAAGGGAGTGTGCTTTTACATTCCAAGGAGGGTTAAGAAGAGTAGGTGTCCTTTAACATTGATAGTAATTTAGGCAATTATTTAATATCTCTGAGCCTACTCTCCTTTTCAGAGGTTATTGTGATTAAAAAACACTAGATGCTGTATGAAAAACACTTTAATGATGGCTACCACACAGTAGGACATAATTGTAATTCCATTATAAGTATTATTTTTAAATATCTAGAAAAGATGCAAAAATAAATGATCCATTGATTTACTGCAGAAGATGAGTATCAAATCTCCACATATCTAAAACAAAAAAGAATTTGTCAAAAACACACAAGCATACCAAAAAAAGCATCTCTTTAAAAAGTTGTTTCAGTTAATGCCTTTCTTATAACCTTCACTGGGAAATTATATAATCACATGTAAAATTCAAGGATAAATAAACCTAATGTTTCCCAGAATTACCTTAACTTCTCAAGACCCAGTATAAATATATATATATATAATCACTGATACACATAGTCTTTCAGATAATTTTCTCTCACATATAAAAGAGAAAATACTGTTTATGATAGAGCAGTTAGGAGGAGATGTTGAAATTTCTCTCTATTGACAATGCCTTAGTTTGTGAAGAGTCAAAGCTTACTTGATGGAACCAAAGAAATAGCTTTTTTGCTCTTCTTTAGGGAGAAATTATTCTAGATGCTTGTCATTTCCTTTTACAAGTGTGCTGGAGAACTTCCAAAGGCATATGACTAAACTGCTACAAGGTCTTAAAAGAAAAAAGAAAAAGAAAAAGAAAAACAAAGAAAATGAAACTCAATAAAAAAGGGGAAGAGTTCACAATGCATTTGCTTCTTTGGTATATCTGAGAAAAAGAGAGAAAAAAAAGTTTGCTTCCATTGCATTTGGACAAGAGGTTCAACATATCCAGAAGATAAATTAGAGACCTAAAGAAAGGTGTTCAAAATTGTGTAGAAATTCACAAATTTTGTAGCAGTCAGGTAAAAGAAAAATTATTGATCACAGTGATATATACTTTGTGTTTTCCATAACAGAGTCACATGCTATAATCTATATTAACCCCAAATAAACATTGCAATCAGTTTGAGCCATAAGCAAATGGCGAATATCATCACTTTTCTGTAAGGAACAGCCCAGTTTGTTGATCTTGGATCAGCTGTCCAACATACTTTGAGCCCTCAAGGTTTGCCAAGTCTTTGTCATTCTATAAATCTCTTCATTCCTTTTGTGAGGGAGGATATAAGGAGCTTTAATCCTGCTATCCAGTGATTCAGTTATCATTTTTGCTGTGAGTCACTCCTTGACCTTCAACCTAGTTCCCGCACCTAAATCCTTACCTTGTTTCTCACTGCCAGAAATTCAACCGCTGGCTATATGTGCATACCTGTTTTGGTTCTGAGTCCTGTTTTGAGCCGTTGCCTCCAAATCTTTGTGCCAGTCTTTTCGAATGTTTGCTGAAAGCCTGAGCTGGCTTACATATTTTTCCAATGAATAAAATCCCCACTAATGCAGCACACACTGGTGTCTTTTGATGTCTCAAATATAATCTATCTTCATTTAGTTATGTATCACCATAAACATTGCTCCATAGGGAAAATTTTTAAATGAATGAATTGGCATAATTTACCAATGATCTTCAACCCTAAATCAAAAATTCAAAAACATCAAAATCAAAATACAATTGATATTAATGACTTATTAACTTAAAATAAGATGATATTCATATTACTTTGTTGCATATAATATGGATTCTAATACAAACATATACCTCTCTCTCCTTCTCTTTATCTCTCCTTCTCCTCATCCTCTTGATCCTCTTATCTTCCTTATCCTTCTTTTCTCCCTCCTCCTTCTTTTCCTTCTTCTTGTAAAGCAAAAGATGTAGAAATTCATAGGACTCAAGATAGCTGGATGGTTAATCATTTCACAAAAGCAAATCACATGATGTCATGAAAAAATGCTATCTGGTTTCAGGCTGACTCGGATTTGAATCTTAGATGAGTTTTATCATATTTTGGAAGGTATATCATATTTCCTAGTTATTTTGCTTACTTGTGAAATGGACATAAGCATATCTACCACTCAGGGATTTTGCAAAGATCAAATTAAGTAGTAGGCAGAATATGCATAACTTTGCAACTGTCACAAAGTAGATACTCAGTTAATTTTTATCATCTCCCTCTCCAAATTTTTCTTCAATAATTAATTAGATATGGTAATAAATCATCATCTGCACTTCCTTAATTTATTCTACTCATTTGCATTCATATTTTCTTATAGACTCAAATACACATATGTTAACAAATATATGTAGAAAAATTCATGGCTGTATTGATGTATATTGTTAAGTATGTTATCTGATGGTACAGGGAACAATTTAGCTTTCAGGCAACAAAAATATATAAAAGAGGTAATTCCCTACACTCTCTCCCAATAAACAATGCATACCATCATATGAACAATGTTCTCAGAAAAACTTTTGGATATCCTATTTATGTATTATGTAAGATCAGTAGTGTATAGTGCTTATTGTACACAGGGTCCTCTATTTCTTGTAGTTGTTTTGTATTCTAATTATTAATTTTGTATTAATTTTGTATTCTAATATTAATCCATAATGGCTGACTGACAATGTATAAATGATAATGTTAAATTAAAAAATTCCAAAGAATGAAAAGTTTAGTCAGCTGAATGTTTTTTAAAAAACGAGATTTAGAACTTCTCAATGTGACTTCAATAGAGTATCCAAAAACTTATGAGGACAAAAATCATCAGACTGTTTGAGATGGTTGAAGGTCCTTTAATGCTATGAAGGTTAGAACGCACATCACTGAAATCCATTAGAATAGATCAACTATTCAACAATGCTCATTGGAAGCATCTACAGCCAAGTAATATCATGAATCCACAGAATTAGAAGAGTTGAGACCCTTCTAACTTTTAGTGCTGGAAATATATCTTAAATATGATAATTTTGAAACAACTCTATGTATTCTTGATGTATTTAATGCACCATTTTCTGGAATGCATCCCATTTTATACCAAAATCTTAAAATTGGAAAGAAACTTGGAGGACATCCAGACAAACGTGCAACCCGATGAAGAAATTATTTTACCCTACATCTTTGAAAAATAATTCTTCATTTCCTATTTGAAAAATTTTATCGTTAAAGAGCTAACTTCTGTCATTTGCTGATTCCCAAGTTATTGTGCCTCACTTCTTGATAATAGCTTTAGCTGTTGGCTCTTTATTATTTTTTCTGAGTTTGTAGAGGAGGCTTCTCACCACTGGCCTCTCAGTTTTTTGAAATTCTCTTCTCCAAAGATCCCGTCTTCCTTCTTCCTCATCCACTCACTCTCATTGTCATTCTAGTCCTTGGCACTAAAAATAACCATAACTTCTCCATACCCTCAGGAGATATGCTAGGCAGTGAAACTGTAAAACTAAAGCATGGGATGGATATGTGATATAAATTAAACAAACCAAAAAATATAACTTAAGGAAGTTCAAATAAAATTTTTAAAAACATACATGTGTGAAATAGATATTAGAGAATAAGAGAAAGGAAAGATTATAAATGTGGGCTTGTGTGTGTGTGAGAGAGAGAGAGAGAAAGAGAGAGAAATTGTTTCCATTTCAGCTAAATACTATAATCTCTCAAATGCTTATAATATTGTGCTATATAAAGGGCTATTGTGCTAAAAAAAAAAAAAAAAAAGTCAGATACTTATAAGAAAGGAAAATGAAACCTAGTTCATTTTTATTTAATTTTCTCTATCAACACAAAAATCCATGGGAGTCATGATTTACTGGGAGTAATATCTCATTTTAAGTAATCAGCCTTCTCTTCAGGATATAATATGTCGTATGCTATCAAAGCAATTGTTCTTGATAAGTATATTGCTATTCAACATCAATAAATGTCTCAGTAAAGAAACAGATGTATGAATTTATATTTCTTTTTAAGTGCAAATAAATCAATGGCTATCCTCTGATGAAGTCTACCAACTTTACTGGCAAAGGCATTACTGTTTTCTTTTGCTTTTATATTATACCATATTTCCTATTGCACTATCGGTTTTTCTGTAAATTTGAATGGCACAGTTACTTAATTAGGAAAGCTCTAATCAATGAATTTTAAGACAACATTTTGTTTTTTTTTAAACAAATAAATTCCTACAATGACAACAAATCAAATTTAAAATAGGTTTTTTCAAGATAATGACAATTTATTTTTGACAATTTTTGTTTAATTAAAGATCAATTACTACAGCCTTTTTTAAAATTTTATTTTAAAGCTGCATGTGTTTGTTTCTATCTGGCTTTTTCTCACTTTTCACATCCTCCTTCTATCTAGGGTAGAATTTGATGATGGTAATTGTGTTAGTCATCAATGCATTTACTCAACTCAAAATTCACCCCTCATTGCCTGCTCTGCAAAAGCTGATATGGGCCTATTATATATTTAACCTTTGCTGTTGTCATGATGTTAAATTTTGCCTCTAGAAGGTCCTGAAATAGACACTATGAGAGGAATAAGCTCTTCTTATTCCCAGCAAGTTCTGTTTGATTCTTCATGTGGTTGTCAGTAGTGTGTGAATGACGTAGGGTAGGGTAGTGGGGAGGTCCCAGTGGACTCTACCCTCATTAAGTATTAGCAGTAGTCCTGTGGACTGCTTCCCACTGGGATTCAGTGATTTGCCACAAGTGAATTATTATTGAGGCTTATGAGTGTGCCAGTGGTTGGTTCCCAGTCTCTTCTTACCAGGAACCCAAAGAAGTATTTTGTTTGCCAGCACTAACCAGGATTTTTCTCTTCTATAGCCTGAAGGGGTTTTTCTCACTTACCCAATAACTATGAACAACATCTGACCTGAGTTACCCTGCCACCTTCTCTGCCATACAGTAGTCTGCAATCATACCTTCACCAATGAGGTCTGAATCCAAGCCTTGAGATTTATCTCTTCAGTACACAGCACTCTTTACTCCTTTATATCAAACCCCATCATAGTTAACAATTCTTTATTTTAAATATTCCCATTTCAACTTACTGTGAGACTTCTGTATCCTGATTGGATCCTAACTGATAATGGAATGAACAGATTTTCAAATATTTTCTAAATCCTCTCCATTACTAAATGGAAATTTTATAAATGAATCAAATTGACCTGCGAATTTTGTCTCTTAGTACCGTCTTCTTTTGAAATAACATTCCAAAGAGATTCATCAAGCAATGACAACAAAGAAAGAACAAGTAATTATTTAGCTAATGGTCAGAACAATTACATTTATAATTGAACTGAAAGAAGTTTAAAATTGGGCTCTATCTTTAGATTTAGAATGTAAGACAAAGTACACACCATCTGAAATTCTAAATAGTCATAAGTGATGAGTGGTTTCTCAGCCTAAGGAAAATTAGAACTTTCATAAGCATTGACCAAATAGTAAATTGTACAGGTTGATTAGTGGGCCATTACATTTTTGCTATTTTCTTGATAGTACGATTTTATCACATAGGTTGGGCAGTACCATTAAGTAAATTATCTATCATATTATCTATGGAAAAATGTTTCTTCTTTCAGAAATGGGTCCCCAAGAAAATTTCACATATGCAAACTTCTTATTTTTAGATGAAAAATGTATTTTTCCAACAGAAAGATTTCTGACTTTTTGATGCATAGGAAAATAATATTGCACTCCAGCCAAGAATTATTAAAATGATGCGCATAGTTTGTGGATGCAAGGTAAGAATAACACTGGTGTTAATAAAAATAGAAAAAAAAATCACTGCAATGTATTTCCCAAATTCTCTCTCTTTTCTTTCTCTCCCTTCCTTCCTTCCTTCCTTCCTTCCTTCCTTCCTTCCTTCCTTCCTTCCTTCCTTCCTTCCTTCCTTCCTTCCTTCTTTCCTTCCTTCCTTCCTTCCTTTTTTCTTTCTGTCTTTCCTTCAACTAAAATTCTGGGAACTGAGAAGTCAGTTTGTAGATTTCTAGGAAAAAATGAATTTCTTTGATAAGGCAACCTCTCATACTTCCTGTTAATTTCTTTTTCCCCCTGGAAAAACAGCAGAGGCTAGAAGGAAAACCCAATCTAATGTTTGAAGAGAAAGTTAAGGGGCCATGTGGCATGGATTAACTTGTGCAGTTGCGAATTTAGCCATGGACCACTTCCTTCTGGAGTTCTGGTTAGCTCAAGGTATTTGCTTTGTTTCTGTTACATGCAGCCTGGGATGATATAGAGTTATCAAATATCATAACTGAAAAATCATTGCAAATTCTACAGTATACATCAGTTTTTTTTTTCACACTTGCTTGCATATTAGAAGCACCTGAAGAGTTTAAAAAATAACAAAAGCAGCAACTAATGTATAGATCTAAGACACATTTTGTAAATTAGTTGTGACAAAGACAATTAAGAAAAAGCTTTCCAGGTATTCTAATATTCACTCAGTATATAGCCTCTCTGACATTATATTCTGCATATATCCTTGTGGCCTGATGGGGATTATGGCTGTTTCTGTATTAGGTTGAATTTCAAAGAGATTAGGGTGCATAAATGCATCATTTTGCATAAGTTCCTTTGCAATACAACTTTAAAACTTTAATATTGTATACATGAGTTTAAATTTTAAAAAAAGCAAGTACACTGATTTGTGGAGAACGTATGGTCACACTCCTTAATAATCTACTATCTCATCTTTTTGTTTATCAGGAAGGTTATTTTTTTCACAATGATGCAGGGACTAGCGTCTGGTTGGTTTATTACGGGTCCTAAATCCATGGCAGTGGAGGAAAAGTGTCCGTATAATGAAAGTGCCTGCCTCAGAATTGTTTTCCTGTGGTTTCTGGATTTGGAGTCACATAATAATGACTTCATTGCTAAATTAATAATATTGAATTTTCTAACATACAAGGAGTACATACCTCCTGGTAGATATCTGAATGTACTTACTACATGGAGGAGATGAAAAGATGCTTTCTTTGAGTGATTGTGGCTGGCTTACTCTACATTATTTTTCCATGAATTTTTGGTCCACACACGAGATTAACCATCCTGATTTAAGCTGCTTTGAGGATCTTTCCTCAAAATCATTAGCAATTCAAATGATTCTCTGAAGCCCTGGGAGAATTCGTTGTGGGCAATAACAGCTAAGGGGTGAGAAGCCAGACTAGTCATGAGACACACAAAAAATAACTCAAAGCAGTGTGAGCTATGTGAGGCATGCAAAATTTATCAGACCCAGGGAGACATAGCATGAGACTTCAATTATGTCTCCTGCAGCCAAGTCCAGAGGCAATTGTTTAAAGGCATTTTGTTTTTTTCTTCTTTTCCCTGTAGTTTCCAGACTAGCTGATACATTACATAATTGTTATCACAAGTTGCAGTGTGATCCTTATTCATTATCATCCAGTTCCTAAAATTTTTAACACAAAGAACAATGTATAGCTAATGAATAGCTAACATTATGAATAACATAAGCTAACATGTTAGCTTTAATGTTAATACTTTGCACCAACCTAATAAACTAATATTTTGCACTATATTTAAGCTAACATGTTAGCTTTAAAGTTAATATATTGCACCAATCTAATAAACTAATATTTTGCACTAACCTAATAACATAACCTAATACTTTAATAAACCAATGTAAATTTTCAGTAAATAACTTCAAAACTGCCTCATTCTTTATTTCCTTTAAAAACTCACCTGTACCTGCTGGTAATCAGTGTATATTTTCAGGGCAACTTGAACCTGTGTCTAATGGGTTGCAGTTTTCAAATTTGGCTGAAATAAAATCTCTAGTTATATTATTAATTTTGCCTCAGTTTCCTCTTTGAAGTGGACAAAAAAGGTAGACTGTCTAGCATGTCGATATTCAAAGATAGTGTTATTTAAACATAAGAAAACAAAACTAGACTGACTTTTGCATCGTTGGAACATCTTTACAGAAATTATTAATATTTCATTCTGTTTTGTGACTGAGTAGTATTCCTCTGAATATATATACCACATTTTTCTCATTCATTCACATGTAGAGGAACATTTAGGTTAACATTCATACCTTGGCTATTGTGAAAAGCACTGGAATAAAATGGGAATGCAAATGTCACTTCAACATATCAAATTTACTTTCTTTGCAGATAATGAGATTGCCGCATCATACAATAGTTCTATTTTTGAGGACTGTCCATACTGTTTTCCATAATGACTGTAATAATTTACATTCCTTCCAACAGTGTATAAACATTCTCCTTTCTGTCTGTCCTTGCAAGTATTTGTTATTCTTTTTGTCTTAAACCTGCCATTTTCAACAATATGAATAAACCTGGAGGACATTATGTTACATGAAACAAGTCAGGCACAGAAAGACAAACACCACATCATATGTGGTATCTTAAAAAGTTGATTTTGGCCAGAAGCAGTGGCTCATACCTGTTCACTCACCACTTTGGGAGGCCAAGGTGGGAGGACCACTTGGCCCAGGAGTTGGAGACCTTCCTGTGCAATATATGAAGACCTCATCTCTACAATTTTTTTTTAGTCAGCTTTGGTGGTGTGTACCTGTCATCCCAGCTACTCAAGAGGTGGAAGGATTGCTTGAGCCCAGGAGGTTGAGGCTGCAGTGAGCCGTGATGGTGCCACTGCACTCTAGCTTGCATGAAAAAGCAGGACTCTGTCTCAAAAAATAAACCAACAAGGCCGGGCGCGGTGGCTCACGCCTGTAATCCCAGCACTTTGGGAGGCCGAGGCGGGCGGATCACGAGGTCAGGAGATTGAGACCATCCTGGCTAACACGGTGAAATCCCGTCTTTACTGAAAATACAAAAAAAAGTTAGCCGGGCATGGTGGCGGGCGCCTGTAGTCCCAGCTACTCGGGAGTCTGAGGCAGGAGAATGGCACGAACCCAGGAGGCGGAGCTTGCAGTGAGTGGAGATCGCGCCAGTGCACTCCAGCCTGGGCGACAGAGCGAGACTCCGTCTCAAAAATAAGTAAGTAAATAAATAAATAAATAAATAAATAAATAAATAAAAATAAACCAACAAAAAATAAAAATAAATAACATAAAAAAAGTTGATTTCATAGAAGTAGAGAGTAAAATAGTGATTACCAGTGGCTTGAGAGTGTAAGAGGGTTGGGGCACTAAAAAAAGTTCATCAACCAGTACAAAGTCACAGTTAGGAAGAATAAGTTCTGCTGTTCTATTACACAGTAGAGTGACTACAGCAAATAACAGTGTAGTCTCTATTTCAAAATAGCTTTAAAGAAGATTTTGAGGGCCGGGAGCGGTGGCTGAAGCCTGTAATCCCAGCACTTTGGGAGGCCGAGACTGGCGGATCACGAGGTCAGGAGATCGAGACCATCCTGGCTAACCCGGTTAAACCCCGTCTCTACTAAAAAATACAAAAAATTTGGCCGGGCGCGGTGGCTCAAGCCTGTAATCCCAGCACTTTGGGAGGCCGAGACGGGCAGATCATGAGGTCAGGAGATCGAGACCATCCTGAGTAACACGGTGAAACCCTGTCTCTACTAAAAAATACAAAAAACTAGCCGGGCGAGGTGGCGGGCGCCTGTAGTCCCAGCTACTCGGGAGGCTGAGGCAGGAGAATGGCGTAAACCCGGGAGGCGGAGCTTGCAGTGAGCTGAGATCCGGCCACTGCACTCCAGCCTGGGCAACAGCGAGACTCCGTCTCAAAAAAAATAAAAAATTAAAAAAAAAAAAAAGAAGATTTTGAATGTTGTCACCAGGCAGAAATGATAACTATTTAAAGGAATAAATATGATAATTACCTCAATGCGATCAATTATGCAGTGTATACATGCAGTGAAACATCACCCTGTACTCCGTAAATATGTCCCATTATTATGAATCAATTATAAGTACAAAATCAATTGATAAAAATATACTATTAACACTGGCTTACAAAGTTCACAGTTTGGTAGTGTGAAATTAAATAAAGCAAACCTAAGCCTTTTGAAATTTTACATTATTTAAGCCTTGAGAGTAACGTGACTGTGTGGCCTGAGTCAAGTAGCATGCAGCTACCACTTCTGCTTCTCTGATTGTACATTAAATCTCTTCCTCGTTATTGTCTTGTAAATGATTGGGCAGGACTCAATGGCCATTAACTTCCCTTAGGGAATGTTAAGGTAATCTTCCTTGGAATGTAGCAAGTTGTAACAAATAAAATCATTGCAATGTATGTACTGACCTTATATGGAAAATGTTGTCACCCTGTTCAACTTCCGTGTTTCTGCCTATATAAGTGAAACCTTAGCTTCTTCACTTTGGAAACTTGACCCCATTTGCTTGCAGCCTGTGTTTCCTGGGTGACCATCCTCAACCTTTGGGCTCGAATAAACTGTATACTTAATCATATTTTCTGAATCTCGTTATTTTAGTTTGACAGTAAATAGTTCTTTTTTTTTTTTTTTTTTTTTTTTTTTTTTGAGACGGAGTCTCGCTCTGTCGCCCAGGCTGGAGTGCAGTGGCCGGATCTCAGCTCACTACAAGCTCCGCCTCCCGGGTTTACGCCATTCTCCTGCCTCAGCCTCACGAGTAGCTGGGACTACAGGCGCCCGCCACCTCGCCCGGCTAGTTTTTTGTATTTTTTTTTTTAGTAGAGATGGGGTTTCACCGTGTTAACCAGGATGGTCTCGAAATAGTTCTAATAAAGAAGATCACAATTACAAAACAAAGAAAAGAGAAAAAAAGTTTTTGTAACATATAGGTTTCGCCAAAGTCAACAAAAATATCAATACATATGAGAAGAATGTCATCAGTCATGTAATATCAAGTTACATTGATTTTTTATTGTCAATTTAATTGTTCTGAAAAATGAACTCATCTATTTGGTAGACATTCAGTCTATGGAGTCCTTGCTTTGATAGTTAGAAAGGCAGACATTCCACTTTGTATTTGAATAGAAGTTTCAATGTATCAGATTATAGTTATACTATATGCAGGATTTTGAAAGTACTATACCATATCTGGACAGATCAACAGAGTCATTTCAATTAATCTGTTACAAGACCATCACAATACCCTCCCGAAACACAGAATATTTATCAGAACTGGTGGTACAAACTCATTCACATAAGGTTTGAGTAATTTATCTCTTTCTCTTGTACACATGGATCAAAGTCTGAGTCAAGGTGGTACCCTGAAAGAAGGGTAGTCATAAAAAACAGGGAAGGGAGTAAAGGGAAAAGAATACCTCAAGGTTCAGTTAGAGGTTGAGGAATATTAGGGTTTTCTTGAACAAGGGAGTGTTCACATAAGCATTCACCATTTGGCAGAGAGAAATTAAAGACACCAATTTAGAAAATGCACTTCAGAGGAGCAAGATTCTCAGATAATCAAGGCAGTGGATTATGGTTGGATTTGTGAAAAATGAAAGATACTGAATGACCTAAGTTGGGACTCAGAAATATGAAGTGAGATTTAAAGAGGAGGGATAGAACAAAGGGTAAGAATGCTCTTCTAATTCAGTGAGCGATATGAAGCAGCAGGAGATGAAGGTATTTTCATCCAGACCCTAAGGGGCTGGGGTAAAAATGAGAGTGCTGGGTAAATGAGGGTATGAAGAAACGAATACTGGGAAGAATATCAAAAGGAATGATATTATCAAGACCTTTTGATAAAGAAAGGTCTTCTGCATTGAGAAAGAGCATCCATTTGAGTAGATCGTGCATCAGAAGTTTAGAGATAGAAAGAACAACTGCCTAATGGGCTAGAACAGCTGAGCCAACCCTGGTTATCCCTGAGGAAGGCAGAGTAAAGGAAAATAACTTAACACATGTCTTTTCCAAGTTAATGGCATTCACTGAGAGACTGGAGCTTGCATTGTATTTTATATACCTTACTTTGATGAATAAACACATGCTAATGGAGTAGGCATTATTATTGCCATTTTACCCATCAGGAAACTATATTTCTCTCATGCTATAGTGATTTCCCAATAAATTCATAGTATGAAGATACCAAATATGGGGTCTAAACCAAATATTTCTCATTCAGAGATCCACATTAACTTTTTACATAGCTCTTTCTATCCAAGTTGGCTTATCTTACTACTTGACTGAGGGTTGACTTGGGCTTGAATCAAAAAATCCATTCTACAAGAAATTTTGTTATCACATTCCTGTGTATGCAAACCCAGGGAGACAGGAGCAGTGAGCAGCTCAGAGAGCTCTATTAAAGCAGAAGTGGGTTGAATTTGGAAAATTAATTATTCTCCTATGCCCCAAAACTATGACAGTTTTCATAGCCTTGTCAACCCAGTACTTCATAGATATTAAAATTAGCCTTCAGGTGCAAGCCAAAGTTATCTTTAAATAAAATTAGTAGTGTGCCATCTCTGATTCTTCAGGTTCATGACAATCAGATACATCAGCACTAATAGCCCTGTTGAGTATGGCAAAGATGAAGGAGGAGTTCTATCACCTTAAAATTATATATGAACTGAGATTCTCTTTTTAAATAATCAAAAACAAAAAAAACCTCCCTTACTATTTAGTTTAATGTCAATCTAATTAATATAGAAAAGCATTACCACTTAAAATATACTAAGCTAAATGTCTACAAAAGTAAAAAAAAATAAATTTTAGACAAAGCTTTCCAGTTATACAAATTTGAGCAATGTCTCAAAGGAAAATAACAGATATGCGGTAGGTAATGGGGAAAAAAAAACCCTAAAATTCATTATTTCCCTGGAGAAATAATTGGTGCTTTTTAAAATCTGAAATACTGAATACTGGAGCAAAGCACACTATTTTTTTTTTGCATGAAAATGGAAAACATGCAACATTTCCTACAAATGCTTTATCTTTTATCATTCTGACTCTGACTGTGATAAATGACTTTTCTACAGAGTATGAAACAACTCACCCCATGCTAGGATAATGGAAAGCGATTCTTTCACACCTGAGTCCTTACAATAGGTTTTTCATATATGGATTTTTCAGAATCTGCCTATTGACAAGGACTAACGCTGAATAAACCCGAGACTGAGTGCAACTAGGGAGAAATGGAAGTCTTTCCACTGAAAGACTTCTTCCCTAAGAACAAGGTCTCAAACCAGTGTTTCTCATGTCACAGCGTTCTTTTACTAGGCCAACAGAGCATGTTCAGAAAAGTATAAATTTCAATCTCTAAAGTAATCAAAGCACATCCTTTACAATTTCCCAAGTTATTTACCACTCTGATTTAAAAAATTTATTTTACATGCTTGATTCCTAAAGGTATTTGAATTTGAGTACATATATTTACATAAGACACAAAATATTTAAAGTTGTAGAATCATCTATCAACAGTGTTAAACTTTGACAATATTTAGTGCCAGCAGGGGTATTAGAACGTATCCAGTGACATAGCTGCTGCTGGTGGGACTACAGATTTATAAAATATTTTTTGAAGGACGAGTAGATTGGCAATGTATTAATCAGAAAGTGATATACTTTTAATTCTACTTCAGAGCTCAGAAAAATGTTCAGATGTAAGAATATTCATTGCAACCTCATTAATCACAGAAAAATATTGAAATTGACCTCAATAACCATCTCTGAAAGACTGATTAAATAACTATGATAGGGCTATACTGCAGGGAATCATGCAACCATGTGCTTTTTGGGAAATACTCCAAGATACAAAGTTGCAACAAAAAACCATTTCAGACTAAGTATACAACATGAGCCTATTCATTTTAAATATGCATGTACGTGTATTTCTATGTATTTGAATGTACATAATAGAACATTAAGTGGAGAACTAGTGTGACACATACCAAACTCGTAAGTCGTATGTATAAACTGGGGAGTGAAGTAAGGAAACATTTTCCATATTTAGTCTGGGGATTCAATATCCTTGACACCTTCATAATGATAATTTACTTGTATACTGATTATAGAAAAGTAATGATAATGATAAAAATATAAACTATAAAAGGGAGAACAGTGTATGTAATTATTAATTTCCATCATAATGTGCCCCTTTTTACTAGAGTACTGTCTTCAGGTCTCCACTCCAACTTCAGAATTCCCGAAAAATTAAGTCTTTTCATTTCATCTATCTTTCAGACTTTAACACATTTATTTTTCTGCTTGCATACTATCAGCTAAATCCCAGAAGACAGAACATACTGTGTTTATATCATAATTATCTTCTGTATGAGGCTGAAAGTTCAACAAAGTCTGAAACCATACGTTTGTGGTTTTCTCTTCAATTCCTTGACACAACAGGGTCCTGGGATGACTGTGTCCTATTTAGCAGGAGGAACTGTAATGCACACTGAATATACCAGTGAGCTCTATTACAGAGGCAGGAAGGGTTAGTGGGGCATTCTGCCTTTAAGATAGCAGGTGAGCTTACTTGTTAGCCAAGCCTGGATGCATTCTAGCTGGTAGGAACCTCAATGTGTTTGTTGAATAAGTCATTGCATCAGTGAATTCATGAATATATTAATCTTACCTAGTTTTTCCTTTTTTTTTTTTTTTTTTTTGCAATTGAAGACAAACTCCTTCTGGAAAGGAATACGTAAAAATGTAGGAGAAAATATGAGTCTTGAAAATAAATAGAAAAGCAATAATTTAACCAGTATAACAAGTTTAGATGAAACAGTTCTTGGACCTTAATTATTTCAAATTACTGACTTCAAATAATTTATAACCCTTTCATGTATTTATTGAAGTGTAATTAAATAATCATTCATTCCTGCATTCATTAATACCCATTTTGAAGTTTTTCAGATGATGAAACCTATAGATAGAGAAAATAATTAAGGCAGTCTGGGATTCAAAGTGGTGCTTTCCTATTAGGTCATGTATCAGTTCCTAAGAGGGCAAGAGAAAGCCAGAACCTCTTGTCACAACCTTGGAGTTCAATTGATCTCATTTGTATTCCAGTGGTTATATTGTTTATATTCATATATTAGTTGCACTAAGTAATTTCATTTAGTACTCCATTCCATTCTAAAATATGTTGTACTCTGCAAAACATATTTTTAATTTTTCTAAATATTATATATTGTATTACTGCTTATTTCAAAATTCTAGTAGCAAATTTTTTGTTGCAACTTTCCTGACATTCTGGCACCTGTTCTGTGTTCTTATACGGTTTGACTATCAAATTATATCTAATTCATGTCTGTCGTTTCTTTTTATTCACCACTTCCACAAATGTGGCCATTTACTGTCATTATCACATCACATGCCAGCCACAGCAAGTCAGGACCTGACTGACAAGTATGGTCAGCCATTCTCATGAAAGCAGATTATCCATGGAACTTTTTCTGCCTCCTAATAAAGCTCATCTATGTCTCCAGCATGCCTCCAGCTCTTTTGCTAAATAGGACATAGTAGCTAAGGATCTAGTGTTGTCAACATTAGCATGCATATCTAAAAATTGTCTTATTGTAGCTTCTCATAATCTGCATGAAAATATATATAAACACTTGTTTCCACCATGATTTTACAGACAAAGTCACATCTATCACTAATTTTTCTTGTATTGATGGTGGTGACAATCTAAACTTAGTTTATGTATCTATCTAGTATAATTTATGACTTAGTTTACAGCATTCTCTCATTTAGTTGAGTAACAGAATTAGAATCCAAATTTAAAGCTGATAACAAAAAAATGTGAAAATTCTACTGGGATAATATAAAAGTTTTGCAAATATGAATCATTGCCAACTCATAAAAAGAAAAACAGCTTAACTTTAATAATAATGAAAAAATATAAAGATAATGTCATGGAGAGATAAAATGTAACTTCTTTAACAGTGAAGGTATAGCACACCTATGTCAGTGCTGTAAAATTTCCTTTTTCCAAATTAAAAAAAAATTAACAGCTTATAGGATGCAAAAGTTTATTGAGAAATAAAACAAATCTGCAATGTAATGCATGATATCAGAATAGTTTGTTAATATTGATTGAACGTATAATATTTAAAACATTTTATTTGTTACTTTAATAAATGATAGACATATGAATGTAAAGAAAGCATCAAATTGGTTCTGAAAAAAACATCTTCCTTTTCATTGTCAGAGTTCAATGAATAAAGAGGAAACAGAGGGAAATATGAATTGGTGAATATATTATCAGCCTATTATTTTCTTAATGTTATAATTTTTTTTGGTCATATAAACAAATGGAAAGTTATCTGGACTAAAACCGTACCAAGAACTGTACTTTGTAACTGAATATATTGGTGTGAATAGTATTATTTTTCTGCATGAATGTCCTAGTGTAGGTTTTAAATAAAGTTGAGATAAACAGAATAAAATATTGTGTGATATTCAAGCCCATCCGTTGCCCTGGGAAATAAAACTGCGCTGTAATTTAGAATGGTCCTAGATCAACTAATCAAGTATTTCCAGAATATTTATTTTCCAATTAAAACAAAAAAGTACTTTGGATTAATTTTCTGTTTAAAAACAGGGATCTAGAGCAAATAAGTATACTGTGAAACTACTTATTAATGAACATATGGATTAAACGTATGGCCAAATGTGAGAAGTACTATTGATAAAACCAACCTCTTCAAAGGAACTCTAGCAGAATACAGAAATTTTGTATTATTCAAACTTTTTAAAACCCAAAGAATTTCAGTCCAAATATTATCTAGGAAAAAATTTATAGATAACATTCTGTGAAAATTTTGAAATATACTGTAATATGTATTACTTGAGGAGAAAGGTATTTAAGATCAAATATATTTGGATAAAACTGTGTTAAAGAAAGATAAATGGAGGGATGTGTGTGTGTGTTTGTGTGTGTGTGTGTTTGTGTGTGTGTGTGTTTGTGTGTGTGTGTGTGTGTGTGTTCTTTCTTCAGGACTTATCAGCACCCTTAATGTGCCAGTCGTGGATCATGTACTTCTTAGGAAGGAATAAAGTCAACAATGTTTTTCCATAGTATCTGATAACAGAATCTCTTTTTCATATAAAATATTTGATAACACTTGCACTTGAACAAGTATATTTTAAAGAATACTGATCCAAATGAATAGTGAACCTTTGTACTCTCTTTCTGTATTTTAACTACTTCTTGATTTGAGAAAGATTCTAAAAGGCAATTGATTGTTTGATTAGGAAGGAGTTTGGCATTATGAAGCATTCCACAAATCATTAAGTTTCTCATTTTCATTTGAAATACAGAGACAAGTGAAGAAGTGACTTACCTAATGCTATAAATAAATTTGATATTCTTATATTCTAAAATGAATACTCTTTTATATTTTCAGTATTTTTGTGAAAAAGCAGTATGCAGATAGTAACTACAAAGAACTAGTGAATATTTTATTTATTTAGTTTTTGTTTAGCTTTTGTATTTCTTATGCACAGTTTTTATTTTTATTTTTTGCTACATTGAAGATAGAACAGAATATAATGGCACAGATATAGAGTTTTGGGCAAATACAAAAATTTAAATCATTTCCCTTGAAAACCTGCACAAGACAAGGATGCCCTCTCTCACCACTCCTACTCAACATAGTATTGGAAGTCCTGGCCAAAGCAATTAGTCAAGAGAAAGAAATAAAGAGCATCCAAATAGAAAGAGAGGAAGTGAAACTATCCTTATTTGCAAGTGACATGATTTTATATCTAGAAAACCCCATTGTCTCAAACCAAAAGCTTAGTAAGCTGATAAACAACTTTAGCAAAGTCTCAGGATAGAAAATCAATGTGCAAAAGTCACTAGCATTCCTAAACACCAACAGCAGTCAAGCTGAGAGCCAAATCAGGAATGAATTCCCATTCACAACTGCCACAACAAAAATAAATTACTGAGGAATACCACTAACTAGGGAGATGAAAGATCTCTATAGAGAGAACTACAAATCACCACTCAGAGAAATCAGAGAAGGCACCAACAAATGGAAAACAATTCCATGCTCATGGATAGAAAGAATCAATATCGTGAAAATGGCCACAGTGCCCAAAGTTATTCATAGATTCAATGCTATCCAAATTAAACTACCATTAAGTTTCTTCACAGAGCTAGAAAAAAACAATTTAAAATCATACAGAACCCAAAAGAGTTCAAATAGCCAAGGGAACCCTACACAAACAGAACAAAGCTGGAGGCATCACAACTCCAACATCAAACTATATTACAGGGCAACAGTAACCAAACAGCATGGGGCTGGTATAAAAACAGGCACATAGACCAATGGAACAGAACAGAGAAATAAGGCCACACACTTACACCTATCTGATCTTTGACAAAGCTGACAAAAATAATCAATGGGGAAAGAACTCCCTATTCAATAAATGGTGCTGAGATAACTGGCTAGCCATACACAGAAGATTGAAACTGGATCCCTTCCTTACACCATATACAAAATTTAACTCAAGATGGATGAAAGACTTAAATGTGAAACCTAAAACTATAAAACCCCTGGAAGACAACCTAGGCAGTACCGTTCAGGACGTAGGCATGGGTGAAAATTTCATGATGAAGATGCCAAAAGCAATTGCAGTAAAAGCAAAAATTAACAAATGGGTTCTAATTATATTAAAAAGTTTTTGCACAACAAAAGAAACTATTGACAGAGTAAATAGACAACCTACAGAATGGGATGGGAGAAAACTTTTAAAAACTAGGCATTCAACAAAGATCTAATATCCAGCATCTATGAGGAACTTAACCAAATTTACAGGCAAAAAATAAACAACCCCTTTAAAAAGTGAACAAAAGATGTGAGCAAGTATTTTTCACAATAAGACATAGAGCCAACAATCATATGAAGAAAAGCTCAACATCACTGATCATTAGGGAAATGCAAGTCAAAACCTCAGTGAGATACGATCTTGCAACAGTCAGAATGGCTATTAATAAAAAGGAAAAACAAACCAACCAACCAACAAAAAACAGATGCTGCCAAAGTTGTAGAGAAAAAGGAATGCTTATAAACTATTGCTTCTAGGAGTATAAATTAGTTCAGCCATTGTGGAAGACAGTGTGGCAGTTCCTCAAAGATCTAAAAACAGAAACACAATTCAACCCAGGAATCTCATTACTGGGTATATACCCAAAGGAATGTAAGTTGTGCACACCTATGTTCATTGCAGCACTATTCATAATAGCAAAGACATGGAATCAACCTAAATCTCCATCACTGATAGGCTGGATAAAGAAAATGATACATATATACCATAAAATACTATAAATCCACAAAGAAGAACAAGATCAAGTTCTTTGCAAGGATGTCGATAAGCTTGAGGCCATTATCCTTAGCAAACTAAAGCAGGAAAGAAAATCAAATACCACATGTTCTCACTTAAAAGTGGGAGCTAAATAATGAGAACACATGAACATGAAGGGGAACAGCATAAACTGGGGGCCTAATGAAAAGTGGAGGGTGGGAGGAGGGAGAGGATTAGGAAAAGTAACTAACGGGTACTAGGCTTAACACCTGGGTGATGAAATAATCTGTACAGCAAATCCCCATGACACAAATTTACCTATGAAACAAACCTGCGCATGCACCCCTGAACTTAAAAGTTAAAAGAAAAAGAAAATACTCACATACTTTTAGGGACCTAAATATGTGACCACATTTGGAGTTTGCTTCAATATTTAATATGCACAAATATAATAAACTATTTTCTATTAAAATTAGATTTTATAACTTTTTCACTGCACTGTAGCTAACAATCAACTAATTTGACAATTGATACCTGGAAAAAATTGGTATGTGGAGAGGCAGAAAAAAAATTAGTGATGAGACCCAACAAATACAAAAATTTTCTAATAAATCTGCATATACGCCACCTGTGCCAAGGTTGCACCTAAATCTAATGTAATAATTGTAAGGGAGGAGACCACTCTTCATATCATCTTATGCCCAATTTCTGCCTCCAAAGAAAGAAGTAAAAACTAAAAAGGCAGAAATTAAATCCACAGGCAGACAGCCCAGCGCCACACCCTGGGCCTGGTAGTTAAAGATCAACCCCTGACCTAATTGGTTCTGTTATCTATAGATTACAGACATTGTATGGAAATGCACTGTGAAAATCCCTATCTTGTTTTGTTCCAATCTAATTACCGGTGCACACAGCCCCTAGTCACGTACCCGCTGCTTGCTCAATCACGACCCTCTCACATGCATCCCCTTAGAGTTGTGAGCCCTTAAAAGGGACAGGAATTGCTCACTCGGGGGGCTCAGCTCTTGAGATAGAAGTCTTGCCGATGCCCCCAGCTGAATAAAGCCCTTCCTTCTGTAACTGGGTGTCTGAGGAGTTTTGTCTGCGGCTCGTCTTGCTGCAATTGGACTTACAATACAGAAGTCAGCTACTCTAGAAGATAGTTGTCTTTTCCAGCTGGAAAATGGTACATTTTTAGTCTGAAAGAAGAAAAGCTCTTTTCAGCAGAAACTGTTTATTAGGAAATCTGCAAAAATCATATTTTACATGCTTGACTGGCTGTATTTTTTTTAACCTTTGCCAAATCAGCATCTCTGGCAAAAATGCTTCTCAAGGTTTGAATCAATATGGAATAATAAATCAGCCTCAGTTTGAGGTTATTTTTTCCCTGTTACTTATGGCAAAGAACTAAGAAATTATGGTGTTGGCTGAGAACGGTGGCTCATGCCTGTAATCCCAGTACTTTGGGAGGCCGAGGCAGGTGGATCACCTGAGGTCAGAAGTTCGAGATCAGCCTGAACAACATGGTGAAATTTTGTCTCTACTAAAAATAGAAAAATTAACCAGGCTTGGTGGTGGGTGCCTGTAATCCCAGCTTCTTGGGAGGCTGAGACAGGAGAATCTCTTGAACCCAGGAGGCACCGGTTGTGCCACTGGACACCAGCGTGGGTGACAGAGCGAGACTTTGTCAAAAAAAAAAAACAAAAAAAAACAAAAAAAAAAAAACAGAGAGAGAGAGAGAGATATTATGGTGTCCAAGTTTTTTGCTTTAAAGATTAGCAAGTTGAAAGCAGAGAATTCAAAATTTAGATTTAGGCTAAAATTTAGGTTTCCTGACTGCCAAACTATTGCATTTCCCAGTATTACAGCTGGTAATAATAAATATCTAATTCTTTGATACATTTAATATTGCATATTTCACAGATTTTACAACTGAAGGCTCAGTAACTAACCAGGGACTGAAATCACTGAACTTGAAAGCACAAGCACCGAGAAGTCTAGAGACTGAGTAATTGTATCCCAATCACTCAGACTTCATCATCTGGAAAATATTAACACAAACCCTCACCACCAGATTAATGGGAAATCCAGCCATTTCCAGGGATTTCTCTTCCAAATATTTTCAAACACATTATGAAGTTTAAAACTACAACCAGAAGCTGCCATAGGACACAACATTTATGCTCCTTAACCAGTGAAAATTTCCCTACTTATTCTTCAGTATATGATTTGTTCAGAATCAGAGCTGCCATCTACAGGTCCACAGTTTCTCTGCGAGTAGAGATCTCAGGCCATGGACTGTGCTACAATACAACATCGATTCTATCATAATCCACTGAATTCCATACCATGAACGAGATTCTACTATTTCTACTAACAACCTGTCTCTACATCTGTGGTATTTCCCCTCTCCAGCCAGTTGTGAATTGATTTTTATTTCTTGTGTCTAGGTCTTCTAGTGCAGTATTTTAGAAAGAGTCCATTCATTTTTACCATGATCATCTTTCCTCAGGCGTGCACAGGCACAAGGCGTGTGATCACGGGTCTCACTCAGGCTCTATTAGTATCTGTTCATTCCAAGCATGCCCTGAAGCAAAGCCTGACCAACCATTCTAGAATTATTCTTCACTCACAGTGATTTTTCTTTCAGGAAACCTATTTTCTATGCTTATGGTCTTTTTTTTTATGCTACTAGTATTGTTTGCAGATTTTTTAAGGCCCAAATATAAGAACACCCAAATTAAACTTAAACAAAAAGTAGAATTGATGTCTAACAAATTGATGAGTAGAGAAGTAGGTATAACATCACAAACAGCCTGGTTCAGGGACTCAAACTTAATTCATTGCTGGGCTCCAATCTTTCTGGATTAACCACATTCTCATTCACTGTCTCTATATGATGGTCCCACGATAGCTCTACCTCGCCTTGCTTGGTTGCAGTATTCTAAGCCTTGTGTCTTTAGACTAACAGTTTGTTTCTACATTCCAATCAGAGGAAGGTTTATTTTAATTGGAAGAGTCAAAGTTATATATCCATTCTTGAACTAGTTACTATAAAATGGACACAGTTTGTTTAAGTCAGCTAGAATCAACCTCAAAACTTGGTGAGGACATTATTCCCACTAAAATATAGACTGACACCTTTACTAAGACAATATGAACAATCTCAGGTCTAGACCAACCTCAGTTCTAAATTTGACTCCACTTTTTGCTTTTCCTGACATCTAGCTCAAAGTGATCCTATATTTAGGCATGATTACTTAAAGATGACAATCTAACTTTAAGTTGTCATTCATAAATACTGTTCCTTAGGTGAAAGACACAATTAGTGCTGTCTAGAAATTTTGATAAGACCAACTAAATGGGATAAAACCTTGAAAGGAATTTTACACATAGATATTCCCTTGTCATCACTAATGAAGGATACATAGATAAAATAAAGGTTTGGATATTATAACAGTTTTCTTCCTTCAAAGTGTTTCCCCCTGTTTTTGTATCTAAGGATCTCTTATTCCCAAGAATACTGAATGAAAATTTGTATATTAAAAGACCAAAAGGGGCTGGGCGCGGTGGCTCAAGCCTGTAATCCCAGCACTTTGGGAGGCCGAGATGGGCGGATCACGAGGTCAGGAGATCGAGACCATCCTGGCTAACACGGTGAAACCCCGTCTCTATTAAGAAATACAAAAAAAAAAAAAACTAGCCGGGTGAGGTGGCGGGCGCCTGTAGTCCCAGCTACTAGGGAGGCTGAGGCCGGAGAATGGCGTGAACCCGGGAGGCGGAGCTTGCAGTGAGCTGAGATCCGGCCACTGCACTCCAGCCTGGGTGACAGAGTGAGACTCCGTCTCAAAAAAAAAAAAAAAGACCAAAAGGAATATTCGTACTAGATACATTTATCAATTAGGTACAAAAGAGTCATTGTGAAGTAAGGAAAATAAGTTCAAGTGCTTGAGTCCTGGCTGAGAATCCTGTTTCTGCTGTTTATTTCCCATCTCAGTTTCTTCATGTGCAAAATGGGGATGATTAATATGCACCTTATATGGTGTTGGTGAGGATTAAATAAGAGCATTTATATAAAGAAGCTGAGTGAACACCTGGTACATATTAGGTACTTAGTAAGTATTAGTTTCCTTTTCTTTCTATCACTAATTGGATTTTTTCTTCATTAATGAATAATAAGGGATTGCAGAGAAGCTTAATATGCATGAATTCATTCCACTCTTTAATAAAAACTATGAAATGTCACATTGGTCATCAGATTCCCTGTCAATGAGGATTCCTATGTCTTGACTATTAAAATTAAAGCTTATACATTAAATAAGAAGAAATCTATCCTGAATTCAAACTTAAAAGTTAGGGATAGTGTGGTTCAAAGAAAAATTCCACTGGATGGAGTTAAGCAGGCAAAGGAAATGCTATTCAAAACTGTTGACATAGGGGAGAGACACTGAATTCAACTCCACAGAAACGGAAGTGTTTTTAAGGGCTGGAAAGAGCTAGTGGGAAAGCACTGGAGTATGCCATAAGGAAGTTGGTTAATGTTATTGAAATTTGCCCAATAGTCCCATGGAAGAGATGTTTATGACTTCTTTGAATAAACATGAAAATTGATCCTCCAGTCTTAAAACTTGAGAAAGTTACATTTGTCTTATCCGAGTTCCTTTCTCAGGAAACCAACCATCAGGACTACCAGATAGTATAAAGGAACTTAAACTTACCAGATCACCACATCTAGACAATGAATTGCCAGACCACTCATCCATCATGATTGCCTAACCAACCACCCACTTCTTGTTGACAAATTTCTCTTCCTTACCCCTCCCTAATTCCTGTTTCTCTGCACATAGTTACATTTCTCCCCTGCTATATAAACCTCTAGTTTTAGTCACTCAGGGAGATACATTTGAAACTATTTGTCCTTCTCCTTGGCTGCAGCACCCAATTAAAACCTTCTTCCCTGGTAATACTCATTGTCTCAGTGATTGGCTTTCTGTGTGGTGAACAAGACCCAGAAGGAACCCTTGGCATTTTGGTAATATTATTAGACCATCATTGTTTGCTAACTGCTGCTTATCAAAGTCAGGCTCCCCACCTCCCACAGACACTGGGAGATAGATTTTTTTCTTGATTATTATATTTCAAAGGAAAGGCAATCAGGCCTTTGAGAAAGACATTTGCTAGTTGTGAAACTAGCAAGAAGCTGGTAAAAGTTTTATATCTTAGGGGAAGAGAAATAATTTATGATTGCAATTTTTTAAAGATAAGTGCTCTAAAAAAGGGGAGATCAGAGGTCTATAGTTGGAAGAAATCTGTCTAAAATTTAGTCAAGTGGAGGGAAATATTAGGCCTGTCTTGATCAGTGACATAGTGCAAGAGGAGTACTGACATTGGAGACACTTGGGATTGAACTTTTAGAGAGTATGAACATACGTACATTCTGTGTGAGATTTAATCCCCAGATCTTCCAAACAGATTTAAATCTACATTCATCATGAAGCTTTAGGATTATTGTATTTAAATGCTTTTATCACCAAGAACAGAAGATGAACATATTTATTTACTAGGAAATTAAATTTCTTTATGGTATTCAATAAAAACCCCTCATAACTAAAATAACTTACTCATTGATTTTCTTTTAACTAAACATGTTTTTAGAATTCACAAGACACTATTGTGCCAGAAATCTATACTAGAGTAGTTATTTATTTCTGTTCAGATATATTGAAAAGAGCACCTGGGTTTTCAGAAAATAAAAAACCAAAGAGGGAGATAAAATATTTGAGTAAAAAATGTGGTATTTTATCTCTTCTCTGTGAAAACTTCATAGAGATAAAGGGAAGAAAGTCAATGACAGAGTCCACTTCCTTGTATTTTCTTTGGTAATACATGGTAATACATTAAAATAAAATCCTAGCACTAAATTGGCTTGAAGCAGTTACTATGTTGGAAATTACTATTATACTTTTCCTCAAAGAAACTGATAATTCAATTATTCAGTTTTCTATCTCCACAATTCTGCCTAAATACTTAGGTTCTTTATTAAATAAAAAAGGCATATTTATAACTGTTATCTTTATCACAGAGTTAATCATTGAAGAATAAAAATAAAATGTAGAGTGAACAATAATAAACTAATTAGCTTTTCTTAAGAAGCTGATAATATCCACAGAAGACATAAAGGAGCTATGACTTATGTACTTTATTAGCACTCCAGAAATGACTGCATCTTTCTCCTTTCATCTGTTATAGCCTATCCCTTTACTTTTCCTTGCCTTTCTTGCAAAATTACTCTATAGTTTTCTCTCACATTTCCTCGTTGTAGCCTATTTCCTTCTCTCTTGCCATGTGTTTGCTATATTTGTCATGCATCAATGAAAAAGATAATTTTGATAATAATGTAAGTACATTTCTAAATAAATTATATTATCAGCTTGCCAATTTACCAAGAATATATCTTTGGGGATTTTAGGTGGGCATACATTGGATATATAAAAGAGTGGAGAATTAGTATCTTTAAATATTTAGTCTTCTAAACTATCAACATTGCATACCCCTGCATTTATGTGGGTTTTGTTTTATCTTAATATTATATGGTAGTGTTTCTTTTATATTTCAAGTTTTGCACATTTATCATTAGACTTATACATATAATTATTTTAGTTATACTATAATGAAATTATTCTTTTTACATTTTAAATTTTTAGTTGTTTTTGTTAATATATTAAAATGAAAACCGTCTAATATCCAGTTACCTAACCAAAATATGTATTAATTTTAATATTTTACATTATTCTCTTTCCCCATGTACAGAATCATTTTCACTGTAAATAATTAGTTTTATTTGCCTGTTTATGTCTTAAAGTTCTAATTTTTTTTTCTTTTAATGGAGGTTAGAGCCTCCATTACAATATTGGTATAAGAAAGTCTCATTCTCAGAATTTGAAGGAAGTTTCAAAAATTGTCAAATATTGAAGATCCAAATAAACACAACACAATTAGAAATTACAAGGGGACATTGCCACTGACCCCACAGAAATAAAACAAACAAACAAACAAACAAAAACACCCTCAGAAACTACTATGAACATCTCTTTGCACAAAACCTAGAAAACCTAGAAGAAATGGATGGATTCCTGGATACATAAAACCTTTCAAGACTGAACCAGTAAGAAATTAAATTCCTGACCAGGTCAATACTGCGTTCTGAAATTGAATCACTAGTAGAAAGCTTACCAACCAAGAAAAGCACAGGACTGGATGGATTCACAGCCAAATTACATCAGGTGTATAAAGAAAAGCTGGTACCATTCCTACAGAAACTATCCCAAAAACTTAAGAAGGAAGGAGTTATCTGCTACTCATTCTGAGGCCAGCATCATCTTAATACCAAAGCCTGGCAGAGATACAACAAAAAAGAGAACTGCAAGTCAATATCCTTGATGAACATAGATGCACAGATCCTCAGAAAATACTAGCAAATCAAATCCAGCAGCATATCAAAAGCTAATCCATCTTGATCAAGTAGGTTTCATCCTTGGGATGCAAGATTGGTGCAACATATGCAAATCAATAAATGTGACTTACCACATAAACAGAACTAAAAACAAAAACCACATGATTATCTCAGTAGATGCAGAAAGGGTTATCAATAGATTTCAACATCTCTTCATGACAAATATCCTCAACAAACTAGGCATTGCCAAAAAATACTTTAAAATAATAAGGGCCATCTATGACAAATTCACAGCTAACATCATATTGAATGGGCAAAAGTTGGAAGAATTTCCCTTAAAACCTGGCGCAAGACAAGGAGGCCCTCTCTCACCAATCCTATTCAACTTAGTACTGGGAGTCCTGGCCAGAGCAATCAGCCAAGAGAAAGAAATAAAAGGCGTTCAAATAGTAAGGGAAGAAATCAAACTAGCCAAGTCGGCAGACAACACCATTCTATACCTAGAAAACACCATAGTCTCCGCCCCAAAGCTCCTTCAGCTGATAAACAACTTCAGCAAAGTTTCAGGATACAAAAATTAATGTGAAAAAATCAGTACCATGCCTATATGCTTATAACATACAGGTAGAAAGCCAAATCAGGGATGCATTCCCATTCACAATTGCTACACAAAGAATAAAACACCTAGGAGTACAGTTAACCAGGGAAGTGAAAGAGCTATACAATCAGAATTACAAAACACTGTTCAAAGAAATCAGAGATGACATAAACAAATGAAAAACATTCTATGTTCATAGATAGGAAGAGGCAATATTGTTAAAATGACCATATTGCCCAAAACAATTTAGATTCAATGCTATTCCTACAAAATCACCAATAACATTCTTCACAGTTTAAAAAAAAAAAAGATTTTAAAATTCATGTGGAACCAAAAAAGAGCCTGAACACCCAAGGTAAACCTAAGCAAAAAAAAAAAAAAAAAAAAGAAAGAAAGAAACAAGGCTAGAGACATTATATTACCTGACTTCAAACCACACTACAGAGCTACAGTAACCAATACAGCATGGTACTTGTACAGAAACAGACATATAAACCAATGGAACAGAATAGAGGTCTCAGAAATAAGACTGCATACCTACAATCATCTGATCTTCAACATGGCTGACAAAAACATACAATGGAGAACTCTATTCAACAAATGGTACTGGGATAACTGGCTAGCCATATGCAGAAGATTGAAACTGGACCCCTTCCTTACACCACATACAAAAATTAACTCAAGATGGTTTAAGAAACTAAATGTAAAACCCAAAACTATAAAAACTCTGGAAAACAACCTAGGCAATACCATTTGTGGTATTTTATTTTCTGGCAAAGATTTCATGACCAAGACACCAAAGCAAACAATTGTAGTAAAACAAAAATTGAGAAATTGGACCTAATTAAACAAGAGCTTCTACACAGTAAATGAAACTGTCAACAGAATAAATCTACAGAATGAGAGAAAATACTTCCAAACTATGCATCCAACAAGGGTCTGAGATCCGGAATCTACAAGTAACTTTAAGTAAATTTACAAGTAAAAAACAAACAACTTCATTAAAAAGTGGGCAACGGACTTGAACAGACACTTTTCAAAGAAGACATACACATATCCCCTATGCATATTTTTAAATGCTGAAAATCACTAATTATTAGAGAAATACAAATTAAAACCACAATGAAGTACCCTCTATCACCAGTCAGAATGACTATTATTAAGAAGTCAAAAAATAGCAGATGCTGGCAAGGTTGCAGAGTGAAGGGTCAGCCACTGTGGAAAGCAGTGTGGCGATTACTCAAAGAGCTTAAAACAGAACTACCTTTTGACCCAACAATCTCATTATTGGGTAAATACCTAAAGGAATATAAATCATTATATCATAAAGACACATGCATGTAAATGTTCACTGCAGCACTATTCAAAAGAGTAAAGACATGAAATCAACTTAAATGCCCATAAGCATTAGATTAAATAAAGAAAATGTGGTTCCTCTACACCATGGACTACTATGCAGCCATAAAAAAAGAATGAGATCACATCCTTTGTAGCAACATGGATGGAGCTGGAGGCCATTATCCTTAGCAAACTACCACAGGAACAGAAAACCAAATACCGCATGTTCTCACTTTTAAATGGGAACTAAACAATAAAAACATATGGACACAAAGAGGGGAACAACAGACTCTGGGGCTTTATTGAGGATGAGGGAAGGAGGAGGGAGAGCATCAGAAAAAATACCTATCAACTACTATGCTTGTTAATGAGTGACAAAACAGTTTGTTCGGCAATCCCCCATGACATTCAGTTTATATATGACAAACCTGCACGTTTATCCCTGAATCTAAAATAAGAATTAAAAAAAGAGAAAAAACAGAAAAGAAAAAGTTAGTGTAAAAGTTCTTTTGCCATTTTTTGAAGATTTCACTTGTGAAATCATTGCCTGTTATTCTTTTTGAGGAGTGCTTTTATGTATTGTATTTATTTAATAGATGTAGTACTATTTCATTTTTCTAACTCTTCTATTCATTTTAGTGACTTATATATTTTAAAGAAATGAAAGTTCATATTTTAATATTCGATTTTTTGCCATTAAATTGTTTATACTATCACTTCATTTTATTTTTATGCCTTTAAGAGCTGTAGTGATGTCTCCTTTTCATTGCTACGATTTTTATGTGTTCCTCCTGTCTTTATTAGTCTAGCAAGAAGTTTATTGATTTTATTAATCTTTCAAAGACCTAATTTATAGCTTTTTTTGTTTCATCTATTGTATGTCTTTACCTACCTAATTCATTAAATTTTTCTCAACAAAAATGGTTATTATGATGATGAAATTATAGGCTAACTTTTGCTTTCAGTTTTTTTAAATAATTTTTTTATTTTAGAATGTTTTTACAGAAAAAATGTGAAGATAATACTTATCTTCCCAAATAACCCTCACTCCTATTATTAACATTGACGTTAGCATGGTATATTCATTATAATTAATAAATTAATATTGATGCTTTATTGATATTCATATTGATATTTATACTTCATTTGGATAGCCTTAATTTTTACTTAATGATGTTTTTCTGTTTCAGGATTTTTTTCCAGGACACCACATATCACTTAGTTGTCATGTCTCCTTAGGTTCCATTCAGCTATGATGATTTTTCACAATTCTCTAATTTTTGATGACCTTGACAGCTTTGCGGACACTGGTCATGTATTTTGTATCGTTTCTTCAATGTGATTTGTCTTATGTTTCTCATTTTTAAACTGGGGTTATCCATATTTGAAAAGAAGGCCATGAAGGTAGGGTACCATTATCAGCACACTATATCAATGATACATACTACTGGTGTGGAGCTCAGCTGTGCTGGAGAGAGCTCTAAGATGACAAATACTTGGGTAGTCACCTTAAACAACAAGCCAAAAAAATGAAAGTGTCAGGCAACCCTTTAATCACTTACTGTGATAGTATCAGCAAGAGGCTGAATCAGAGAAAGTGGTAACTCCCTGCTGCTCCATTTTCCCTATGAATTAGTACACTGTAGATCACTACAGACATGTGGATCTTTCTTGGACATCCTCCTGAATACTCACTTTTTGATCATCATGTATAGTACATAGTTGTTTGAGGTAAATAACTGAAAAAATTACTTAGAGGGATTTATACTAAGGAGTAAAATATTGGCTGTGGTGTTTTCTCTAACCATTCCTAGTAATCTTATATTTTAAAAGAGCATTTCTAAATTGCTAATATTTTAGTGTGTTAATGTTGGCATTTACTTGAGTTCATAGATTTTTCCTACTATTTTTCAATTAACACCAAATAAGTAGGTTATGTTCTTTTTCTTATGTCTAATGCTGGCTATAATAGCAATAGTAGAAATGCAAGTTGAAATGAAACACTAAAGACATGTACAAAATTTTCACTGTCTAAACCCATTTTTCACTTTTGTCTCCGATGCCTATCAATCTCACCATTATTGGTAGGTATTCTATTCTTATTTTGCCAATGAAAAAATGTAGCCCAGAAACAGTAAGAACTTGTTGGATGTTATGCAACTAGTGATTAACAGTGGCAGATCCAAATTACAGGCTTCCTGACTTAGCCATCATTTTCTTTTCCAAACTTCCTTTCATTAAGATGAAATCATTATTGGAAGTCTTTCTAGCAAGATTTAGAATCTTTTCTTTAGACCAATGAGCATCCTACACTTATTTTAAAAATTATTTTCAAGAAAATTATAGACCTTACAATATAAGAATATGTTTAATTCATATCTCTTTCAAATGAAAGAATGCACTCATCAGTTGTGAATGGTTCCTTGGAGATGCAGCAAGTCCTAAGTAACAGCAGCCTGAGACCAAGAGATTCATGTACCCAGTTATCGACAGTATATAAGCTTATATATACAGTAGCACTATAGAAACTGAAGAGTATAGGGGTGACCTCTTCAATGCTAGTGCTATGATGTTGTGACCCAAATCCAAAGCAGATTTCATTCAACGCAATATGCAGTTTAAATAACTGCATCAATCCACTATCATTTATTGATCATCTGTTAAGTGTGCAGCACATTGCAAAACTATGCCACAGTTAGGGCTTCACTGCATTCTGTATCTATTCCAACTCTTGTCGTAATATAATATTTCACAAGTTATATCTGTCTTGTCCCACTGTTGAAATCATGACTAAAAACTCACTTTCCTTTGCTTCCAGTTAGCTGAACTCCCACCCCACTTACCCTAGCCATTTCCCTTAATAGGTTCCCCACGTGGAACTCTGTGGGTAGCCGGTGCCGTAGGGGTACTACAGGTACGGGTACCCTTAGTAACTCCACAGGTTACTGAGCATACACCCCAAACACACCTCCCAACTTTCAGTTTCTCAGGTTCTCACACTCTAGGGCTAGGTACCAAACAACTAGGGACAGCCCCTAGGCCCTAGGGCCTGTTATATTGTGCAAGTTAGTCAATATCCACCAGGAGCCCAGGGAAACCTAACTAACCCTCACACTATGTCTAAGCCATATATAAGCTGCCTTCCGTAGCTCTGGCTTGCTGTTACCTTATGCTTAGGTATAATCTGTATGGCCCTATATGGTAGGCTTCTCTGCTTTGGAGCTGTAAGAGAGCTTTGCCTTTTATGTATGGATGTGCTGATGTTTGTGTCCTGCCATTCAGAGAATCTTTAAAGCTTATAAAACATTTGGATTGGCTTCTATTGATTATCTTTTTTCACTCAGATTGTGATCTTTCTGGCTTTTGGTATATGTAGCAATTTTCTATTGGAACCTAGATACTTTGTGCATTATGTTAATGAGATTGTAGATATTATTTAAACTTCTGTTTTAAATGGCTTTATATGGCACTACTTCAGCAGGAGCAGGGGCTGCCACTTCATTATTCCCATTAGAGTGCAGTATTCTAGGTTCCCTACCTCGCCTCCTTCCTCACTTAAAGAATTGGTTTCTAACTATTGTTGTGTGAGATTGTTTTTCTAGCTTCCCACTAGGACCCTGCCGTCACTGTGGTGAATGAAGTTTCATTATTTCTAGGTGGTGGTGGAAGTTTTGTCTGTCTACTAGGCATCCTCTGTTAACACTCTATTGGGAAAGGAGGAAGAGATCTTGATACTCCTGACAAAGGTGGAATTCTAGGCTCCCTACGTGGTCTCCACTGATATGTTTGTGGGGGAAGGAAGCTTGTTACCACTTAGTAGGGATCGAAATCCTGATTCATACTTGTCTTTTTTGACTCCAACCTTGGAGGATGCTTGGGGTGCCTGGTCACAGCCTGATGGGTATGGAAGTCTAGCTCACAACCAGGCCTTTTCTGTTATGGGCCATAGTTGTTTCTGTGGTGTTTGGAATAGAAAATTACCTAAAATTTTCTGTTTTTCCAGTCTGACCCTCTCCTAGTCCTTTGTGTAGAGAGAAATACCTTTTTTCCGTTCTGGAGGGGGGCGGTGTGTGTGCTGTTTTGCATCTGCTTTTCATTAGTGTTTGCAGTTTGCCTGCTTCTTCAGGTCTCAGCCTGATTATATGAGGGAAAAGAAGAAAACTCTGGGAATTCATCACCATAGCATTCTTTGAGTCCCAAGGTCCCTAGGTGGTTTTCCTTCTCTCCACCATTCAGAATCTTTCTATGTAGATTTTGTTTATAATCCTCAGAGCTTCTTGTACTTAGCAGGAAAAAAAAAAAATGAGGGAAAGTAGGTTAACTTCTCCTTGTTGAAGAAGAGTTCCCAGAATATTTTTAAAATAATTTAATTTTAATATTATTTCAAGGTTACAAAATTGTGTAGGCATAATAAATGGAAATAATATGTCCTTTTCTAAGACTCAAAACTTATTTTTATTTTGCCTCATTTGTGTGCTCTCTTTCTCCTTGTTTTTCTCTTTCCCATTCGAGAGGAAGTTGCAGACATATTACCTCTTTGATCCTGAATGTATCACTGGTATTTCAGAAAAGGGATATTCTATTATACAACCTGGTAAAATTCTCAAAATTAGAAAAGTTAATATTAATAGATACTACTACTAGCTAACCCATTCCATCTTTACATTTTATGAATTGTCCTAATATCTTTTATGAAATATTTACTTAGTTCAAAATCCAATCTGAATTCACTTGTAGCACATCACTGTTTATATAGCTTTAGGTATATTTTTAATCTGGAATCTTCTCAGAGTTTCTTGTTCTTTCTGATACGTTGTAAGAATACAAGCCAGATATATTATAGAATGCTTCTGATTTTTAATTTGTCTGATGTTTCTTATTTATTTATTTTATTTTATTTATTTTATTTTTGAGATGGAGTCTTGCTCTTGTTGCCCAGGTTGGAGTGCAGTAGCACGATCTCGGCTCACTATAACCTCTGCCTCCCGGGTTCAAGCTTCTCCTGCCTCATCCTCCTAAGTAGCTGGGATTACAGGCACCCAGCACCATGCCTGGCTAATTTTCTTTTGAACTTTTAGTAGAGATGGAGTTTTGCCACACTGGCCAGGCTGATCTTGAACTCCTGACCTCAGGGGATCTGCCCTCCTCGGCCTCCAAAAGTGCTGGGATTACAGGTGTGAGCCACCGCCCCTGGCTTGATATTTCTTTATTATTAGATTCATATGCATGTTTGGTGGGATTACCACAAAAATGATATGCACCTTTTACTGTATTCTATCAGAAGGCACATGATTGACAGCTGCTCTTTGCGGTAATTTGGTTAAATTGGCAACTATGGGATGACAAGCAGACTCAGTTTCCCACAGGCATAGTGTTTTTGTTTCCTACTTGTAGTTTTGACAGGAGCTGTTCAAAATCTGGAAGAGGCTCTGTCATGGCATCTGGAAGCTGCTTTCAAAGGGTTCCAGCTGTGTTTGCAAATTGAAACTTCAATTTGGTCATATACTGTAGACAATTTCTATACTTCGAAGCAGTTAAGTGGGTTGTAAAATTATTTTAGCCACAGAATCAGCTTTTCTTCCAGCAACTTAACCAAATTTAGTGCAATCATATAATAAAATGTTTTATAAAATATTTTTTTAAAGTTTCACACTTTGCTAGGAGCTAAAAGGTTGGCCAGTGTAATATTGAAAAGCAATGCTTCAGAAATGATATTCCACTTGATAAAATATATTCGATGAGATTTCCATTAGGGTTAGAGGCTGCCAAACATTTCCAGAAGCTGACAGAGCAGCTTTCTTTTGATGACACACGTAATAATAAGCACTAAATTTTCCAAGAGCTATTTTTCAGAAGCATCATAAGCTACTTGCCCAGGTGTTTGAATATTTCTAAAATATTCCAGATAATTGTCTCTGAATTTAATTTATAATACAGTGACACTCCAGCAGAAGGGAAAACAAGTGGAGAAATCTTGGACAATATTTATAATAAGGAAAACAGGAGATATTAGACATAAAGCTATGGAATTTTGCTTTACTAGTGTGTCATATCAGTTCAGAAGCATGGTAACATATCACAATTTTGGATTTTATTGAAGTTCTTACTGCCTATAGCATGAATGCTATCATTTTAAGACTTGCTTAAGTAAGCCTTAGTCATTTGGAATTCTGTTAATTTACATGGTTATGTTAATTTGTTAATGGTTTCACCTTATGTGACTCAACTTTTTGGGGAATGCCAGTTGTGTCATTATTTCATAAAGACATGCATTAAAGAATAGTATAGTTACTAATAAAGCAAGTATTATTATTTAAATGCATAAAACAATGATATACTGTAAAGTGTGTAATAGAAATACGGATCATATTGGAAGTTTTCAACTGTGAGTAACAAAAATATAGTTATCAAAAATGCATATATACTTAACATATACTCAAAGAATTCTCTGACATTCACCTCAAGGATATCTATTTTCAAATGGTGTAATTGTTCAACTGTTTAATTGATTGTCGATGGAAATCTCATCGAATATATTTTATCAAGTGGAATATCATTTCTGAAGCATTGCTTTTCAATATCATACTGGACAACCTTTTAGCTCCTAGCAAAGTGTGAAACTTTAAAAATATATTTTATAAAACATTTCATTATATGATAAATAGGAGGGCATTTCTCCATGCAAGGTAGTAGGAGGGTTGATACCAGATAATAAATATCTGCAAAGACTGACTTCTTTTCTTTGTTCCACTCTGTCACTCTCACTCGTATTTGCAAAATGGGTACCACAGCTGTAGGTCTCACATCCTTCCATACTGTCATGCTAAGACAGGAAGAAAAGGATAATATTTTCTGTGCGTATTTCTCACTTGTCGAGAAAGAAACCCTTCTAGAAACCCTTTCTATTCACAGATTTTCTTACAGATCCCATTGACCAGAATTGTATTATGTGCACATGCCCTGGCTGCAAGAAAAGCCAAGAAAGGAGAGACCAAATATTTTATTTTAGAGGAGACATAAGATTTCCTAACAAGGAATAATTATGCAGTGGAGGGAAGGCAAGAGAAAGATAGATACCAAGGTAATAACTGGTAATACCTGTCTCAAATAATTAGATTTTATAAATCCCCCAATAATAGGTATATTTTATGCTGATTTATTACTTATGAAATATTTGCAAACAGATAATCTCAGTCCTTAAAGATGACTATTATGGACATTATGTCTATTTCCATTTTATACTTGGAAAAAAGTATTATAGTGATGAGCCATGTATAACAATTTATGCTTTCTTATGTACAGTAGTGCCAGTAGCATAACAACTCAGAGTGAAGGGACGTTAATTAGGGAATTCATGTTCACTTTGTCCGTGTACATGCACACACACTCACACAGACACACAGTACTGGAGTAATCAACTATCAAGAAAGGTAACTCTGGCAGGAAGACACAGAATAAGCTGTAGAGGGAAGGACTGAGGCAAACAGGCTACAAGACTGTTAAATTGGAGTGACAATTTTTCACAATTCTTACCTTAAATGAGTTGATAAATAATTAAACAAGAGTGACGGTAAACTGAAATTGTGGAAATTGGCGACTCTGAATTATTTCAGAAAGAAATAAAAAATGAGATAAGGTTACATATTATATAGAGGAACTTGAAGAAAGGGAAAAATTTAAAAATTAGACTCTTCTGTAAGACAGAAATAGTATTATCACAGCAAGTAAGTTGTTGACATAAATTGATTTGGAAAGTCAAATAGTGTCAGATTTGAAATAAGCCAACTTGAGAAGGTAAGTGAACTTTCTATTATATTCAGTAAAGATCATGTGGAAGTGAGATAATGGGTAAAGTTCATTAAGCGTTATCATTTTAAAAAGTACTTTTAGAGAGGTGCAAGATAAAACAGGAGAAACATGATTTCAGCATGGCCAAGCATACACTCACGTCAGGAAAATTTTGGGGTTATGTTCCATCTTTATCAGCACTCATTCAAAGCCGTCAAAAATCTGGGGCTGATCAGTTTAGCATCTTCAAATGTGGAGCTTTAAAAGCTGAAATAAATAAGTATGAAATTACATAGAGATTTTGAAAGAAAGCATGCTGTGTGGGTACCTACTTCTCTGCCCGTCCCACACTCTGTTCCCACTACATTGCCCTTTTTTCTGTTACTTAAAACTCCCAGCTTGTTGCACTTGCTTTTTGCATTTGCTGTTTCCTCCGCCCAGATTCTTTGCTTGAATCCCAGCTCTTTCGCTTTCCTTCTGTGTGATCTTAGGAAAGTTACTTAACATTTCTGTGCCTGCTAAATGTTAAAGTTATTTGACATTTCCGTGCAAATTTTCCAAATCTGTAAAGACTAATCATATTTAACTTTGAAATTTATTAGCATTACCCCAATTAATACACAAAAAGTTATCAAAAATGCACATATACTTAACAGGAACTCAAAGAATTCTCTGACATTTACCTCAAGGATATCTATTTTCAAATTGTGTAGCTGTTCAGCCTTGAATTGAGGTAAATTTTTTAAAGTTTAGAAAAATCAAACTCCATGAGAGTCTTTTTTTTTTTTTTCTGGTCAATTTGGCATGATGTGTTTGACATCAATTCACGTCTGCTTCTGCCACACCCACTCAACCCCAACTGGTTCGTCCCAATTATTGTCTCATACAAGACTAGCCAGGCTGAAATTGATTCCTCCCACAGCAAAAACCATACAAATGTCCAGAGCTCAAGGCAAAGCTCTGCCTCCCTTGTCAGTGTTCCTCCTTGTTACCAGTGACTTACAACTATTTCTCTGCTTCACTTTCCCTGCTCACTCAGTTTCTGCACATTCCCTGGTTCCTGTTTGCCGAGTTCTAAAAAAAACATTATGCTCTTTGTTATCTACGCAGTCTGGTCACTAACTGGTTTGCACAGCTGTTTCTTAACTTTGAACATCATCCTTTTTGTGTGATCTGATTCAGTACCTGAACCCTACTTTGGACCACTTAAGAGTTGGCATTGACTTCTGCTTTGATGACAGGCTTCTAGTCTGATCTCAGACCAGATCATAACCCTATGTATTTCTTATCACAATGGTGTTCAGTCCTTCTGAGTTTGTTTTTCTAGCTTTTATTTAGTTATTATCATCATCCTCATTGTGTATTTATGTATGTTTAGCTATTGATCTCCTCTTTGTCTGAACTCAAGGTGGAATTCAGTATATAAAAGATAAATACACTGCTTTGCTTGAATCTGGAGGATATGATTGCATGCTTTTTGCTTTCATTTTCCCCCAGCCCATAGTGAATTCTACCATCCCAAACTATCAAGGGGAAAATTGGCAAAGCCTGACTATCTCACAAGTACTGTAAATGTCGTAATGTCCTGGTTTATTAAATTTATATAGAAAACATCCATATATTTTCAAAGGCACAACATCTCATTAATTTTTATAACTACTCCACTCATTCATACATTTGTTTGTTCATTCAGCAAGTTTTTATTGAGAGCCTAGTACTTCTCAGGCATTGTTCTAGGAGCTGGGTGTATAATATTGAAACCCTCACAACTCAGGCATGGGGAGTTTTATTGCCTCCTTTGAGAGAAAATACAGTTGTGACTCTCAAGTTGCGTAAGTTGCCTAACTTCATATAGCTAGTGTGTAACAGAGCTAAAAATACAAATGTGTTTTGTGAAGCCATGGTTTTTCCTATTTGGAACAAAATTATGATGCAAGACCTTCAAATTCATAAGTGGTTTACATTTGCATTATTGTTAATTATCCTTTCAAATGAATTGGCATATCAGATACTCATAAATGGTGTAAATCGTAATTGTGTATTTTAGGATAAACATAAAGTCATTTAGATATGGCATGATTCTAGATAAATAGTCATATTGACCTTTTTATGACATAAAAATTATAATAACACTTCTTCAGTCACCAAGGACAATAAAAAGATCTAAATTTAAAATATATGTATCATTCTTCTCATTATAATTTTAGTAAGATAGCTAACTGATGTAAGTTGTGCTTGGATTATTTTTCATTACTCATTAAAATTATGTATTGTATAAATTGGTTTAAATTTTAACTTATCTTTCTTACATTAATAAATGACAGTAAGTTAATACTTTAATCTAGAACACTAGTTCTCAACTGAGAACAATTTTACTTCCCAAAAGATCTTTGGCTGTGTATAGAGGCGTTTTAGTTGTGCTACTGGCATCCAGTGAGAGGAGGCCAGGGATGCTGCTAAACATAACAGTCCGCATAGAAGAAAATTATCCAGCTCAAAGTGTCAATAGTGCAAATGGTTGAGAAATCTGTATCTAGAAGCATGTCATATAAAATGTGTGAAAAGCCTAAATTTAAAAAAAAAAATTTAAACACTTCATTGTTAAAGTCTGAACAATTTTGGATGATATAAATAATGCATTAAAAGAAGGATATTTTGCAAAATACCTCATATTTTTTTTTGTTAAAGATGACCATCATTTAGTCTTTAGCTAAAACTGGTACACATAACAGTTTCACATTCCTTTTTGTTTATTACAGCATTATTAGTGGTGGCATAAGTGGAAACATAGTACATGCACACCAGTAGGAATACACTTGATCAAATTATGATAAAACTACACTATGGAACATCATTCAGCAGCACTTAAAGAAAGAATCCCTTCTATACTAGCTAAAATGGTGGAATTTTATAGTGCCAATATTTCTTCCTCACTTACTTTCTCTCTCTATTTCTTTTTTTTTTTTTCACTTTTGATTTTTAACTAATTTTAGACTTACAGAAAAACTATGAAAAATGGCAGAGGATTTTTGTAAAACCCTCACCTAACTTTCCCTAATGCTAATATCCTGCTCTACCGATTATCAAAATCAATTAATTAATATTGGTGTAATAGTAAACTAAGCCAGTGACCAGCAAACTTTTTTAAAGAACAGGATAATACATATTTTAGGCTTTTTAGGTCATACAATCTCTGTCACATGTACTCCACTCTACCATTGAGGAGTGACAGCAGTACAGACAGTATGTAAGTGAATGAACATGGCTGTACTCAATAAAACTAACTTAAAAAAAAACAGACATCCAGGCAGCTGACTTTTGATATAAAGGTCTTACTAGAATTTCACAAGGCTTTCCTCTAAAATCCTTTCTCTATTCTAGGATACTATCCAGAATCCTACATTATGTTTAATTGTTATTTGTCTTTAATTTCTTGCTGCATATTAAAGTTTCTTAGTCTTTCCTTGAAACTTTTGAAGAGTATTAATCTGTTACTTTTTGTAAATGTCCCTTAGTTTGCATTTATCTGATGCTTTCCCAACTTTTTTTTTTTTTTTTTTTTTGAGGTTTGTATTTGTGTAAACTTCACAAGAGTATTGCAGAAATCACACTTTACCCTTCTCAGGACATTGTATTACATAGTTTATGGTGCCATTGTGTCTTATTATTGGCGATGTTGGCCTTCATCCCTTGGTTAACATGGCTTCTACTAGGTTTCTCCTTCTAAAGTTAACTATCTTTCCTTTATAGCTAATAAATACCTTGAGAGTAAACTCCCTGAGACTATGCAAATCCTGTTTCTTCTCAAAATTTCAACCACAAATTTTAGCGTCCAAAAGTGTTTTTTGTCTGGAAAAAAAGAGTATTACCTTAGTATTTACCTAATGCTAATTTTCTAGATCCTTCATTCCCTCTACAAACGTAGAGAATTTAATTGAAATTCTACTATAAGTAAGAGGTGTTTTTTTTTTTATTCATGTATTTATTTGTTTATATTCAAATTGACTCGTGGATATCTACTTTAATCCAATAATATAATAACTCATTTTGTTGCTCACTTTGTTCGGGTTGACTTTTGTATTCTTTCAATGAGTTCTCATGTTAAAAAAAATATTTTCTTTACTTCGTAGCATCACAAGGTATCAAACTCTTATTTGTCCGATCCTGACCTTAGGATCAACCACTTACCCATGGACCCCTGGTTCTTTTTGTTGGAGGACGGTCTTAGGAAACAAAGAGCTGGGCACTAAGTGCTGTCATTGCTTGCTGATGTGTCATGGCTTCTGGGTCTCTAGCAGAGGAGAGGCCTCATAGGAAATGCATGCATGTACTCTAACTCACACAAACGCAACCATCTGTTGATTTCCATCCAACACCACAGGACTTATTTTTGCCTTCCTTTTTCTGTGTTTGCTACACTTTTCTCACTTTGTGAGAAACTAGCTCTTAGTACCAAAACTATATTTATATATTTAATTCTTGTGCACACATAGTTTAAGAATTGCTAACACACACCCTTGTGAAAAATACATTTACTAAGTGGATTACAGTATTTATTTACAGTTCTTTTGTCCTTGTTTTTACAGTATTCAAACAAGGTAGTATTTCTAAAGTTATTTAGGTTAGTTCTTTCCCCTCTAATCATTTCAGTGTGGTTATTATTAATTTTTAATAAAATTAGATCATTTGTTAGTGTTTACATTCTATTTGTACTATTTTGTGTGTTACCTCCACATTCTAGTTGGCTTTATTACTTGTTTATTTTTTGAATATGTGAAGGGTATGTGAAATAGCACTATAGTTGAAGAGTTGAAGCTATTCAAAAAGATATATTTAAAAAGTGTCACTCCCTCCTCATCCTTACTACCTATTCCCACCCTTCTTCCTCCCAACCATTTATCCACCTGCCCCATAGGTAACCTTTCTAGTCTCTGGTTTATCCTTCCTATATTTATTTTGCATAAGTGTGCATATCTTGTGTATTTTCATATTTATTATATTTTCTTATGCTAATGATAGCATATTACAGATAGTGTGTGTACTTTCACTATCCATTGTTTCAAAAAAAAGTGTGACTCAAAATTAGGTATCGTGCTCATTGAATAAACCGTCCTGAGAATGTGAGGTTATCTTTTTATGGAAGAAGCATCTTTTAATGGAAAGAGGCCTATGTATAAGGACAATTGTGACCTTAGTTAAAATTATATGGCAAGCATACCAATGAGAAGATAAGCAAAATATACACAGATACAATTCAAAGAAGAAACAAAAGTTTTAAATATATTTAAAAATTCTCAAGTTAGTCTCAGAAATAGATTCTGAAATAGCATTAGATCTATTTTCTGTTCTTTGATGAGTAAAATTTAAAAGAAAAGGTTAATAATATCAACTTATTGGAAAAATGTGGAAATAATCACTCTTTGCTATTAATGGAATTGTACATTGGCATCATATTTTTTATTTGCAGTTTAATAATATTTATCAAAATTCCTAAAAGTACAAATGCATCGATTTGTCAATTGCACTTTGGTCAATCATTTCTAACAATATTTTATATATGTGAACATAAAGGGACCTGTGCATTGCATCTTTTTAAACATACAAATATTGAAAACAATAAATATTTACAAAGTAAGCTTCTCATAATATTGGTACTATAGTATATCTTACAACAGATTAAAAATGGGATAAGTCTATGCTAACGAACTTAAAAATTATTCAAGATATGCTTTTACATTTAAAAAATGACTTAACTGCAATGATATGTTAACAAACGGTAATACAATCTATATGAATAATGTACACATTTAAGTGTAATTTTTATTAAAAATCTGTTAATACACATCTATATGGTTATAGGGTAAGAAACAGTGGTTACAGGTTAAGAAAGGGTTGTGAACCTGTGTGGAAGAAAGGGATTGTGAACTGGTATGGAAGACTATTTTTACTTTTTATCTGTATCTTTCTGTTTTTCTTGAAACGAGTTTGTATTAATGTATATCTTCTGGAATTTCATGCAAAGAGTCTGTGTCAGCAGGACAGTTTTGAACAAGAAGGTTCAGGCCTAGAAGTCTGGATAGACTGTCAGAGTGTAAGTTAGGCCATGATAGTCTGATGCAGAAGATCAGAGAACAGGTAGCAAAAGGTGGGAGGCTGTTTCAGACTGAACAGGGAACACTGAAGTGAATTTTAACTTTAAAGGAGAAGGTTAAGGTCCTGGTAGACTTGGTCCAAGACCTGCAGGTGCAGCTGTGCCAGTTTTATTTGGTCTATTCAACCATCATGAAGAAACAGCAAGGCAGACACTGTGTATCAGATGCATGCAGTATCTGAGGATATATAGAGTGTCCTGGACCTACTTTATTAAGTTACCATCAGATCCTTGCATTTCATAGAATACTGTCCTTTTATCTCATCCCTGCTAGACAAGTGACCTACCTCTTTTAGGCTAAAGTGAACAGATGTTTAAGCCTTTTTTCCCCAGGATTAAATAATATGAAAAACAATGTTGCAAACACAGTGAAGGCAGGAAGCAGGAGTAAGCAATTGATGATGGAGTACATGAGATGCGGCTGGTGGGGGACATGTCCATACAGCAGAGTATCAGGAAAAGTGCAGACACAAGTTGACTCCTCCCTGAGACAGGACTATAGGAAAAATACACTGACCAGGACTCTGACACGTTTTCTGGGCAAAAAAAAAAAAAAAGCTCGTATGACATAAGTCAAGAGAAAATGTGATATTATGAGAAAAGACGTCAGCTCTAGTGTGGCAGTAGAGTGGTAAACCCAAAGCTTTTGAAGACTTTTTTATTGTCTGAAAATGAGGCATTTTGTTTCATCCCCTGAAGGTTTACCTATGCCTGCTAGACCTCTTCCTTTCTTCTCTACACTCTTTCCCACTATGTTACCGGTGGCGTTTTAACCTCACAGCATATAGTGCTATATTCAGCTGCCTCCTCTACACTTTGTAAGACGCATTGTTAGTGGAAAATTATTCACTCACTGGGAGACTAATGTGGCGGCCAGATGGTCACAATTTACTCTCCGGGTGCTTTTGGGAGCTGTGTATCCTCAGGCATTATGTGGTTTCCACAGTGTTATAATAAGCTGGGCAGGGACACCACAGCCTTCACCTGAGGTAATTTGGCTTTATAAATTTAAATCTCCACCAATTCATGTTTTAGGATTTAATCTGGGTTGGAACTCTGATAAAAGAAACAGCCATGCAATTTAGCAACTTGTCAATATCCAGGGCATATTAAAAATAGTTCTAAGCTATGTGTATTAAATTATGGATTTTTTGATCACTAGATATACGTCTCTCAATTTTGATTTGATATTTCTGAAAAAATTAGAGACTCTACAAGAATATATTCTTATAAATAATGCCATGTAGAAAGGGATAGAGGGATAGAGCCAATGGTAACCGATGGTGACATATGGATACTTTACAACTGGATATTACTTCTTATTAAATGATTAAAGATTTGATTTAAGCTACATACAGGTGCAGTTAAGAGTTTTCCTCTTAGAATAACAGTAATCCTGACCCTATAAGCAACTTCTTCCAATGAACAGGATAAATATTATGCTTAGACTGGATGAATTTTCAACAGATCGCTTCTACTTTTTTATTCCAAATTTTTCTCAGAAAAACACTCTAAAATGAGATTTTCATAGGGAAAGATCATAAATAGAAGCAGTGACAAGAGATGAGAGATGTCTTTTTTTCAGTGCTCATTGCCATTGTCTGACCTTCAAGCATATGGAGAGAATCTGGATTTGTGGTCTGTACCTTTTGACATAAACTATGCTGAACACATGGCCTTTCCAAAAATACTGCAGGAAACAGTTCTCTGAGTATCATTCATCATGTCTTTCCACAGTGACATCTCATTGCAAAGAAAGGTGAAAATTGTTGCTATGACACATTGAGTTGATGGAGAATAAAAGAAAAAGTTAACTTGGTAGCTAATAAAAGCATATATGAAAATACTCTTTAATGATGCTGATATATTTTATGTATAATCCATGCACCGGAAATTGCATAGAAACTAGAGCTTTGTGAACACAAACAGGGGCACATCTGCTTCCTCTCTTGTGACTTCATCATTTATATTTGAGACAATGCTTCCAGTGACAAAAGAGAAACACATTCATGAAAATTAGTTTGAAAGCCTCACTGTAGATTTCTGTAGGTATAAAACACACGTCTTGGCAATAAATTAAACAAAAAATTTCACCTACTCTGCTAACATTGCTTAGATTTTTCAGTCTTTTCCATGGAAGAAAATAAAGAATTATTTCCTTTTAGCTTAAGCCAAAGATAACTTTATTATGAAGATATTTGAAAAAACTAGGTATTTTTTCCCTACAGAAAATACAAATATTTTTGAGTAATTATTATATGTGATTTTTAATAGTCATTACATACTTGCAATACTTTTAAAATAGTTGTTCCATAGCTACATGTTAGGGATCAGTATATTAAACAAGATCAAAGAGTCTGCTAATGAATCAATAACTACTAAATTGCAGAAGCACAACTTGAACCTAGGTCTGTTTAGTGGCTCCTTACTCTGTTCACAATATCACATGGTGTTAGAGAAGCTTATCTGAGATTCAGAGAGGTATTTTGGCCAAACACAAGAGTGACACAATAATAATTGTTAATTTTAAAGAGAACCTCAAAATTAGACGAATCAGAGGGTTCAATACTTGCATCATAGAACATTTTTGTGTTCCTGTTGATAAGCTTGCAACAAAACCATGACATCAGCAGATCTTACAATTGTTACCTAGGTTCACTTTCATCTACGGGCTTTCTCCCATTTGATTATACCCATAAATACACTTTGTACATACTCATTAATTTCATTTGCAAATGAAGTTTAAATACAAATAATTCTACAATTACATAGGCACCAATTTAAACACTTTTAAATAAAGGTAACGATGTTGTATTAAATCCTTAAATGCAAACAAATGTAGATGGGGAAGAGATTATGTTAGTGGTATTTTCCCTGATTCAACAGGTTGTCAGTACAACTGAGTTGGTAGAGAGTATGCATTTAGGCAAAAATGTTAATATCATACTAGTTGATTATTTCCATTAAAAACAAAACAAAACATTTTCTCAATAGAATAACAGCCCTCTCTCTTAAGGTCAAGCTTTCTAGTTGAATCATCAATATAAATGGTGATTATCCAGAAACAGTTCTGACCGCTGGTTATAGGGAAAAAAAATGGTGCTTATAGATTTTTATCCACTGTGGGGAGGGTACATAATGAATGGCCCAAAAAAATTCATTTTTAAGTGACGATTCACAATCTACTTAAATAATGAGAATATTGAATATTGCCCCTGATTTTACCAAATATAAGCTTTGATGTAACAGAGGTCAATAAAGTGCACTCTGACTCTTAATTCTCTCTAATCAATTTATTCTCTTGTTTTTTCCTCTTGACTTCTTAATTATTCAGTCAAGAAAGAATGACTAAGTCATAAAAAACTAGGAAATTTTGAGAAATTGTCACAGTCCAGAGGAGCTAGGAGAGACATGACAACTAAATGTAATATGTAAACTTGGATAGGATCCTGAGACAGAAAAGAAGACCAAGGGCAAAAATTAAGAAAATGCGTAAACAAAGTACGAAATTCAGTTAATAAGGTATCAATATTGTTTCATCACTTGTGACAAATGTTCTGTTGTCATTTAAGATGTCAACAGTGGGAGAAACCAGGTATATGGTATACAGAACTTCATATTCTCTGTGTTTTTTCTATAAAACTCACACTGTCCCAAAATTAAAGGTTTATTACAAAAAATAAAGAATAGCTAACCTAGATATAGAAACATGCTGGAAGAAAAAATGATCTATTCAGGTAAAGCAGAACGAAAATAAATTATTTCACTTGGGAAAGCTAAAAACAGATAAATCTTCGTCCTCCTCTTTCAGCTTCCCTCTCTGTGCTCATTCAAATTATGCTGCTGACTCGGCAAATATGGCACATGCTTAATTTTTTCCCCTAAGCATGGAGATAATTTGGTAATAATCCAATCATTCTCTTAATCAAGTTGTCTTTTGAGAAATGGTTTGCACATTCAGTTCCTCAGATAGACAGGACAGGATGAGTAGGGTGAAGTGGGGGCAAAAGACTAAAAATAAACCGAGGGCTATACGGAAGCCATCATTCCTCAAGTGTTTAAAAGGCCTCTAAGTGGCTGAGTGAATAAGTAAGCCATTCTATCTTCTTACCCTCAAAATAAAGAGTTAGAAAACACTCTATCCCAATCTAAGGAAATTGAAAGTAATGGGCAGCATTGTAGTTTCCTTTAATTCTGCAACTTTCCACCTCTAATGCACCATTTCACTTCACAAAATGGTGGACTTTTAGACAGCCAATTTAACCTTTTTATCATTAAAAATATAGTATCTGGCCAATTGCTGTTTGAAATGGCAAACCATCCCATTTCCCAAACATAATTTGACATAAGACAATATCTTAAATAAGGCGCTATGATGAAAGAGCAAGGCCAGATACTCCTTATTTTCTACCCAAGATTATTTTTTACCCTTTCTTCTTATAAAGAGGAAATGTCAGTATTAATCTAAAATCACACTTAATCTGGATGACTTCATATTACTTGCAAATGTCACTCAGAACAGAATGAAAAGTAGAGAAAGGTGATTTCTGATGTTTTCTGACCTCCCCAGACAGGCAATTTAATCACGGTAATGTCTGTCTTCCAAAACCCCCTAATCCTATTATTTCAGTTTCTACCTTTTGCTCAACTACTACCCTTCCTCATTATTCTACTTCCCAACAAACCTGTTAGCAACACCTAACACTTTCACTTTCTTACCATGACACCTTCAGTTTCAGAAAAACTTACGAAAACCAGAGAGGAGATCATGATTTATTTTTCTCTTATGTTGCCTTTCAGTTCTATGGAACATATTATGTTTCTAAAAGTGATATTTTATAGCAATCTAAACTTCATGATTCATAATCTGAGCAAGAAGTTCCTGATATTTTAATTTATAGCATCCTAAATTAGGGTGTTCAAAATCCAGATTCAGTAATTGTTTTAATATTTTTGTTAGCATAGGCAAAGAGCCAAAAAATGAGCAGGCAAGGGAGCCCCTGGAAAAAGAAGTCCTGGAGATGCTGCCCACTGGCAGCAAGCACAAAGGGAAATGGCTACATTGGCTACATCTGGCCTTGTAGTTAGGCTTCTCCAGGCCTGAAGGGGACTTATAATGCCCTAGCCAGAGATAACCAGACTAGGGATTCTCCCCACTGATGAGCATACAGTTTCCACAAAAACTTGCCCTACAGCAGCCTTTTTCTCATTATAATATTAAACAATACCCCTGAGTAAAGATTTTAAATGCTAATGGACATGCAATGTGTGTACTAGCATGTACAACCACAGAGCATGCATGCCCAAAGACACCTCCTAAAACATGATGGCAAGTAACTCTCCCTCTTGCGCCTTCATGAATAATCATGTAAGATTCTCATAAAGAGAGTCCCCCAGCACTACTGCTGCTGGTTCATTCTTTCAAGTAACCCACTCTGTCTTGTGTTTCAGAGTGTACTTTCTCTTTAAATACACACTGCTACTACTATTTTTCCAGCTGGACCCGCCAAGAACTGTTTTCCGCTCCTCTCTAGGAATGTACTTTGTCTTTCTTTAAGAAACCCTGCTATTTAATCATTGCTATGTATCTCTTGGCTGAATTCTTTCTTTCAAATTAGATAAGAATTAAGGATTCTGCACTTCCTGGTAACATTTTTATAAATAAATTATATGCATCTCATATTGCATATATAGGAAAATTATTAATTTTATGTTTGCCTGCCTAGATCCTATTCTAGGGATTCTTAATCATTTTCTGTCTTGTAATCAGGTAGGGTAAATTATTAAGGATAAACACACTTTGGAACTGCCCCTGAAGATTTCTATTAGATTAGGGTAGAGTGTAGGAATCTGTATTTTATTAAGCACCTCAGGAAACTTTGAAGAAGATGGTTAATTGAATGGGATTTTGGAAATACTTCTCTGATGTCTTAGCAAAATCTGAGGTATAGGAAAATTCTAAACTTTTCCTAAAGAGTTTTACTTAGGCCCTGATGCAGAGGGGAGAAAAAAAATAAGAAAAGAAAAAAAAAAGTGAAAAGAAACAAAAGCATAATTATTCTTCTATGAGGAACTAGAAAAAATGGGCAAAATACATAAAAAATGTTAGCTCAGAAACTTGGAAACAGGAAGGACTAGAGAACCCTGAGATGACAGAAATGCAATGATCTCTACAATATTTCTATTTTCTTCCTGGAAGCAGTTTCTGGATAGTGGAGCAAGGGAGGAGGGACAAAATTAGAGCCCAACAGATCCTGAATTTCGGAATCCTGGGAGACATAAATTAGAGGTGGGGAGGCTGAAGTGACTGGGCATTGTGCTGGTGAGTTCCAGAAATAAAGTAGCTACTTAGAAAAGTAGCTTCGAAAACATGCACAGAATTCCTTTTAGAATTTGTTGGGTAAAAGGCTGCATAACTGTAGCATTAAAATCCACAAGCTAGGTAAAGAATAACGGGAAAGTAGAAGTCAAACAATTCCCACAGCACAGAGAATGAAAACAGTTCTGCTCCATCCAGCCATAGTGGAAAACTATTAGTAATTACCTGAGGCACTCAGTGGAGGTTCCAGAGGAGTCAGTCATGCCCAGGTAGTGGGCCTGAACTATCTCTGGAGTGGAGACAATCTTGACCCATTTAAACTGTTTTTGACCACCCAAGCAAACTTCTCCTAGTTTTTGTGCTATTGGCTACATAACATGTAACCCCTTGCCTTAGGCCTCCCCAAGATTATAGTCTACATAATTGTCTCTAAAGAAATGATTTTGCTTTTAAGTCACTACAATACATTTTATTTCTGAAATGAAAAAATTGGACATATACAGATACTGCTTATCTTCTATAATCATTCTCTTAATCAAGTTGCCTTTTGAGAAGTGATTTGCACATTCAGTTCCTGAGATAGACAGGACAGGATGGGTAGGGTGAAGTGGGGGCAAATTTATGTTACAGTCGTTTTAAGTGCTTCTGGTGCTTTTAATATATTATGCTTTCTAATGCTTTTATGCTCTAGCACATACAATTCCCTTGTTGAAGAAGTTTCAGTGATCTTTTAAGACCTCGATCAAGTATTATCTCCTCTTCAAAGAGTTTCTATTCCTTCAGAACTTACAGTGACTTTCCTCCCTGTGTTTTCACAGCATTATATATAGATGGCTTTTGCAGCATATATTTAATATATATGAAATATCTTCTTCCTCATAGACAATGAGATTCTGAAAGTATAATGTCTTGTGATTTTTGTATTATTATAGCTTAGGGACTAGCAAAGGGGATGAAACCAAGTAGTAGTAATAGCAGCAGTAGTAGTAGCAGCAGCAGCAGCAGTAGCAGTAATAGTAGTAGCAGTAGTAAGAATAGGAAAAACTCACAGGCAGTGGACCCACAGTCAGCAAAGTATGTGCTCTTAACAACAGTATTTATACTCACTTAAACCCACTTTCAATGGCATGCAAATTAAGGAGCAGTTTAATGCAAATTAAAGGGCAGATTGTGTAGAACTTTCTAGAAAAGGGGTGGTAACTTCTGGACTGTCGCCATGGAGAAGGCTGGTAACTTCTGGGTCATTACAACAGCATTTGTAAAATGTCATGGTACTGGTGGGAGTGTCTTATGCCAATGAGCAATAAGGGCAGCTAGGGATCACTTTTGTCTGCCACGTCCTGATTCCTGCCAGTTTCTTCACTATGTCCTGCCTGGACCAGACGCTGTTTTAGTCATCAGGGTTGTGAGCATAAAACGAGTCCCTCCAATCTCCTATCTCAGTGCAGATAGTCTTCTAAAACACTTGACATGTAATATTACATGATTTAAACCTTGGAGCAAGTATGCAAGTTAAATATTATTATTATTCTTCCTGCTTTATTTAAAAGGAAAAAGAAAAAGAAAGATAGATTTACAAAAATAATTTTAGATTAAATTGAAATATTTAACTTAATACTTAGAATAAAACAAAAATAATTTCTAAAGGCAAAGAGGCTTTATCCTTGCAACAATAACAATTTAGCTATCCATTTTTTTTATCTCTCTGATTAATAGTTGGCACTAACCTATCTCCATTCTTTCCTGACGTACTGACCATGTGATGTTCTCTCATACTTTTGTGAAATAGCACATAACATTTTCTATTTTGAAGGCTTCTTATTGAGGGCAATTTAAATATTTAATGTAAAAGCTGGTCTTGAGAACTAAACATTACTATCACTCTTCTACCTTCACGAAAGTACAAAGTTGAATCTACTACCCATAAAAAGAATGAAAATAAATATGTATTTTTGCTAAATAGACAAACAACGCTGATATCACTTTCTAAATTAATAACATGGAAATGTATCAGTATGGTGAATAAAAGTTCTATAATATAATAAAATCATGATATCCAAATTGTCATTCTGATATGTGCTCAGAGACCAAAAGGAATACAAATTAATGAATTCTCTCTCTCTCTTTCATTTTTTTATAGATGAAAGAGAATTTGAACTACATGTTCTGAGTAGAAGAAAAATCTCTTTTTATGTTTTATACTCTGGTATCATAAATTAAACTGTAATGTCAGATAAAATACATTATAAAGGAGGCAATATAACTGTAAAATATTAGGCTTCAGTAGGAAAAAGCAGGTCACGGAGAATCAGTAAAATTAGAGTATGTCATTGTGGATTAGGTATGATTTAATAAATTAACCTCAATATTAACCTTACAGCTTAAGTCATATTTCAGAACAAATGCCATCAACCTCATCCCTTTGGCACAACAGACAGCAGAGTTCTTGAACAATTTTCAACTTTTAGTTTTCTTGTCAGGAGATCAGACACACACAAGTGACTTCAGGAGCCTCTAGATGTATTATTAACCAGAATAGTGCATCCAGAAATTATATACAAAGCCAATAGTTCCTATTCTGAGAATCATAACAAATGTGCTGTCAGGAAACATGGAAAACCTTTTGGGGAAATTCCCACTGGGGAGAAAATAAAAGGTGTAACTAAGAGAAGTAGAGCAGAAAATGAAAATTTTATTTCAGAAATATTGATTTTCTTTTCTTTGATAATTTTTAGTTGGAAACCCAAAAGCATCTTTCACCATGATAGGCAATTATGTGGAATAAGCTGCCTTTAATGTCTCGAAAAATGTATGTACTAAATTTATTAAAGTAAAAATAAAGCTTATTATAATATGAAAATACACTCAGGTATACAGGCTTTTACATTGTTTTCTGAAGACCTAATAATATTCTCCAAAAGGAAGTAAAGCTTTACTTGTTTGGAATATATTATGATTAAGAAATGATCAGGAATGGTATCTGCAAGCAGAGGAAACTGCTCGTCATATACAGGATCTTTGGGAAGATTGGAGTTTAAAAATTCATAGACTTCCAGAGATGTAAGTAGGTTGACATCACCTGTAGATGCATGGTTGCTCAGGTGAGAATATTGTTCACTAGTTGGCAATCTAAGAATGTAAAGAACAAGTGCCAAGTTTGAACATCATTATTGGTATGACTTTGCTCCTGATTAGTTTAATTTCAGGAATAAGAAGCTAGCATTAATTGGTAGCCTAAAACATCATGTTTGCTGAAACTAGTTGTTGCATAATTAAATACATTTACAACCAATTCTGAATGCTATTCATTACCATGACTCCAGAAACAATGTCTTTCCCCAAATGTTTGAACACATTTTAAATTTTTAATAGCTTTATGACATAGGTTTTCTTTAATTAAATATTTAATTTCATCTTTTGGTTCACATGAGTTGAATGGTGGACCCCAAAAAGACATGTCTGGTACCTGTTAATGTGACCTTATTTGGAAAAAGCATCTTTGCAGATGTAATTACATTTAGGATATCAAGATGAGATCATCCTGGATCATCTGAGTGGGCCCTAAGTCCAATCTCAAGTGTTCTTACAAGAGACAAAAGAGAAGACAGAGACAGAAGAGCAGAAGGCCATATAAAGGCAGAGGCAGACATAAAAGCGACACAGCCACAAACAACTGCTGTGACTCTAGAATCTGGAAGAGACAGAGAAGAATTCCCCTCTAGATCAGAGGGAGTGCAGGCCTACTGACACCTTGATTTTGGACTTCGGGTCCCCAGAATGTGAAAAAATAAATTTTTCTAGATCAAAATGGCCAAGTTTATAAAAAATCATTATGGCAGCTATAGGAAAATAATGCAATTACCTAGAATAAACCTTCAATAAATTTAATAAATCTATTTCCCGATAGAAATGCATGTGTGACATAATTTATAAATCCTTGCATGTATAAAATATTTTTGTTATGATTGCAAGTTAAATATTTGGTTTATACAAGTTAAATATTTGATTTATAAATTTAAAAAGGCAAACTGGTCAAATTTCCATAGCAAATACTACAGATTCTGTTTTGTTGTTATCAAATACAAAACCACAATTTAAGAGCTATAGACTATTTTGGGAAAAAAAGATATCCCCTTTAAATGCCTTTAGATGTTGTTCCATGATCTTGTAGTATTAAGTTGAGGCCAATCTGAAGTTTCTTGCTTTAGATATATTTGGTTTCATGGGTCTAAATAGCTCTAAAATTATTTATTTTAACTCTCATGTTTAAAACTTCACAAAGGTAAGTTAAACTCATTTATAGTACCTGCCGTGTAGTGAAAATTTATTTTCAGTTCAGAAAGAGTTTCAGCTATTATGTTATTAATTATTTCATATTTTCCATTCATTCAGTTTTCCATTTGGGGAAAAGTATATTATTTGTATCTTGAGCTGCTCTTCTCTAGTCTTCACAGCTTTCATTTCTGTCTGACCCTTTTAATCACATTTCTCAGTTCCCCTGACTGGTATATACTCTGCATAATTGATTGCCCATTACTTATAGTACCAAATGTACTCTTCATTTCTTGCATTATCTTTAATTCTGTAATTGGGTTATTAATTGAATGGCACATTTTATATTTCTCACTCAAATTTATTTTTATATTTATTTCCCAGTCATGTTTTTTTAAGCCATGTTTTAATTTATTATATGTAAATTCTTTTATTTCATAGAAATAACATGAAATGAAGTTAAATTGGTTGAAGTATCCATTTATTTCTGTTTCCTAATATAAATATATATTTTTATAATTTAATATGTGTATGACTATATAATAGTTATACATATTTTGGGGGTCCGTGTGATATTTTGATACAAGCATATAATTTATAGTAATCAAATCAGGGTAATTGGGACATTCGTCACCTCAAACACTTATTATTTCTTTGTGTTAGGAAAATTACAATTCCACTCCTTTAGTTATTTCAAACATACAATAAATTATTGTAAATTAAACATCTGTAAATTAAAATTACCCCATTGTGCTACTGAACACTAGATACTGTTCATTCTAACTGTACTTCTACAACCATTTACTAGCCCCTCTCTATTCCCCCCTTTCCACCACCCTTCCTACCCTCTGGTAATCATCATTTACTCTCTAATTCTATGGGATCACTGTTTTAGCTCCCACATATGAGTGACAGCATGTGATATTTGTCTTTCCACGCCTGGCTTATTTCACTTAACATAATGCTGTGTAGTTCTATCCATCTGTTATAAGTGACAGGAGTAAATGTTTTAAAATATGTTTTTAATAAGTGGTTTATTTTTATACTTTCATATTGCAGAATATTTTTAACAGTCTTATATTCTTTCTAGTCCATGTTTTACTTTCTGTTTATCTCTGATTGAGTTTATAGAGGTTTAAACTTGGCACTTGTTCTTTACATTTTTTTTTTTTTTTTTGGATTTCCTTAACAACTACTCAAATATTCTTAGAAATATTATCTTATGTATTAAACCTCTCTGTAAATGTTTGTAAGTTTGGTAGTCCAGTGATTCAACAACATAAAATATTTAGAAGGTATGCGATGCCAAGAGGATCAGAGATTATTTTGAGTCTGTGTTTTTCCCATTAACTTTGGTAAAACCTTGATCCGGAGGCAAATATTTCATATTTACCATTCCATTTGGCTTGGTCCGTTCTAGTATGTAATGTGACTTCTCAATGCCGAAGCTATGGGCTTATGATAGCGCTCTACCATACTAAGATGAAAAAACTCAATCCCCTCACTGTGGTCCACTTTTCATTTGGAGTACCAATAATTTTTCTTCAGAATCCTAAGATGTATTCTTTTAAATATTATTGATTTATACTGGCAAAGCTATTATGTGTGTTTCCCATGATTTGGATGAGTCTCTCCAATAAACTATAAGTTCCTAGAGAACATGGATCACATCATTTTATTTCTTGGTTACCTACCAGCTGGCATGTTGCCTTACATGGATTTTAAAAACTTGGTAAGTGTCTATTCAATGTTAAATACTGAAAGAAATACATTTTTATCATAAAATTCATAATTTTTTTTTGAGATGGAGTCTCATTCTGTCACCCAGACTGGAGGACAGTGGGTTGATCTTGGCTCACTGCAATAATAAAAAAAAAAAATGTACAGCAAACTGTGTATTTCTGAGTATTAAAGTTTAAAAACTCATCAGCGACCTGAAAAAAATTCACTCAGTACAATTTAATACATTTATTTAGTTTCAGTTCCAATAACTTCAGTAACAAGTAGGGTATACTAGACCATCCAGGAAAAACAACACTAGAAACAAACTAAACAAAACTAAAACATACAAAAACCAACCAAGGAAAGAATAAGAAAAACAAGGGGGGAAAAAAGTCTTCAACTGGTTCAACTGTCTTGCTTGTATTACATGGTCTTAGTTTTAACACTGTGAAATTTTTTATTTAAAATATTCTTCTGGGTGCAGTGGCTCACACCTGTAATCCTAGCAACTTGAGAGGCTGAGGCAGGAGGATCAGTTGAGGTCAGGAGTTTGAGACAAAGCTGTCCAACATTCTGAAAGCCTGTCTCTACTAAAAATGCAAACCCTAGCTGGGAGTTTTGGCAGTTGCCTGTCATCCCAGCTACTTGGGAGGCTGAGGCAGGAGAATCACTTGAACCCGGGAGGCGGAGGTTAAAGTGAACCGCGATCGACCCACTGCCCTCCAGAAGTTTTCCATGAAAGCCATTCCCTCCAGGGGAAGAGTAGATGATACCCATACACAGTGAAACTGCAAAAGTGAGTAAAGGACATGCATCGTCCCAAATTCTATGAAAAAGAATTCCAGTTTATGGACTACAGGGGACTCCATACATTAATTAAAGAGAGTACAGGAAATGAAGATCACGTGACCTTCAATAATTAGATAGATAAAAATAGAGGAATAAATAATGTTTACTAAAGAGCCATTCCAATAAAATGAATCTTTAAGTTAAAAGTGAATTTTTACTTATGGTCTATATAGATTAGCTTTAAGTTGGAATATACATATATTATGCATTTATATGATATATGTATATTATGTATTTTTTGGAATGTATATATGCAATTGAAAATTGTTTTTGTGTCATCATACCACAAAACAACCAAATACAATATGCACATAAATTAGAATTAGATGACCCAACATATGCATACAGAACATGACTATTCGTTTATATATAAATTTATTTCAACTAATATTTAGAGAACACTTATGTGTACAAGTGCTACTTAACAAATAATAATGTATGATGTTCCCAATTCTGTAGAAGTTATAAAAATAAATAAGACATAAGCCATGTTCTCAAAATTCTGACAATCAAGTAGTGGAAATATGATGGATAATAAATGATTCCTGTAAAAGTAATTCTTGAGAACTCTATGAGAGAAATGTAGAGTACTGCAGTATTTCAGATAAGATAGATGGCTATAAATCAACGTAGTCAGAAAGAGCTACATTAAGGGCAATAGGGCCAAAAAGGTCTATGAAATTACAGTATGCCCAAAGGTAAGTCCTGGACATTATAACTTCTATGTTTACCGTATGAGTAAAATTACAGAGACTACTTAGAGAATGACCTATTTTGGATAAAATGTTGAGCTAGTTTTTAGTTATTTTTTTTCAAAGTAGGTGAGTATGTTTGTTCAGGACCTGACTTATTTGCTCATGGAAGATTAATCAGACAACTTTGTAGTGCTGAACTTGACAGAGAAAGCTATAGATACAATGTTTGTTACATCGTTTTTTAAATAGTTCAGATGTTTCAGAGACAACAAATTAGTTACAATATTTTTTTTTTAATGCTAGAATACATCATCTCAGCATATCCTTATTCAGAAAGAAGACTATATTTTCCAGACATTTTACTGATAGATTTGACAATGCAACCAAACTCGTCAACAGGGTGGAAGCAGACATGCTGCATCTAACTAAGAAGTGATCTTACAAAGAGGGCTGCACCCTTCTACATCTTTGCTACTTTGTGGCTTGGGATGTAAGTTTAAAAACTAGCACTTGGAAATCGTTTTTGGACCATGAAGAGGCAAATATATGTGGAGCAAGGCAGAGAATTAAGAAATATACATATGCATCTCTGATGCCATATGGCATCTTACGAGCCCTGGATTGCCTAGTTTGCTTAAGTCATAGTCATTAAGGGTTTATATATATATATATGTGTGTGTATACATATATCTGTCAAATAAACAGTTTATATATATCTGTCAAATAAAGGTAAACACAATATCAACTGGTATACTAGGTATATCAGACATATTGAGTTCTTAATTAAAATATTAAATAAAATTAAAATAATATTTAATATTAAAATGTTAAATAAAATATGAAATTAAATTAAATATTAAAATATTTAATATACTGATATACCAAATATATCAGACATATTAGGTTCTTAATAAAAGTATTTTAAAATTAAATAGAATATTAAAAATCAAAATATTTAATATTAAATATTAAAATACTTCAAAATATATTAAAATATTTATAAAATTATTTCATATTTAATCAAATCTAAATATTTGATATTTAAGTCATATTAAGTATTAAAATAAAAAACTGAAAGAACTAAAAGTTCTTGTTGTTTTTCTAAATAAAAGGTAATATTTGGGATATTTTAAAATCTAGAATCTAGAAATACATCTAATTTGTATCTTAGATGACCCACTGAAATGTGTTTGCAGCAAGGAATATCAGGTAGAAGATAGATTTCAGTTAAAACTAAGCCATGAGAATTGTCACAGAAAATGTCAGAGCCCTGAAGAATAAGTCATCAAATAGTAGTCTACAGCTGACATTAGACAAATCAAGTATTCTGCAAAGGTCTAGGAATGCATGGCATTCAATGAAAGAATAAGAGGGGCAAGTAGCAGAAAGGATAGACTTTTCTTTAACTTTTTTCTAATGTATTTGTAACAAAATCGACTGAGGCAGCAGGTAAAAAACATAATGTTTGTTGCAGGGATGAGTGAGGAGTAGACAATATCTTTTTATTAATAGGAGATCAAGTGTAATAAAAAATTGACAAATGCTACTTTTCCAATTGTCATTCTGGTGTAAGGGAAATAATTAAATACAAACATTGACATTGTGAGAGAAACTTCTTCATTTTTAGATAGAAAATTTGAGGCACAGATAACTTGAATAATTACTCAAATATTACATAATTTACTAAAAACTGTTAGAAGGAAATATATCTTCAGGATAGTTCAGTGCGAAACACTTTCTAAAAAAAAAAAAAAAAAAAAAAAAAAAAAACACTTTTTCCCTAAAGCATTTTGGCACAAGTTCAGATATTGATAGAGCTTAAGACTCCATAAATGACCTTATGACACCAGATTGCTGACCTCCAGGGAAGAAATTTTTGATTTTGATCAAAGGCTACAGAAAGCTGAATTTTGTGATCTATTTGTAACACTCCTGGAAGTACTTGGGAGTAACTAGAGTTCACTATACCCGTAGTTTTGAGACCCAATCTATTGTTACCACAATTTCTTTTCAAGTCTACTTCTCTCTGCTCTCATCAGTAGATAGCTTGATCAAAGCAGCAATTGAAGAACAGGCTATGTGGTGCCCGACCTGAGTAACAATGGTAGTCAGTAGTGGCCATCTCAGATATGCATTTTGGCTTTATTAATCCTAGGTGATGTAAGTTCATATAAATTTTGAGACAACTGTGTGAACTGTAATTATGTTATAAAGTACTAAAATCTGAAAGACATTTGGATGAGAACAATTCCATGGAATGTACTTGTTTAACTTCAAATGATGTTTAATGCCTCCAAATGAATCTCTGCTTATCTCTAAATGTCTCACTTTTCCTCTAAATCAAATCACGGTGGTATAGAGACATGTCTTGGGTGAATGCATAATTCTTAATATAAAAGATAAAAACACTTGGACCGGGAATGAGGAATCCCATGTTCTAGATTCAGTTTGGTAGGAGGAATTCTAACATAACCTCTAAGATTCTCATCTCGTCGTGTGCACACCTTGCGTAATTCCCTCCTCCTGAAAGTGAGCGGCCTAATCTAACCAGTTAATTCCTTTAAAGAGAAAAACTAGGGGTCAGAGAAGGCAGAAATCAACAAACTGCATGTTGTGGAAAGGGTCTTGTGGTTGGAAATGGTAGGAAGACCCCTATTGATCTTAGATTTTAACATTCTATAGGATGGAGCCACTTATTTATTATGAGATTTCAGCCCTGGAAGAGAATTTAAAAATGATGTAATCTACCGAGAGTAAAATCACAACCTTGCGTTTACTGATATCTCATGATAGCCAAATGAGCAAACAATGGTGGAATAAATATTGGATCTGATCTCTCATTTGAATATTGAATTGTGCCACGAGAGGCTGATAACAAGCCAAAAATGAAGACATACCTCAATATATTAAACTGCTTTTAACAGTCTATTCATTCCAAATCATTATCAAGGAAATTTTACATTGAAATTCCAGGAAACTTTTCTGTCAAAAAGAAATGAAGAAAGTGGTTATGCTTTAACTCATTAAAACTTTATTTTACCAACTGATGTACTCTGCATAGATTTTCTTTATAGGATACAAATTGCATTTTTATTTTTTACTTTGCTCACATTGAGTTCATTTAAAAAAACCATAGCCAGGTTTATGCCCACCTACTGCATTTTTAGTATGAAAAATAATGAATGCTATATAAATTAAGATTTTTAAAAACTGCTTGATGTTTATAGCATACTAGATATACATATTTTGCTATTATTTAATATAAAACTATATATGAACCATACAGGAAAGAGGCTTATCTCAGAATAAACTCAAATTTATTCCTAGGACATCAGGGAACTGAAACGAGCCACTGATTTACAACAGATGAATGGATGGCATAAGCTTTCCAAGATCAGGAAATATTAGCAATAGAGAAAATATGAAATTTAGTAACTGCTGACCTCTCTTGAAATATGTTATAAACCCCATCTGCTTGAGACATAACAAATAGAAATGTTATTTACTTATCCAGTGTAGAATTAATTACATATTAGCCAAAGAATGCACCAATGGGCCCACTGAAGTTACTTACTAACTTAATAAACTTTTCTCCAAAAATGAGGACATAAGCTGGAATAATGGAAGCATGAAGCAGAAATGAGAGATTCATTATCCAGTTCTCCATGCTATTTGATTTAAATAAAGCAATATTTATTTTGCCTTCGCTTTCTAAGACATGGTCTGAGTCCTAGTAACATTAATTCCATCATAAATGAGCAAATATTATTTTGACAGATGCTCATAAAGCATAATAAAAACTAAGTGACAGTTTACTCATTCTATTATTAATTCAATTAAAATTCACATATTGATGGTATTCTATATGTAGATAACTGTGATACACCCTTGGAGGGTACACAATTAACATAAGATACATTTCTCTCCATCTACAACTGCAAAGTAGAGCGGACAGGGAAGCTGGAGTGAGATATGGATAAAGAAGTTCATTTTTATACATTAAGTGAATTTATTTTGATAGAAAATAATAGAAACCCCCTCTAGCTCACTTCTATTCATTTAAGTGATAGCTAATTCCAAGTTGAATTCACTTGCAGAAAAAGGGAGTTGTGAGACTGGAATTGAGATGAACAGCTGGTGCTCAAAATAAGTATAAATCATCAAAACAGACAAAATAGATCCCACTATGAGAGAGTATGTTAATTAAGAGAAGCTGTTAGCTAAGAGTTTGAAATACAAAGACACACATAGGCTCAAAATATAGGGATGGAGGAAGAGTTAGAAGGCAAATGAAAAGCAAAAAAAAAAAAAAAAAAAAAAAAAAAAAAAAAAAAAACAAGCAGGGGTTGCAATCCTAGTGTCTGATAAAACAGACTTTAAACCAACAAAGATCAAAAAAGAAAAAGAAGGGCATTATATAATGGTAAAGGGAACAAGGCAACAAGAAGAGCTAACTATCCTAAACATATATGTACCCAATACAGGAGCATCCAGATTAATAAAACAAGTTCTTAAAGACCTACAAAGAGACTTAGACTATCACACAATAATAGTGGGAGATTGTAACACCCCACTGACAATATTAGATCATTGAGACAGAAAATTAACAGGGATACTCAGGGCTTGAACTAAGCTCTGAATCAAGTAGATCCAATAGACATCTACAGAACTCTCCACCCCAAATCAAAGGATTACATATTTTTCTCAGCACCACATAGCACTTATTCTAAAATTGGCCACATAATTGGAAGTGAAAACTCCTCAGCAAATGCAAAAGAATGGAACTCATAACAAACAGTCTCTCAGACCACAGTGCAATCAAATTAGAATTCAGGATTAAGAAACTCACCCAAAACTGCACGACTATATAGAAACTGAGCATCTTGCTCCTGAATGACTGCTGGATAAATAACAAAATGAAGGCAGAAATAAATAAGCTCTTTGAAACCAATGAGAACAAAGACACAACGTACCAGAATCTCTGGAACAGATCTAAAGAAGTCTTTAGAGAGAAATTTATACCACTAAATGCTCACAGGAGATAGCAGAAAGATCTAAAATTGAGACCCCAACATCACAATTAAAAGTACTGAAGAAGCAAGAGCAAACAAATTCAAATGCTAGCAGAAGACAAGAACTAAGATCAGAGCAGAATTGAAGGAGATAGAGACATGAAAAACCCTTCAAAAAATCAATGAGTCCAGGAGCTAGTTTTTTGAAAAAAGATTAAGAAAATTGACCTCTAGAAAGACTAACAAAGAAGAAAAGAGAGAAGAATCAAATAGACACAATAAAAAAATGATACAGGGGATATCACCACTGATCCCACAGAAATACAAACTACTATCAGAAAATACTATAAACACCTCCACACAAAAGAACTAGAAAATCCAGAAGAAATGGATAAATTCCTGGACACATACACCCTCCCAAGAGTAAACCAGGAAGAAGTCAAATCCCTGAATAGACCAATAACAAGTTCTGAAATTGAGACAGTAATTAATAGCCTACCAACCAAAAAAAGGCCAGGACCAGAAGAATATACAGCCAATTTCTATCAGAAATTCTATCGGAGGTACAAAGAGGAGCTGGTACTATTCCTTTTGAAATTATTCCAAACATTTTTTAAAAATGGAATCCTCCCTAATTCTTTGTATGAGGCCAGTATCATCTTGATTCCAAAACCTGGCAGAGACATAACAAAAAAAAAGAGAATTTCAGGCCAATATCCCTGACGAACATCGATGTAAAAATCCTTAATAAAATACTGGTAAACCAAATCCAGCAGCATATTAAAAAGGTTATCCACCACAATCAAGTTGGCTTCATCCCTGGGATGCAAGGCTGGTTCCACATATGCAAATCAATAAAAGTAATCCATCACATAAACAGAACCAATAACAAAAACAACATGATTACCACAATAGATGCAGAAAAAGCTTTCAATAAAATTCCACACCTTTTCATGCTAAAAAACTCAATAAACTAGGCACTGAAGGAATGTATGTCAAAATAATAAGAGCTATTTATGACAAACCCACAGCCAATATCATAATAAATGAGCAAAAGCGGGAAGCATTCCCTTGGAAAACTGGCACAAGACAAGCATGCCCTATCTCACCACTCCTATTTAATATAGTATTGAAAGTTCTGACCAGGGCAATATGGCAAGAGAAAGAAATAAAGCATATTTAAATAGGACAAAATGAAGTCAAATTGTCTGTGTCTGCAGACGACACAATTGTATATTTAGAAAACCCCATCGTCTCAGCCCCAAAACACCTTAAGCTCATAAGCAACTTCAGCAAAGTCTCAGGATACAAAATCAACATGCAAAAATCACAAGTATTCCTACACACCTATAATAGACAAAAAGAGAGCCAAATCATGAGTGAAGTCTCATTCGCAATTGCTACTAAGATAATAAAATACCTAGGAATACAACTTATAAGGGATATGAAGGACCTCTTCAAGATGAACTACAAACCATTGCTCAAGGAAATGAGAGAGGATACAAACAAATGGAAAACCATTCCATGCTTATGGGTAGGAAGAATTAATATTGTGAAAATGGCCATAGTGCCCAAAGTAATTTATAGATTCAATGCTGTTCCCCTCAAGGTACCACTGACTTTCTTCACAGAATTAGAAAAATCTACTTTAAACTTCATATGGAACCAAAAAAGAGCCCATATAGCCAAGACAATGCTAAGCAAAATGAACAAAGCTGGAGGCATCATGCTACCTGACTTCAAACTATACTACAAGGCTACAGTAACCAAAGCAGCATGGTACTTGTACCAAAACAGATGTATAGACCAATGGAACAGAACAGAGGCCCCAGCACACATCTACAACCATCTGATCTTTGACAAACCTGATAAAAACAAACAATGGGAAAGGATTTCCTATTTAATAACTGGTGTTGGGAAAACTGGCTAGCTATATGCAGAAAACTGAAACTGGACCCCTTCCTTACACTTTATACAAAAATTAACTCAAGATAGATTAAAGACTTAAATGTAAGACCTAAAACCATAAAAACCCTGGAAGAAAACCTCAGCAACAGCATTCAGGATTAGGCATGGGCAAAGATTTCATGACTAAAACACCAAAAGCAATGGCAACAAAAGCCAAAATTGACAAATGGGATCTAATTAAACTAAAGAGCTTCTGCACAGCAAAAGAAACTATCATCAGAGTGAACAGGCAACTTACAGAATGGGAGAAAATTTTTGCAATCTATCCATCTGAAAAAGGGATAACATCTAGAATCTACAAGAAACTTAAACAAATTTTCAAGGAAAAAACAACCCCAACAATAAGTGGGTGAAGGATATGAACTGACATTTTTCAAAAGAAGACATTTATGTGGCCAAAAAACATATGAAGAAAGCTCATCATCACTTGTCATTGGAGAAATGGAAATCAAAACCTGAGGATGAAGGGTAGGAGGAGAGAGAAGATCAAGAAAAATAACTATTGGATAGTAGGCTTAATACTTGGGTGATGAAATAATCTGTACAACAAACCTCTGTGACACAAATTTACCTATGTGAAAAACCTGCACATGTACCCCTGAACTTAAAATAAAAGCTAAAATAAGTAAATACTAAGTAAAATAAAGCATAACCAAAAGAATTGTTGATAAAACTACCATTACAGAAACATAACTGAACATAATTGAAACATTTATTGCAACTATTATAATATCAGTATTTTACACTATTTTCTGACTGACTTATTTATCCTAAATAATAAATAGTTCATGAAGTTTGTAACAACATTTTTGCTATGAGTTATATATTATAATATTTAATTTAATTTAGATATATGAAAATATATAATCTTGTCATACACAATGTTTTCACCATTTTAGGAATCTCTAATTTTGTCTTTAAAAATGAGCATTGTCTTTCCCAAAGATAAAAATAAACTAAAAGCAATTGTTAATTGAGTTTTAAAATTTGTATTCATAATTCAAATATTATGTGAAATTTATATGATAAATATTTATAAAACAAGAAGTATTTCATAATGGTAAAAGTCCAATTTATCAAGAATATATCATAATCTCAAATATGTCAAATATATAACAGAATTTTTTCTAGTGTGCGTAAAATAAAAACCATTAAAATATTTTTTAAAACTTTAAGAATCTAGAATTATAGCTAGTGATAATAACCATCTCTCTCAGTAACTGATAGAACAAGCAGACAAAATATCAGTATGAATTTCAACAATTTGTGGGGTGGGAGGAGGGGGGAGAGAGAGCATTAGGAGAAATACCTAATGTAAACGACAAGTTGATGGGTTCAGCACACCAACATGGCACATGTATACATACATAACAAAACTGCATGTTGTGCACATGTACCCTAGAACTTAAATTATAATAATAAAAAAAGAAAAAATTGTTCTACCTTTCTGACCTGTTTGATCTTTGCCATATACTTCATCCAACATGTCAAAATGTACACAAAGTGCTTGTGAAATGTTCATCAAGAGTAGTTTCAAGATGGCCTACTAGATGCCATCAAGATGTGCTACTGTCATTTAGAGAGACCAAAATTTTGACTAAATCAACAAAATTCGAACAAATCTGAGAGAAAAATGCCAAATGTGGATGGAGGAGAGCTGCAGGTGCCTCTTCTGAAAAGGGAGGGGGCTGTGAACACTGCCTGGGGTGCCTGGACACTAGGGCTCATTACTGACCCTTATCAGCTCCTGGGGAAGAGATTGGGAAGAGATGAGGGAAGGGGCTGCAAAACTGCCCTCTCTTGCTGCAGACTTCTCATGGATCCTAGCTGCAGGGGAACCCCACACTCCCCATCCCCATACATTTGAACTGGGAGGGGGAATGTCACCAGATATTAGATGGAGACAGGGCTTCAGCAGTTACAGAGCTGGAAATCTTTGTCCGTGGGACATCTTCGGCAGAACCTGACCATTGTGCCCATTCCCCAGGGCTCCCTGTCTCCCTCTGAGAGGATCGGGCCCCAGCTATTCACCAGACTAGGAGAAAGCAGGGCCAGCTTCCCCATGGGACTGGAGCACATCTGTTTTTCAGGTCCACCTTTATGCCAGCCCCTCCCAGGCTTCCTGCCTGGCCACCCTGCAGGAGTGTGTACAGTGTAGCCTCTGCTGCCCAGCCTGGATGATCTACTCCACCTGAGTGCATTCTGGGAACGTGGGCACCCATCAGATCCCCCAGCACACAGAGAAATCAATCCCAAAGTTCTGGAGGAGGGAGTCACAAGCAGGTCCTTGTGCCCCAGGGATGTGGCCAATGGCTTGGGAGTGTTGAGCCTGGATCTTTGCCTGGCTCAAACCAGGAAAGCTGAGGAGGAGCCTACACTTACAGAAAACTGAAAGGAGTGAGTTGTACAGTTTTACAAGTTTTTATGGAACATGGGTGTGCCTTACTCCACAGGACTTGTCCAGTAAGGGTGGCCTATCTCCTTGCCAGACCTCTGCCTAAGGAAGACTGATGGCCCAAAACACCGAACAATTACAAATATCCCACAGATACAGTACCAGTGATTGGAAGTTGCTACCTCAAGACCCGGGAGCAGATCTGGTGAGGAGTTACTTCTCACTGAAGAGCATAGCTACAAATGTAACAACAGACAAAGGAGCCACCTGGCTGAGTAAGTACCTATCTACCACTCATTGCTCTCAAGGACTATCTACTGGATCATAGTCCAAACTACATCACCAAAACACACTTTGCTAATTCTCTCCACTGCAGAAGAATTCAGTAACAAACAAATATTCTGCACAGAACTTTAGCCCTCTGAAAATGTACAGAAATGAAGTCAACTGATAATATTCAAATTAACCACAGTTAGAGAAACACCAGCCCTCCCAGATAAAGAAATGTGTCAGTGTAAGAACTTGGCAATTCAAAAAGCCAGAGTGTTCTCTTACCTCCAAATGAGCCCACTAGTTCCCCAGTAATGGTTCTTAACCAGTATGAAATGACTGAAATGAAAGTCATGGAATTCATCATCTGGAAGGCAAGGAAGCTCATCGAGAGCCAGGAACAAGGTTAAATCCAATCCAAGGAAGCCAAGCCGTTCAGTAAAATAATTTTCAAGAGCTGAAAGATAAAATAGCCATTTTTAGAAAGAACCAAACTGAATTTATTTTGCTGAAAAATTCACTACAAAAATTTTTATAATATAATCAGAAGCATTAACAGTAGAATAGACCAAGCTGTGGAGAGAATTGCAAAGCTAGAAGACAGGTTTTTTCAAATGAACTCAGTTAGACAAAAATAAAGCAAAAATAATTCTAAAAAAATGTAAACAATTCTACTAATATGGTATTATGTAAAGAGACCAAACGTATGACTCATTGGTATTATAGAGAGAGACACAAAGAGAGAGAAAAAGAAAAGTGGAGTATATATTTGAAGATACAGTGCATGAAAATTTTTCTATTCTTGCTAGAGACATTGACAAGCAAATTTAAGAAATACAGAGAACCTCGGCTAGATATCATACAAGATGACCATCCCCAAGGCACATAGTCATCAGATTCACCAAGGTCAGTACAAAATAAAAAATCTTAAAGACATCTAGAGAGAAGGATCAGGAGATATTGGAGGCCTATTCCCATCATCCTTAAAGAAAAAAAATTCAATTAAGAATTTCACACCCTACCAAACTATGCTTCATAAATGAAGAAGAAATAAAATTCTTCCCAGACATGCACATGCTGAAGGGAGTTGTTTCAACTAGACCAGCCTAACAAGCAGTCTTTAAGGGAGTGCTAAACATGGAATCAAAAGAACATCTGCCACCACAACTACTCACTTAAGAACATAGTCCACAGACATTATGAAGAAACTACACAACCAAGTCTATGTAACAATCAGCTAATAAATGATGACAGAATCACAATCTCATATGTCAACTCTAACCCTGAATATAAATGGGCTAAACACTCCACTTAAAAACATAGCATCCCAAGCTGGATAAAAAGACAAGACCTAAACATCTATTGTCTTCAAGAGACTCAACTTGTATGTAACAACACAAACAGAATCAAAGTAAAGGGTTGGAGAAAGATTTACGATACAAATGGAAAACAAAAAAAGAACAGGCATCTTTATTCTTAAATCAGATAAAAAACTGATTCTTAGTTTAAGCCTTTAACAATTAGAAGGACAAAAAAGGGCATTACATTATGACAAAAGTTACAATCCAAACTATCCTAAACATATATGCACCCCAATTTGGAGCACCCATTTTTATAATACAAGTTCTTTTTGACCCATGAAAAGACTTAGACAGCTGTACCATAATAGTAGAAGACTTCAATACATGACTGACACATCACTGAGGCAGAAAACAAACTCAGGAGTTAAACTTAACACTTGACCAATTGGATCTAATAGACATCTACAGACCACTTCACCCAACAATCACAGAATATACATTTTTCTCATCTGCACCCAGAACATATTCTAAGATCAACCACAGGCTAGGTCATAAAATAAGTCTCGATAAACAAACAAACAAAAATCAAAATCACACCAAGCATGATCTCAGCTCACATTGCAATACATATAGAAATCAATAGCAAGAAGAGTTCTCAAAACTATACAAATATACGAAAATTACACAACTTACTCCTGAATAACTCTTGAGTGAACATTGAAATTAAGGCAGAATTTTTTAAAAATCTGACATTAATGAAAATAGGGACACATCTTACCAATATCTCTGGGATACAGCTAAAGCACTGTTAAGAGGAAAGCTTATAGCACTAAACATCTTCATTAATAAATTATGAAGATCTCAAATTAACAATCTAATTTTGCACCTAAAAGAACTAGAAAAAAAGAACAAACCAATTCCAAAGCTAGCAGAAGAAAATAAATACCTACAATTAGAGAAAAACTGAATATATTTGAGACACAAATATCCTTACAAAAGATCAGTGAAACCAATTATTTGTTCTTCAGGAGAATTTTTAAAAATGATAGATCCCTAGATAAACAAAGAAAAAGAAAGAGAAAATCCAAATAACTCAATCAGAAATTACAAAGGCAATGTAGCAATGTAACAACTGATCTTACAGAAAGAACCTACTACCAAAAAAAAAAAAAAAAGCCCTGGAGCAGCAGGATTCACAGCCAAATACTGCTAAATGTACAAAGAAGAACTGGTACCAATCCCACTGAAACTATTCCAAAAAAAAATGAGGAGGAACATCTCCTCACTAACTCAATATATCTAGCCAGCAACAGCCTGATACAAAAATATGGCAAAGATACAATGAAAAAAAAATTCTGGCCAATATCCTAGATGAATATAGGTGCAAAAATCCTCAACAAAATATTAACAACAAAATAGAGCTGCACATCAAAAAGTTAATAAACCACAATCAAGTAAGCTGGTTCAACATGTATAAATCAGCCAGTGTGATTCACCACATAACCAAAATTAGAAGCAAAAACCACATGATCATCTGAATAGATGCAGAAAAAGCTTTCAATAAAATCCAGCATCACTTCAAAAAAAAATCTGTCAACAGACTAGGAATTGAAGGGACAGATTTAGAAGAGTAAAAGCCATCTATGACAAACCCTCAGCCCACATTATACAGAAAGTGCAAAAGCTCAAACCATTCCCCTTGAGGACTGGAAGAAGAGAAAGACATAGTACTGGAAGTCCTAGCCAGATCAATCAAGCAAGAGAGAGAAATAAAAGACATTCAAACAGGAAAATAAGAAATCAATCTGTCCTTATGGATCGTATAATTCTATACCTAGAAAATCCTAAAGACTCTGCCAAAAAGCTACTAGAGCTGATAAATGACTTTAGTAAAGTTTCAGGATACAAAATCGATGTACAAAAATCAGTAACATGTCTATATACCAACAATGTCCAAGCTAAGAATGAAATAAAAAACACCATCCTACTTGCAGTAGCCACAAAGAAAATGAATTATCTAGAAATACAACTAACTAAGGAGGTGAAAGATCTGTATAAGAAGAGCTGCTGACAGAAATCAGAGATGTCACAAACAAATGGAAAAACATTCCATGCTCACGGATTGGAAGAATCAATATAATGCAAATAGCCATAGTGCCAAAAGCAATATACAGATTCAATGCTATTTCTATTAAACTACCAATATCACTCTTCACAGAATTATAAAATCTATTTTAAAATCCAGTGGAACCAAAAAAGAACTTGAATAGCCAAAGCAATCCTATGTACATTAAAGTTGGAGACATCAATCACACTACCCAACTTCAAACTATACTACGAAGCTACAGTAATCAAAAAAGCATGATGCTGGTATAAAATGAGACACATAGCAAGGGAACAGAATAGAAAACTCAGAAATAAAGCTGCACAGGCCAGGCGTGGTGGTTCACGACCATAATCGCAACACTTTGGGAGGCCAAGTTTGGAAAATCACCAGAGATCCGGAGTTCAAGACCAGCCTGGACAACATGGTGAAACCCCCTCTCTACTAAAAATATTTTTAAAAAAATTAGCTGGGCATGGTGGCACTCGCCTGTAATCCCAGCTACTCAGGAGGCTGAGGCATGAGAATTGCTTAAACCTGGGAAGCGGAGGTTGCAGTAAGCCAAGATCGCACCACTGCTCTCCAGCCTGGGCAACAGAATAAGACTCTGTCATAAATAAATAAATAAACAAACAAACAAATAAAGCTGCACAGTTACAACCGTCTAACCTTTTACAAGGCTGACAAAAATGAGTAATGAAATTGTTCAATAAATAGTACTGGGATACTGGCTAGCCATATGTAGAAGAATGAAGCTGGGTCCCTGCCTTTCTCCACATACAATAATTAACTAGAAATTGATCAAATATTTAAACGAAAGGCCTCAAATTATAAAAATTCTAAAAGATAACCTAGAAAATACCTTTCTTGACATCCGCCTTGGCAAATAATTTATGACTAAGTCCCCAAAAGCAATTGTAACAAAAACCAAAATAGATGAGTAGGACCTAGTTAGACTAAAGAGCTTCTACACAGCCAAAGATCTTATGAAGAGAGTAAACAGACAACCTACAGAATGGAAAAATATATTTTCAAATTATACATCAGACAAATGGTTAACATCCAGATCTAATGGGAACTTAAACAAATCAATAGGCAAAATCAAATAACCCTATTAATAAATGGACAAAAGACATGAACAGACAATTCTCAAAAGAAGACATAAAAACAGCCAAAAAACATTTGAAAAAAATATTCAGCATCACTAATAATCAGAGAAAGGCAAGTCCAAACCACAATGAGATGTCATCTTGCACCAGTCAGAATAGCTATTATCAAAAAATCAAAAACAACAGATGCTGGCCAGGCTGCAGAGAAAAGAGAATGCTTGTAAATCATTGGTGAGAATGTAAAATATTCCAGCCACTGTGGAAAGCAGCTTGGGGATTTCTCAAATAAAATAGAGCGACTAGTTGACCCAGCAATCCCATTACTGGGTATATACTCTCCCTCAAAAAATAAATTATTATATCAAAGAGATATATGCACTTGTATATTCATTGCTGCATGATTCACAACAGCAAGGATATGGAATCAACCAGGTGCCCATGAATACTAGATTGGATAAAGAAAATGTGGTATACATACCATAGAATACTATTCAGCCATAAAAATGAATGAAATAATATATATATATTTTGCAGCATCATGGATGCAGTTGAAGGCCATAATCCTAAGCAAATTAACTCAGGAACAGTAAACAAATATCTCATGTTCTCACTTTTAAGGAGGAGCTGAACACTGAGCACACATGAACATAAGCATGGAAACAATAGACACTGTGGATTACTAAAAAGAAGAAGGAAGAAAGGGGTATGGGCTGAAAAACTATATTTTGAGTACTATGCTCACTACCTGGATGACAGATTCATTCAAACCCCAAACCTCAGCATCCTAAAATATTCCTATGTAACAAGCTTGCACATGTACCCCCTTTATCTAATTTTTTTAAAAAGAAATGTTCACCAAGATAAACCATATTCTGTACCATAAATGTGTTGTCAATAAATTTCATATATCACTTTAGTAATGAATAAGATCTTTGATTACAATGGTATTAAATGAAAAAAGATAACAATAAGATATGTAAGTAAGCCCAAGTATTCAGAAATTAAGCAACACACTTTTGCATATCCTTTGTTTCAAATAACATCAGCAAAATTCAAAGTTATCTCAAACCAAATGAGAATAAAATGCACCATATCAAATTATATTTAATGCAGCTAAAGCAGTGAAGTAAAATATTAGACAATTAAATGACAATGGGCGGATCACGAGGTCAGGAGATCGAGACCATTCTGGCTAACACGGTGAAACCCCGTCTCTATTAAAAAAATACAAAAAACTAGCCGGGCGAGGTGGCGGGTGCCTGTAGTCCCAGCTACTAGGGAGGCTGAGGCGGGAGAATGGCGTAAACCCGGGAGGCGGAGGTTGTAGTGAGCTGAGATCCGGCCACTGCACTCCAGCCTGGGCGAGAGAGCGAGACTCCGTCTCAAAAAAAAAAAAAAAAAAAAAAAAAAAAAAGAAGCAGCTGTTTCAACAACATGAGTGGTGATCAATATATGTTTAAAAAGTAGACATTGAATTCGAAGCAGAAAATAGAAAATAAAAACACCTAAAAGTGTAAAGCATGAGATAAAGTATGGGCAAGTGATTAAAAAAAAGAAATTCAAAATGCGAGTAAATATATAAAATTACAATGCATAAATGGGAGCAAAACTAATTTTAAAAAGAGAAAAAGAAATTGCATTAACAAGAGAGAAAATGGGGGCTTTCAAATAACAAAATCAGATCTTTCAAATAATAAAAATACAATAAGGATATTATGAGGCATTTTATGCAAATTAACTTAACAGAGGAACACATTTCCTGAGAAAAGGAACTTTATAAAAAACTGATATCAAAAACAGTAGAAAATGGCATTATAGCTACTTTAGAAACCAAATCTGTAAGTTATAAAAACATTTACACGCAAAATCTCTAGACTCAGACAGCTTTAAACTTGAAACTTATCAAATACATTAGCAAGAAGCAGTAACATTATTTCTCACACTCTTTCAGAAAATAAAGAACAAAGGATTATTTCTCAAGGTTTTTTTGTGAGTACAGCATAATACTGACATTATTTTCCTTCACCTTGAAGTTTTTAAAACCCCAACTTTTTATTGTAATATTCATCATAAGCATAAACACAGTCACTTAATGCAGTATTACCAAATATATTCCCATTAATGCAAAGTGTCTTTAGTATTAAAAAGTAAAATAGTGTAATTTGCCACATTAAGATAATAGAGGACTAAAATTGTATGATAAAGTAGATATAATCGAGTAGTAGAAGAACATTTTACAAAATCATTGATAAAATATAATGATGCTTCATGTTTAAAAATATTCTCAGTACATTGGGTTTGGAAATAATTTTTAATATGACAAAGAGCATTTATGGAAAAACATATTTGATAGAGAAAAATTGAGTTCCTTCTTATACAGCTAAAGACAAGGCAAGCATGTCTACTCCCACCATTTATTTTCAACATTTTACTTGAAATTCTAACCAGTGCAATAAGGCAACTAAAAGAAATTTTTAAAAGTTTAGAAAGAGAAATAAGATTGATTTTATTCTCAGAAGACATGATAGTTTGCATTCAAAAACTGTAAAAATTACTAAAATAAATATGTATATTTAGCAAAAACTATAAAAATTACTAAATTAAACATGTATATTTAGCAATATTACAGGCTACAATATTATATTGCTATCATGTAGATATACAATTACTTTTCATGTAGTAGCACTTAGCAGTTATAAATTGTAATTAATAAACTACTTTGTACAACAGCGTAACAAAACCCAAATACCTAAATGTATCATCTAAAAGATATGTAAAATGTCTACAAAATATTAATAAGACTTAACTACAAAAATATGCCATGTTTACAGATTGGGAAACTGAATGCTCTTAAGGGATCCGTCTTCTCTAAGTTAATGTATGGGCTCGTTGCAATTCCAATCAAAATTTCAGAAGGCTATTTTGGAACCAATGGACAAGGTTATACTAAAACGTATATGAGGATTCCAGAAACCTATAATAGTCAAGACATGTTTAAAAATAATGACAATATTGAATGCCATCCACTACTTGCTTTAAAAGCTTACTGTAATTCTACAGGCATCAATCCAGTGTGATATTGGCATAGTGTAAACAATTAGATCAATGAAACAGGATCAAGTTCAGAAATAGCACCACCTACATAAATTTAACTGATTTTAAATAAAGTTGTCATGTGAAAAAGGATTGTGTATGAAACAGTGATGGTGAAATAATTGAAAATACAAGTGAAAAACAATGATTCTACTTCACTCCATGTGTAAAAGTTATTTTGTGATTAATTGTAGACCTATACATTAAAATGAGAACTATAAAGTATTTAGAAGAAACACAGGAGATTATCATTGTGATCTCAGAGGAAGCCAAGTTTTCTGAAAAATATGTGTAAAAACATTAACTGTGAAAGAAAAGAAATAAATAATAGAATAGAATAAATTGGGTCCCAAACAAGTTAAAATCGATTCTCTTCAAAAGAAATATAAATATGTAAATAAGTTACCTACAAACTGGCCAATATATGTAGGTAGGTAGGTAGGTAGATAGATAGATAGATAGATAGATAGATAGATAGATAGATAGATAGATTGATTCAGATATATAGACAGATTGATTCAGATATATGAATCAATATTATATATTAAGTATTTTACAGATCAATAATGAGACTCAATTAACAAACAAACAAAAAAAGCAGGGCAAAGACTTGAAGAGCTACTTCTCAAGCGAAGGTGGATGAATCGCGATAAGCACAAGAGAAGGTATTCAACATCATTAGTCATCAGTGAAATGAAAATGAAAACCACAATGAGACAGTTCACAATCACTAGAATGGATACAATCAAAATATTCCAAAACACTGGATTGTCGATGAAGGTATGGATCAATTGTAACTGGCATTACTTTCTCACAAGAATTTAAAATGGTAAAACTTAGGAAATTATGTATCATTTTTATATGAAAATGTAATACACAACTTATACTGTGATCAAACAATTCCACTTCTGGGTATTTACTCAAGAAGAATGACGTTTGCAATAATGTTCATAGAAGCCTTATTCAAAATATCTCCAAAGTGGAAAAAATATCCATCAGCAGATTACTGGATTAAAAAATATGCTACATTTGTGCAATGGAATCTTACTAAATAATAAAAAATAGATTACTGCTACATATAAAAACATGGATAAGTCTTTAAAAACATTATGTTGAGAGAAAACAATCCAGACCCAAAATAACAACCTATACAATTGCATTTATGTTAATTTCAAGAACAGGCAAATCTGACGTTTGTCTTTGAGTGAAAGGTATTGATTGAAAAGGTACACCAGGGACTCCCCAATGTGAGATTAAAATGTTGTCTATTCTTGTTTTTTAAAATGCTTGTTTTTTTACATGGCTACTTATAATTGTCAAAACTCATAGTATTGCACACTTAATATTTGTGTTTGATCAGGAGTTTGAGACAGCAGTTTTTGCTGGCTGATCGTGTCATCTCCTACAGAAATCAATAGACTAGTTAAGTAAGCATTTACAGCTCTAAATTTTATTCTATTAGGAAGTTACTATATTAAAAGGTACAAGCTTTGTCTAGAGTAGTTATTGATGACTGAAAACAGCACATTACTTAGTTTACTACTGCAATAATTCTGCTCCTAGTAAAGCAGGACTAGTACCTATCTAGTAAATGTGGTATACACAAAATTTAATATTCACCATGATTACTGTTTATTATATATGTGCATTTATTAGGTCTACCCAGCAATATTTTCTGTTTATTAAATATGATGAATATTATTCTGAAGTTGGAATTGCTACTTTATATTTGTACTTCATAATGTAATTATATTTTTCTTATATTTTTAAGGCAAATGCATTGTTACTTTAACTTAGTACATTTTCTGCTGTTAATGTATGCTGACACATGGGCCTGAGAAATGCATTCAGAATCTAATAATAAGTTTTCAGTTATAAATATAGGTATAAAAGAGAGAGAGACATTCATATGTATTTTTTTCTACTTGTGCTGATTTCTAGTTCCTGTCTCTGCAAGAAAGGTGTATCATCAATTTCAACATGGGATATTCTAACCTAGCAAAATTAGTTTCCCTTTAATCCCCAAATAATTATTTGCTCTTTATAATTTTGAGAAAGAAAGAATGCTGTGAAATTGAGGTAAGATAGGGCAAAATCATACCGTAAATTCACATTAATCTAGAATGCACTGTGTACTAGGAATCATTGTAAAAGTGCTAATATATACACATATACGTGAATTCTATATTTATAAATATATAAATCAAACCTCTACCAAATATATAATTTCATACTTGAAGTAAACCTTTTTACTCTACAACCAATAGAAATTGCCTGAAGAATATTTTATTTATAAAATATAATTTTAATATAATTAGGGTATATAATGCTCTACAATTTTTCATTTTTAATATATATTACACATATCAATTCTTTTTACATGGAGATCTGGTTTATGTTTAGTAAAGTATTATTATATGTATTTTTTGTAAACGATGTCTTGCTCTGTTGCCCAGCTGGAGTGCAGTGGCCTGATCTCAGCTCACTGCAACCTCTGCCTCCCAGGTTCAAGCAATTCTCCTGCCTCAGCCTCCTGAGTAGCTGGGATTACAGTCGTCACAACCACGCCCAGATAATTTTTGCATTTGTAGTAGAGATAGGATTTCACCATCTTGGCCAGGGTGGTCTTGAACTCCTGACCTCGGGTGATCCGCTTGCCTCTGCCTCCCAAAGTGCTGGGATTACGGGCGTGAGCCACCACACCCGGCCAAGTATTACTACATTTTATAAAAGCTATAATAGTTTATTAGACAATCTTCTATTGATAGGCATTTGAGTTGCTTCCAATCTTCTACTCTGCCAACAATGTTTCCAGAAGCATTGCCCAGGTAAACTCTTTTTTTCAGAATAAAATTCCAGAACTTGACTATTGGAAAAAGCATACGCTCATTTTGTATATTTGGCAACTATTGCATCTCATCGGGTCTCTATAAAAACTGTCTAATTTTTTTCCATCTTAAAATGAGTAAGATATTTGTCACACCATCATTAAAAGGCACAATTATCCATTGTTAACACAAGTTTCCTTTGGTAGGGAACAATAACTTGTTCCCCACTTCTTCAATAGTAATAGAATGTTAGTCAAATAACTAATATTCAAATTAAATACTACATTTATTTGTCCAACTTAGAGCTAAGTGCAGTCATTTGACCGAGTCCTGTCCAGTGGATGTTAGCAGAGCAATTCCATGGCAGTTCTGAAAATCTTCTTCACACGATGCCCTTCTTCATCCTTCTACCATCCCCTTGTCTAGAATGCCTCCCTGGACTCTGAAGATAGGTATTTTTCAGGAATGGAAGCATGGTGTACTGAAAGTAACCAGAGTCCCAGGTGCCCTCATTAAATATTCTACTAGTATTTCTGGAGAAGGGAAAATAACAAGTTTCTATTTTATTTAAGTCTCTATGGATTCTTTGTTTTTCTGTTACCAAGTTAAATCTTGGTAACAGAGATTTGTAACAAAGATTTGTTACCAAATCTTTAAAATTTTCCAACTTTTATAAAATTTTGCAAACATGAGTGCTAACAATATAATCTTGTTACTTCGCATTTACTGATCATTGGTGGCATTAAAAACATTTTTGTATGTTTTAGTCCATTTATATATTTAAAGTTAATTGTTGGCTCCTATATTTTTCTTATTTTTGTTATTATTTGTCTTCTCATTGATTTTTAAGAGCGCTTTATATTTTAACGGTATTAATGCCTTGGTTTTCTATTGTATTTTTTCCAATCTTCATTTTTCTGCTTATCTGTTTGTGTTTTGTAACATAAAAGATTTTTCTGCTGGGCGCGGTGGCTCACGCCTGTAATCTCAGCACTTTGGGAAGGCTGAGGCGGGCGGATCACGAGGTCAGGAGATCGAGACCATCCTGGCTAACACGGTGAAACCGCTTCTCTACTAAAAACACAAAATATTAGCCGAGCGTGGCGGCGGGCGCCTGTGGTCCCAGCTACTCCGGAGGCTGAGGCAGGAGAATGGCGTGAACCTGGGAGGCGGAGCTTACAGTGAGCGGAGATCGCGCCGCTGAACTCCAGCCTGGGCGACAGAGCGAGACTCTGTCTCAAAAGGAAAAAAAAAAAAAAAAGATTTTTCATTTTAATCAGTCCACTGCTATTTTTCTTTTTTGAAGCTTCTAGCTTCGGTGTTTAGATAGTCTTTGAATGAAGGGTTATAGTTTAGTAGAAAAGGGTGAGAATGGCAAGTCTGACTACAGGACTCATTTCTTCCTTTGTTTGGTTCTTCCTTTCCTATCAGTCTTCTAAATGGGATCTCCTTCTATAATATGCGATGTTAAGATATTTTAGCTTTGCTGGCAAAGCTGAGGGCTCTAAGTGGCATAAAAATCTCTCTTTTATATAAAAAAGTCTGTGATCAATATTAAACTATGCCTCATTTTCTACAATGTGTCATGTCGAGACTATTACAAGTGTTCAGAGTTTACTGGCCATATACTTGAAATTCTCTCTTTGTTTGGTCTGGTAGTGAATATCAAGTAATAAAAAAAAAAGTGTTCAAGAGAAATTGGCAACATTTTTACATCCTCCTTAAAGTTTCTTTTATTTAAAAAATAAGAACAAGAGTTGGGAGTCTGAAAATTATTGATATTTTATAATAAACATGAAGAGGCAAAGAAGAATTAATTATGACTTCAATGTAGACTGAGTTCAGGTATTATAAGACATAATTATAAGGATCTAGAAAGTGCACATAAGAGTTCATACAAATACTTAAATATCTAACTTTAAAACTCTGACTCTAGTTAAAAGCCAAATGCACTGAATTTCTCCTATGTTACCGGAAGCCCTCTGCAAGTGATATTTGATGTTAACTTTTTTCTTTTAAGTCAATGTCCTACATTTCTTTTCTTTTCATCTGTAACTATATTCTCCCCCTAGCTGGCCTCATCTAGTTCCACAGATATGACGGTGATATACATTTTCCCTGTGCCATGCTTGAATTCTCCCTTGAGCTCCAAACTCACATGTCCAATTGCCTCAAAGATATCTCCTCTTAAATTTTTAGTGAGTATTTCAACCTCCTGACCAAAACAATAGTGATCTGCTTGCCGCAGAGCTCCTTGTTGTGAATAGTTCCACTATCTATCCAATTACTCAGGACAAATTGTAGGAGTTATTTTCATCCTCTTTCTGATGCAGCTGTATAAAGTCCATCAATAAGTCTTGTCTATTCTAATTTCAAAACATATTTCAAATCTTATCTCTTCTCACATCTTCACTGCTAAATACATAGTTCCAGCTACCATCATATCTTGACTGGATTAATGTAATGATCTCCAAACTCAATTCCTTGTTCCCATACTTATCTCTTATAATTCAATATACATATCATAGAGAAATATTTAAAATGTATCCATCAGAGCACACTGGTCCTTTGCTTACAACGCTGGAAGTGTTTCTAGCACATTTACAATGTATTTCTTATATAATTCTAGGACCAGCAAAAAACACATGAACTGTACTTTGTCTACCTAACCTCACATATCTGATCTCATAATCCCCAACTGCTCCCTTGTTTACTTTGATTCAGTAATGCTAGTTTTCTCTCTAGTGGCCCAATGAATATGCTAACTCATTCCATTCTCTGGAGTCTTTGCCTTCTCTATTTGGTGGTGATGGGGGGTTCTAGGGGGTATAAAACTACTCCAAGCAGAAGGAAGACAACCATGATTGAAGCAATTCTATAGACATTATCTTTCTTATAACTTTATGTAATTGTCTTTGTAAAAACTCTCCGTATCTGATATTCTATGATTTATTATTTTGATTATTTATATCTGCTATTTATGCATGTATGAACACTGTGAGGATGGGATTTCAGTTTGTCTTTTCTTCTACTATATACCTAGCATGTTGCCTGGATCTTAGTGAGGGCTATAGCTCTATTTTTTGCTCAAACGACAGAAAGTATAGGTTATTGCTAGCAGATGGTATATTTGTTAGCACTGGCAGCCACAGTAAAATGCCACAAATTGTATGGCTTAAACAACGGAAATTTATTTCTCACAGTTATGGAAGCTGGTTAGTCCAAAATCTAGGTGCCAGCAGATTCTGGTTCCTGTTGAGGGTTTTCTTTCCAGCTTGCAGATGGCCACCTTCTTGCCATGTCCTCACATGATGAGAGACAGAACTCATGTCTCTTCTTTTTCTCATAAGAACACCAGCCCCATTGGATTAGGGCCCCATCCTATGACCTCACTCACCCTCTGCCATGTCTTCACAAGCCCTATGTCCAATACAGTTACATACAGGGCTAGTGCTTCAACGTATCCATCATTCAACTGTATCCTAGAGGTTTTACTCGCAAGTTTGGTAGTCCATACAAAGCCACTGTCTGTGCTTCTACTTTGTCAAAATAGTCAGTTATATTCAGGAGCTCTAGGAAGTTCTATGTTGAGGTCTACTTAGTGTTTGGAATACATTTTAAGAATGTCTTCATTTTCTTAAGATTTTTCTGTGAATTAGAATATAACTTCAGATTTATTAACACAAACTGGGTGATTCTTCCATGATAAAGAATTGTCTGATCCTACTCACAATATTGAATCATTATTTCTTGGTCTACCTGTTTCTTCAATTTCTCATTGCCTAACAAGTATCAGCAGAAGTCAGCTAAAACACGCCATAGAGACCACAGTGTACCAAATTATCATCGGAAAGTAAAGTGAAAGTGATTCGAAAATGAATATGAAACACATGTTCACACTAAAAGATGTAGAAGAGTTAAAAAGTCTTGTCTCAAATCTCTTAACCAAATCAAAATTATTCCATTTGCTTTTGGAGAGGCTCCTGACCTAGAATGCTTGATGGTCTAGATGGATTTTAAGAAGTCTCCTTAGAAGTGTGTGATATACTGTGCTGTGTCCATGTTCAGGGGTGTATAGAGAAGCTTGGGAAAGGGTCCATGGTTTTCAGCTGCTTCTCAAAAGAATGTGATATTCTGAGAAGATCTGGATGACATATTTGAGGTGACATAGATATTAGAAAGCAGCATTTGGGTAACGAGCTAATACATAGATTTAAAACTGAGAACCATCTGTCTAGTTTTCCTCAACATCAAGCATGGAAAATTCTTAACACCTTTCAAAGTTCTGATCACTGAAACAAGCGGCAATCTATTTTAGTTCTTTGGGTTGCCATAATAAAATACCTTAGACTGGATAATTTATGAATAGCAGAAATTTATTTCTTACAGTTCTAGGGGCTGGGAAGTCTGGGATTGAGGCAGCAGCAGATTTGATATCTGATGAGGGCTCACTTTTCTGGTCCATAGATGGCACCTTTTACCATGTCATCACATGGCAGAAGGGACAAACAAGCTCATTGGGGACTCCTTTTTTTAAATTTAATTTAATTTTTTTTTTTTTTTTTGAGACAGAGTCTTACTCTGTGGGCAGACTGGAGTGCAGTGGCAAGATCTCACCTCACTGCAACCTCCGCCTCCTGGGTTCAAGCAATTCTCCTGCCTCAGGGTCCTGAGTAGCTGGGATTACAGGCGTGTGCCACCACGCCCAACTAATTTTTTTGTATTTTTAGTAGAGGCAGGTTTCACCATGTTGACCAGGCTGGTCTTGAACTCCTGATCTCGGGTAATCTGCCCGCCTTGGCCTCCCAAAGTGCTGGGATTACAGGCGTGAGCCACCGAACCCGGCTGGGGCCTCTTTCATAAGGACATTCATCCCATTCATGAGGGCTCTGTTCTCATGGCCCAATCACCTACCACAGGCCATATCACATTGGGGATTAGGCTTCCGGATATGAATTTGGCAGGGGGGATTGTTGGGGAGGACACAAACATTCAGAATATAGCATAGTCATTGCCAGCTAATTACCAGGTTATTGGTTTCCTGAGTAATCACAAACTTCCCAGCATGTCCAAATGCTTTGAATATTCTTTCATTTTGAAGGAGGGTTATTATTCTGCTTAAATTAACTAAGAAACTTAATTTTGATTTGGCTATGATCTATAAATTCAATACATAAATGATAAATTCAGTAAGTAAACAATAACTTATAAATAAATTTATAATTTTATTCATAAATCTATAAATATAATCCAATAATAAATTCAATATATGAACAATAGCATATAAATCCTACATAAACAACTCTCTAGAATTTAATAAATAAACAATTTTAATATTGTTTTTCTGAACTGCAGTCAATTTCATATTCCTCAGGACACTAATGGGCAAACACAATACACTGAAGGAAATGCATACTTTTGTTAGCAAAAATAATCTATCTTTTGGAACTATATCTGGCTTAGGATTTCGCTTTTCCTAACTTAGCACTTTCCAAGAATGCACAGGATCAAGCATACACATGGAGCTGTGACTCTACTGGAAGTTACATTTTTCCCTGAAACTTAATCTATCTGAAGTCTGCACACCTCTTTGCCTGCAGCAGTTCAATTCTGACAATCTAGCCATGAGTTAGAGTGAAAAATTAGACTGAAGACTTTGTTACACAATTTCTTTACTGTTAATCAGTCTGTGTTGTTTTTGCTACAACACACACACACAGGATCATTTATGATACACATGATTAGCTTGGATTTTGTAAAAGGAAGCGTATCCACTTCTAATGTTATACAACTTTCTAGTTCATCAGTTATCAAACTATGCAAACTATGGTCCAGGGTCTAAATAATCAGATCCTTGGCCTGTTGTTGTTGTTGTTTTTGCCTGAGAGCTAATTTTTTTGTTCACTTTTAAAGGACTGTTAAAAACATTCTAAAGAGAAAAAAGAAAAGAGAAAAGGAAAAATAAAAATACATGAAAGAGACTACTATATTGCCTGCAAAACCCCAAATACTGACTGTATAGTTGTTTACTTAAAAAGTTTGTTGACTCTTTTGCTAATTTATTATTTAATGGCATATAGTTTTTATTTACACTTAAAGGGTTGTAGCTATTTTTGCATACAAAAACAATTATACAAAATTGTTAGAATTCCTACTAGAATCATATACAAACTTTTGGAATTCCAATTATAATTATAGCTTATTACTAACAGACATTCAGGCATTCATAGGTACTACAGATACTCATAGACTCATATATCAAATTCAAGCTAGGCTGCTGGGAAATATGTGTTTATTTCACCTGAAAGTCCAGGCAATGTGGGAAACCATCCACATCCCTAAGTAAATATATATAATGGTGCATAATATTGTTTTACTTAATGTTTTTCCTCCCACTCATCTCAACAAAATAAGCAATTATCTGCTGAATCTTGAAGATGAGATCACTGTTATTTATTTTGCTTTGGTTAAACAAGGTGAGAAATGGAATGCTACTTCTTTAACTGGCAGAAGCATGCATACCTAGCATACCTTTAATTTAATGCCGGGATACCACACTAGCACCTTCGTTGATGTTTTGTACCCTTTCTGAAACTTTAGCACTGAAATAATATCTTCCAGCAGGCGTTTCTTACGCTGATGTTTCTCACTGCCAGACGGGAAAGAGTACGGTATTTATAGCCCTTGCTCACTTCATTGCCATCAGGGCTCAGCGGGTCTGCAGGATCCCCTCAGCCTGGAGCAAAATATTGTCCCTAGATGGGGAGAGTAGGATCACCCTGCCATACCTCCCATGGGTGTGCAAGTCCGAATAAAGCTGGGTTTTGGACTGGTCCAGAGGGAAAAGGCTGCTGGCCGGGCTGTGCTGGATCTTGGCCAGGTTGTGGCTGGGAGCAACTAGGCGCTCCAGGTCACTTTCGGACTGGAAGAGGTTTAGTACGCTGAGGCCGAAGGTGATGGTAAGGATTGCGGTCACGGTGAGGAAAAAGTCCTGGTGCTGGCTCACTCACAAGCCCAGCCTGTGGCCGATGGGCTGGAGCCCTCTGCGAAAAAAGCACCTGCTGCAGCATTCTCCACCAGGTCTAGCACTGTGACAGGTGCAACACAGGACCCCTCCACCCCTCACCGTCACCCATCCCCGTCAGGGTACACAAACCCACTATTGCCATCGCCCGCACTCTAGAAGTCTGTACCGAACTCTCTGCGTTCGCCTTCCTTCTGTTTGCGCAACTGCTGTGCTTTGGCACTTCCTGGGCGCACCTACCTGCAATCTTCCCAATTTCTCAATACTGCAACAGGTGCAGTGAAACAGCAAATACGAAAAGCAGGAGGCTTCCTGCCCTCGTTGCGTTCCTTATCCCGGATTCATTCACTCTCTGCAGAATTCGTGTTTCTTTGCTCTAAGCCTTCATCTCAGTGTTCTGCCACCCCCACCCAGCGCGCCTGGTTCCCCAGCCTCTTTGGTGGGAAAGGCCCCCGTGTACTGGTCGGACTAATGTGAATTCCCTCTCCAGCATGATAGATTGCGGTTCCAAACTAGAACTCTTAAAGTGAGACTGTAAAAATGTAAATGTGTCCCTTTAGAGGAGTCTTAGGGGGATGGAGTGGTGAGAAGGCAGAACTATTCGCTTTTAAGCACATTTATTTATTTATTTATTTATTTATTTTAAGATTTTTTTTTTCTCCTCATTCACTCCCTTGGCAAGATAATGTAATACGAAGTGAGGTGAAAATGCTGATGGCCCAATGCATTTGGGGCTATTTAGAGCCAGAGGAGCTGGAGAAAGGGGGAAAGGAGAAGGCAACTTTGTATATATTCCTGTAACCTTCTGCTCACTAATTTTGTTCCAACAATTTGAGGACAGATGCAGAGAAGTACAAGCTGTATTTCTAACGATTAATTGATCACAGGCTCACCGCAATACACCCCTCAAAATCTGTAGTTCTGGGCTCTCTATGGCGCTCCTAGGTTCTTCCCAAAGGAGAGAGCTGCCAGCACCCACACCCTTGGCTCTTTGCTTCTGCGTGTCTGCCATCACTGAAAGTTCAAATGCACGCCCTCCACGTACTACTCCTTTGTAGCCTGCAGTTGTCAAAGTTGAAAGTTAGCATAGCAGCTCACCTCCATGGGTGAAATGAAAGGCGTCTAGGTGTGGCATAATGTATTTTAGTAAGAAGTGTTTTGTTACAATGAAAGGATTATTTGGATGATGCCAAACTGAAGGTGGGAGAGACAGTTTAGAGGCTACTGAATTCCTTTGGGAAAGGGTGGTAGCTTAAAGAAGAAGAGAGGAAAGAGAATTGAAAGGATGTGGGAGCTGTATAGGAGCAAGATGAACAGGACTTCGTGATTGAAGAAATGTAAATGTATACACTAAAAGCCAAGCATAAGATTCTTAAATGTTCAGCTTGCATACATGAGACTGGAAGAGCATTAGTAATATTCCAGGTCGGGCGCGGTGTCATACTCCTGTAATCCCAGCATTTTGGGAGGCCAAGGCGGGCAGATCACGAGGTCAGCAGATCGAGACCATCCAGGCTAACATGGTGAAACCCCATCTCTACTAAAAATACAAAAAAAAAAAAAAAAAAAAAAAAAAATTAGCCAGGCGTGGTGGCACCTGCCTGTAGTCCCAGCTACACGGGAGGCTGAGGCAGGAGAATGGCTTGAACTCGGAAGGCGGAGGTTGCAGTGAGCCAGGATCGAGCCACTGCACTCCAGCCTGGGTGACAAGACTCTGTCTAAATAAATAAATAAATAAATAAATAAATAAATAAATATCACAGCGCTGATTTCAGAGATAGCAGTAATGGAGAGATATGAGAGAGGTGGACTCTGCAAGAAAACACAATTAGGTGAAAACACTTACTCTGATATTTACGAGTTGTGTCACATTGGCTTAATGATGGAGTTAATTTAATTCTCAGTTTCCCCAGCTGTAAAATGTGCATAGTAGCAATACCTACGTCATAGGAAATTGTGAGGAATATAATGAGATAATGTATTTAAAGAACTTAGTACAAGAAATGGCAGATAGTGAATACTTAGGTATTTCAAGTTTATTTATTTATTATTATTATTATTATTATTTTTATTTTTAAGACGGAGTCTCACTCTGCCGCCCAGGCTGGAGTGCAGTGGTGCGATCTCGGGTCGCTGCAAGCTCCTCCTCCCGGGCTCACGCCATTCTCCTATCTCAGCTCCCAAGTAGCTGGGACTACAGATGCCCGTCACAACGCCCAACTAATTTCTTTTTGTATTTTTAGTAGAGACGGGGTTTCACTGTCACTGTGTTAGTAACGACGGTCTCGATCTCCTGACCTCCTTGGTCTCCCAAAGTGCTAGGATTATAGGCGTGAGCGCCCGCGCCCTGCCAGATATTTTAATTATTTAATATCTTGTTATTGTCTTTTATATACCTAACAGTCATAATGGGAAAAAGTGTACAGTTGGCTCTCCATGTCCATCGTTCTACATCCATGGTTTCAAACAAACCTTGGATCAAAAATATTCAAAAAATTGAAAACAAATACAATAGATGATAATATAAATTTAAACAGCAATACAGGGCCAGGTGCGGTGGCTCATGCTTGTAATCCCAGCACTTTGGGAGGCCGAGGTGGGCAGATCACTTGAGGTCAGGAGTTCGAGACCAGCCTGACCAACATGGTGAAACTCTGTCTCTACTAAAAATACAAAAATTAGCTGGGCTTGGTGGTGGGCACCTGTAGTCCCAACTTCTCGGGAGGCTGAGGCAGGAGAATCACTTGAACCCGGGAGGCAGAGGTTGCAGTGAACCAAGATCTCTCCACTGCCCTCCAACCTGGGTGACAGAGCAAGACTCCATGAAAGACAAAGGAAAGAAGGAAGGAAGGACGGAAGGAAGGAAGGAAGGAAGGAAGGAAGGAAGGAAGGAAGGAAGGAAGGAAGGAAGGAGAAAGAAAAGGAAAGAGAGAAAGAAAACTATTTACATAGCATTATATTGTATTTGGAATTATAAGTAATCTAGGATGATATAAAGTATAGAGGATAAAGGAGCATGTGTGTAAGTTATATGCATTTTTATATAAGGAACTTGAGCATTCCAGGATTTTGTTATTAGCAGGGTCCTGGAACCAATTTTCTAAGGATTCAAAAAGATGACTATATATGTGTGTGTGCACATGTATTAAGAAGTGCATGTACACTTATGTATCACATTTGATATTTAACAAATATTTGATTGAATATTTAATAAATAATACATGAAATATTAAGACAAAAGTTGTCTAATAGTTATATAGAGACATATACAAAAATATTGAGTATGTACTATTAAAAATTTTATGGTTTGTTTGACGGTTTTCCTGTCTGAGCAAAGTTTTGAGGACATCAGGTAGGGACTTAAGCCTACATTGGCTAAATGTTTAGTGTCTACCAGCACTGTTCCTACTTCATATGCACTACCTCACTTGATCCTTTTCAAAACTCCTATCCCGTGGACATTATTATTCAAATTGTATAGATTAAAAATATTAGATAGGAAGAGTTCAATTCATTTGTTTATGGGCCTTTAGCCATGTGGGATTCATAACTAGCCTGTCTAAGGCCCAAACCAGCGTTCTTTTCACTGTATCAGGATATGTCAATCAAAATAATATTGCTATTATTTTGCAAATATTATTTTGCAAATAATTATTTTGCAAAATAATAGTGCAAAATAAAATTTCTATCCACCTCTCTCATATCCCGCCAAATAATGTGATAGCATATTATTTGCGTATATTTATATAAAATATTTTTTCTTTCAGATATTCTTACAATACTTGTCCAACTATCTAGAGTATTTCCAGGACTCTGCCAGTTTATCTCTATGTTGTCACAATTGTCATATTCGTGACTGCCAATCTACAATGGGTGCTTTTTCAATCATGACTGAACTCTTCAGAAAGTAAGCATGTCAGAATTACTGTATCAACAGGATTTTGCCATGAAAAGAGAGAAAAGAGAGAAAAAATAATAATAATAGCTCATATATATTTCTTACAATTGCCAAGTGTTTCTCTCAGCACATTACATTTATTAGTGAATGTACATCCTTTCTGATTCTATTCAATTTAAACTGCCCTCCAGTGTTTGTACAAAGGAAACAATTCCATTAATTATCAAAAGGCAATTTCACTTTCAACTTTGTAATTACTTTACTCAAATTTAGAATAAATTGATGTTTTAGAAAATAGCTTCTTCCAAATCATTTTTTAAATTAAGTTTCTTTATACTAGATTTTCTCGATTCCTATCAAAGTACAAATAAGTGCATAAAGGATATAATGGAAAACTATTGTTTTTCCTCAATCATTCTCAACAGACATCCTTGCTCCCAAGTGTAAACTTTCTCATTTTTGTGGACACTTCTTTGATTAGTTACTGGCATATTGCAAGTAATATTTTTTATATTCAAAACTATACTCACAAATTTAGACCAAATAACTTCAGGACTTTATGTAGTTGATATTTTTCTAAAACATTATTAAAAATAATTAAAAACTTAACATCTCTTTCCTGTTGAAAACTTGAGGAAAATGCAGATAAACCCTATTACAAAAAAAATGATAACCATTTATTGGAACTTCATATGTTTGACACTTGAAATTATCACTTCAAATGTATTTTTTCAATGTAGTGCATACATTCAACATGTCAGGCTAGAAACAAAAAGGAAATCCAGGCTGTGTAATATTAAACTAATTATTCCACTGCTAAGTGGTGGAATCAATATTGGAAAACATTTCCTTCTGATTCCAAGGTCTAGGTGCTAAACGTCTGAATTCAACAGTCTATGAATAAAAGCAAAAAGAGGAAAATAAATATGAATTATTATCCAACCAACAGAATGAACTCTAATGTAAGTTAAGAACTTTAGTTAATAATAATGTATGAATAGTTTCATCATTTGTAGTATTACACGCACCAATGCAAGATGTTAATAATAAGATAAATGAGTTTGGGGGAAGCATGTGCAACAGGGAGTATGGGAATTGTCTGTACTTTCTGTTCAATTTTCTGTAAACCCAAACTGCTAAAAAAAAAAAATCTATTACTTTTAAAAAATGATAAATTGTGTTATGTTGTTAATTATTGTGATAGCTAACATGTAACAAATTTCTAAATTGTGAGCTAAGAAATGTGGATTCATGTATATTATTATTTTCATTTTTAGATTAGTATGCTGAAGTGTAGAGTATGCAGTCTTTACCTGTAACCATGAACTACTAATTGAAAAGGCCTGGACTTATTTGTCTTTTTAAAATTTTGTATATTTTAATACTACCTCACTTGTATGATACTATTTCTTTTTTTACTAAATGTCTAAAATCAGTATTCCTATCTTTCTTATTTTACTCTATATTAGACTCAGAAATACCTGAAAAGAAACTTACATTTTATCTTGTACTCCACATCTGGGCATTATTAATCACAATAAAACACTCAGACTAAAATCTAGGTTTAACACTAGTTTATCTCCTAAAATTCCTGCTTTCATTTTGTTTTGTCCTTTGTAGATTTCTTACTAAAAAGAATTATGAGCAGAATATATATATGATACACATATATACACACATATATTAGATATATATGCACCGTATCTCCAGTGCTTGCACTGTAAGGGTCTTTTACAATATCCTCTTTAATGTCCTTCCAGAAACAAAAGTCCATCATAAATTTTGTATTAATTTTTTCAAAAACTTGGATATACCTTAAATTTCTTACTTAAAAATCCTTTCTATTCTATGACCTCAATTAAGCAAGTAAACCTACCCTAAATGTGTAAAATAAGAGGAGGAATTCTATGAATTTATCCACAACTGTTACTTTAATACTCGAAATAATATTTCCAGTCTTACAGTTCAACAGCATTTGGCATATTTTTCATTTCAAAGTAATTTCACTTACTAAAATGTAGTCAAAATAGTATTAAAATTTGACACACATTTTTTACCCAGATTCCCAAATATCAACATCTTACTACACTTAGCTTATGTTAATCCGAGTGTGAATATCAGCATATACATATATACATGTATAGATAGAAAGATAAAGAGGTAAATGTAAATGTAAATATACATTTGAAATGTTTATAAGATTCAGACAAAATATCTCTTTACCGGCAAATATTTCATTGTATATTTTTTAATAAATAAGAGCATTCTTTTCCATAAACAGATTACAGTTACCAAAATCAGAAAATTAACATTGATGCAGTACCAGCAGGAAATCTGCAGACTTTATTCAAGTTATATGAATTTTCCCACTAACCACTTTAGTGTGGTTTGGGATTCAATTCTTGATTACATGATGTATTTCATTGTCACATGTCTTCAATTTCCTTTAATCTGGAACACTTCCTCATCTTTGTTAAAACTTTGAAGATTAAAGAGTAGTATTTTGTAGAAAGTTCCTCAATTTGGATATGCTCATAATAAAACATTGAGAGATAGCAGAATTGCATTGTTGTTTCAACATTCAAAACGATGTTCTGAGTAGGCATTTTAAGCCATGCAATGTGAAGAGAGAAATTTTTTGGTTATCATCACCCCAAGGTGTCTCATGTCACTTCCCATCAAAGTAACCTCCAACCCCCAGGAGCAACAACTTTGGATCTTTTGCCACAAGAGAAAATTTTTTTCTATAATAGAATTTCTCTTTGGAGAAAGGCATTTTTTTTTTTTTCATCCACGCTTTCTTTAAAGTGAACTAGAAAAATTAGAAAGTATTCACATGTATGTATTCTCAATTTCTGGTTTTTGATGTAATAAGTGACTACACTTTCTACCCACCATAATCTCCTGCTAGGTTTGTGATGTTCTTGTCATGTTTTTCCTCCTTTAGGTCAGTACTGGTTACAGGTAGATCCTAATATGCCACTGATAGCAGCTATGCCCAGGTAAATCTGACTTTTCTGATATGCCTCATTAAATAAAAATAGTCTCTGAAACTAGCAATAAAAACTTTCATCTTTGAATCTTAAATTAATTCTTTCAGAACTTATACAAGATGTGTATTATTGAGTCACAGGTTTATGGAGCCTTAGAGATGAATGGGACTTCAGAAGACATCTAGTTTAACTTATTGATTTCAAAGATAAAAAAACTGAGGACCAGTGAGGTAAAATGATTTGCTGAAACAAACCTTTTTACAATTTTGGCTTCAGAATAACAAATAAAATACGTCAACCCATAGAAAACATATCTAATGTGTATGTAAATTCACTTTGTATGCCACTTTCTGTTTTGGAGGGTAAATTGACATGTATTTCAAGGTAGGGCCAGAGAATTGGGACTGAAGTATAGTGGGGCAAGTTGATTTATACAATAATGGGTCAGTGATTGGTGCCTTTTAGAGTGGTTCAAATTTAAAAATCTATTATATATTTAAAAATAGCTAAAAGAGTGAATTTTGAATATTTTTACCACAAAAAATGATAAACGTTTGAGGCAATAGATAACCTAATCATCCTGATTTAAACATTACACAATTTACATGTGTACTGAAACATCACACTGTGTCCTGTAAATATGTACAATTATTATGTGTCTATTAAAACAAAAGAAAACTTAAAAAGAGTTGATATATTGGAATAAATTAATGATTAAATCTACTTTCTTTCTTATATTGCTTGATGATAATTTGCTCAAACATCTGTCTTTAACAAATCTCTCTCCTCTCGTCTCATTCCCAAATTGATATCCCAACATTTCTCCTTTCTTTCTCATCTGCCTCTCGTCACAAATACATATAAGTCACCCAACATTTAAAACATTTGTGAAATAAGAAATTTTAAAAATATGTGGAAGAATATAAAAAATAATTATCAAAAACTGTTTTGAAAGTAGTTAAAACATGATGAAAATGTTGCATTTCCTGAGATTAAGAAAACAAAAATATTACTGAAAAGATAATCACTACTGAGCTTTCATCTCAAAATTAAGTAATACTCGGATCCTGTGATCAAGGCACTGATGATCTACCAGGAAAAATGGTCCTACTAAAAAGCAGAGTGCAGTGAGTACCAGAACCATGGGGCATAGTGGGTAGCAACAGAAGAGTGATTAAAACTGGATATATTTGGAAACATTTTAGAGACAGGTTTGAAGTGGGCCTATGAAGATAGGCAGTAATGTTGGTGATGTTGAACTTTGGCCAAATACCTTTCATTCTCCCAAAGATGTAAATAAATAGAAGGAAATGCCAAAGAAAAATAACAGACTGATGAGAGAAACAAATGTCTAATTTAGAAACATAATAAAGAAACTAAGTATTTGGAATGTAACTGAGAGCGTGTAAACTATTCAGAAAGTATATAATGGCATTTTTACATTGTATAGAAATTGAGATTTGTGTGATGATAAAAGAGTGAATAGACTGGGTGCTGTGTCTCACACCTGTAATCTCAGCACTTTGGGAGGCCAGGCTGGAGGATCACTTAAGCTCAAGAGTTTGAGACCAGCTTGGGCAACATGGCAAACACCTGTCTCTACAAAAAATACAAAAAAATTCATCAGGCCTGGTGGTGTGTGCCTGTAGTCCCAGTTACTTGGGAGGCTGAGGTGGGAGAATCTCTTGGACCAGAGAAGTTGAAGCTGCAGTGAGCCATGATAGCACTACTGCACTCTAGGAATAGATTACAGATATGATAAATAAACACTAAGGTGATTGAGGAGGGAAGCAGTGGATTGTCTGAAAGTCACATGTGTAAGTCTCTAACATCAAATAAGATAGAACAGAACATCACAAGAGTTACCGTAAACATCAATTATAGAAAACAATAAAATACATTTTCTTCTCTAAATTTTTCCTATATTCCTTTTACATGTTTTCCCCACATTACTTAACTAAATTAGGAAAGACTACATAAATGGAGAATAGTGATTTACGAACTAGGGATATGAGAGGTTATATAATAACAGTTTATAAACATGAAGAAGGAAGAGTAATAGTTTTAAATAACTGACAGGTAGAATACCTTCCTCTGAAAATCATAGCATGTAAAAGCTGGACATGCTTTACTTAGCCCCATGGAAGTTGAGTGACTTGCCCGAAGTCACAGGGGAAACCAGCCCATCTCTCAATTATCTTTTCAGCACGAAACTCTGATGTGCTACAGACCCACATATCGAGCCCCGCTCGTGGCATTCCTAAGTGGAAGAGAAATAATCTCCTCAAATGTAACATGCTTCAGCCTAATTCCTTATCTTTTCAACCTCAACCTGCTCCTTTTGTAGCTTTCAATCTTGATGAAGAATGTTATTCTGTGTAGATTACAAGCGAAAAGACTGTCAGTTATGCTAGGTCTTGTCCTCTCATACATGCTCTTAATTAAGCTAGCCTGAATCTTAGAGGCCAGAGAAATGACAGAATTTAAGTCTCCTTATTCTACAAGAGAAGCATTTGGATACACATATCTACTTCAGATGCTAGCTGGGAGTGTGATATCTAAACTAAAGGTTTAGCTATAAAATTACATTTTATGGATGCTACATTTTTCACTTATATTGTTTTATATCATATTATTAGAGAATTTAGTATGGAAAATGGAGTAAAATTTGCTGACAAATTATAATTCATTAAATTCAACTGGTAGAGTTTTTGTCTAGAAAATCCCCCAAAATCACATCATAAATTCAATTTTTTTAAATACACAGAAACTACAATATGGCTTTTTCTTAAATAATATTAAAATGCAGCCAGCACAATATTTTTAATGAAGTCATACTTAACCATTAAAAACCTTTCTTCTCTTGATCACAAATGTGCAAAGGACTGAAAATTTTATGTTTTTATCAGATAGGATGGTAGAATTTACATTATTGAGTATTAATAAGTGACAAATAATGAACCAAAATAAAATGTGGTAGATATCCACATTTGGCAGATGCAGAAAAAGAGGCTCACAGCATTCAAGTCAGAATACTGGTAAATAGTGAGGCTGAAAAATGAACTCCACTTATACAACACTAAATTTTATACTCTTTCTTCTGTATTTAATAATTCACCAATGAAAAAGCCATTAATAAGGTATAATGATTCTAATGCATTTATAGACTATGTGGATTCTTGAATCACTCAATTTTACAAGCATTTATTGGGTCCCTTCAATGGGCTAGTTGCTATTTAGAATTACAAACATAATTAATTCAGTTTTTGCCCTCTAGTTGCTCACATTCCAGCAGCATAATGGACCCATGACAAGGATGTACTGTAAGAGTGAAGAGAGATTCAAAGTGTGGTGTCATTTAAAGAAAGAAAGGGATTATCAAAATTTAATTAAGTGTTGATTAATTAATCAGAGTTGACTAAAATATGGAATATCCTAAATATCTGTAAATCATTAGACAGGATTAGTCATTCTGAGCAAGCCCTATGGTAGGAAGGAGAGGTGAAGTTGTCTCGATAAACACTTCCGTCAACAGAGAAATAAAGAGAAGAAACCAGATTACCTTAAGTGCCAGGTTAGTAGCTGAGATTTCAAACAGCATCTCTCCTAGGAAGATAGCCAAGCACACAGGATTTCTCTGATTTGGATGTCCTAATAACACTCAACAAGGTTAGCAGTATGTAATATTTCCTCCAGTCAATGGTTATTATTACTCAAATAATAACCATCTGTAGAAAGGAAAATACAAAAATTCAGACAGTTAAAAAGTATTTAGCCTACATGTTTTAGTGTCAAAGAAAGTATTAAAATAGGTACAGGCTACATAGACGGAGAAATTGCTCAACTGTGAAATTGCTTCCTTTATGCAATATATAGTAGCCTTTAGAACTGTAAATTGCCACCTAGTACTCACTGAACGATAAATGATCTTAGCAATAACTAGTCATTCTGTTCTTCACTAACTTTGGTTCTATCTGAACAACGCCTGAATAGTTGAGGGACAAGAGGATATTTGAATAGTGAAAATAAATCATGCATTCAATGTAAGCTATGTCTGAAGACTGGGAGATAAACAATGAATATTCAACAAAAATGGACAAGTGAGATTGCTTTAAAACATTATAATATGTAGTGTCTTACAGACCTGTTTCAGTTGGTAGATACAAAACTTTTTTCATGAAACAGACACTTTAAGGTAGTTTAATCCTCTTCACTAAAGAGCATTTCCAGCTATTTTTAGTCCTCAATTATTGTGGCAAGAAAGGGCTCCTTCTCTTTTATTCGACAGGAGGTTTCCTTCCTTGCAACAATGAGATAGACATAGCTGACATACATGTAATTCTGACTTACAATACTCACTTGAAAGAGTCCCTCAAGCCCTAATGTCTTAAGAGAACTGTACCAACTTGCACATCTGCAGTCCCCGGAATGGTGACAGCTTTCAGATTAAAAGATGGGAGTCTGGTCGGCATTTGGTCAGAAACTTCTCAACAAAGGTGTCTTCTGCAGAGGGTGATAGACTACAACAGTGATGAAATTTCTCCAAACTGCTGCTCCACCATAGCTTTTTCCAAAGTTGCCCCGAATCATCTTTTTTTTTTTTTTTTTCTTCCTCTCTAAACCATGGATAGAGGAGACCAATTTCTGGTATCTTTTACACATACCAACTGACACATGCCATTTATATGAGAGACAGGTTAGAGGAGTAGGGAGAGAATATGATTAGAAATATGGAAAACTAAACTAATCCATTTCCACCATTTGAACAGAATCTTAGACCAAAGAACCCCCCTTCATCATGATAGAGAAATTATGCTACTAGATTTGAAGCTTGGGAACAAGGTCAAATAGATATGGCATTAATTTTAAGAATTGGAGTTATGAAGCTAACACAAGGTGACATCACAAACAAGTTTTGTGACTGTGCAAATTTCTTTGCTCCTATAAAATCCATTCTTCATAACATAAAATGAAGAAAAAAGAATTCCAAGATTCTTTTCACTTTTAAAAGAACAATTATCTATTCTTGAAGATGTTTAAACATCAGTCAATGGATTTCAATCATATACATTTTGTAATAAAAATACTCTGAATTAGACACATGTCTTGTAACAAGAAAAAAACACAAATATAATTAAATTATGCTGATGTTTCTGTTATGGTTAAAGATAGTTAATTATATATACAGTATGTATAACATAATATAAAGTATTTTCAAATCTGGGATTATGGTAATCTTATCTAGCGCTAACTGCAATAGAGAAGTTTTTTCTAATCATTAAATTCTTTACAGTTGGAGACAAATGAGATAGGCCAGGACCCTGGAGACTTGAGATAAGTGGCTGGTGGTCATGATGGTCATCAGCATGTGGAGACCACCACAAATCTCACCTGTGCTAATGTGATCCATATTTGAACATTCTATTCTATATGATGCTAACAGCTACATATTTGAGCTTGCTATAGACAGTGACATTTTGTTTACTGTCAGAATGACTTTGTATGCCCCTAATTGAAACCTATATATAGCCCTAAATTAGTTTTATTTTTAATCATGCAAATTTTCTGTCTCTGAATAGTCACTCTAGGTGTGTTAGCTGCTCACTAATAATTACAGAATTTTCTAGTAGTTTCGGCAGCTAGGGATGTTTTTGCTTTTTTTGTTTGGTGGTTAAGGTCTTTCCTTCATGACTGTGCAGTCTCAGAGTTTGCTGTTATGTCTCCCTGATGAACACGTCATCAAAGGGCATATGCTTTTTATGTATTTCAGTTAAGAAATTCTGATATTCTTTTCCTTGATGTCTTTCTTTGTTTAAAGAAAGGCTTAATTGATAGTAATAGCCTAACATTATAGAATGCTAAACTTATAACTGTTTTAAAGATCAAATATCCCAATATCTATTGAGATCTTAAACTACTCCACAAAATCCTTTTATTTGGTCATCCAATTTATATTTGGAAAGTTTTACAAATAAATCTCTATGTTTCAATGATGGAACACATAAAATTATGCTCCATTTTGTATCTGTAAAATCTTTTGTTTCCATAGCTTTAAAAGATTTGTCTTTTCATATATATATTTTTAAAAATATCTATTGAATGGTTCCCTTTTATCTTTCTAAGGTAACCTTTGCTACTTTTTTTTAACTTAGTTTAGACTAAAAGAAGTGCTTGGAATGACTCGTTTTCTAGAAAGAAAATGAATGTAATTGAACACAGTATTGAGCTATCTAAGAATGTATCAGACACATTTGATTCTTCTGACATGAGACTGTTAACATCCAGGTTCCTCCTCCAGGAGGCAGACTTGACGGAATAAATGATATACATAATATATATGTTGAGATTTCTTTGTACTTGTGCAAACAACAATTTATCAAACCTCCAATTTACATTTATGTTTTTGGAATGCCCTACAACAGCAGTATCCCCCAAAACTCTATTAAACATTTATTAAATAAATAAAGGTATTTGTTCATGGGGTTTTGCTACTTACTACCTAGTAAGTATATTAGTATATATTTTATATATTCACAATCTCCTTATTTTCTTACTTAAAACATGATAGCTGGATTCCCATATCTGTTTTTGTATTAAATCTGTTGCAAAATCCCACATCATGCTCCTTTCAAAATATGATCATATACATTCATAAGGAAATGAGAATTTAAAAAGAAAATAACATCTTAATATTATTTGGGGAAACTTGTGAAACACCTTCAAGGGTCTCTGGGAACAACATGAATGAGCAGATTTTACTTCAAGAATAGTTGCTATAGTTAAATTGCTTGAGAACTGAAATATTAACAATATTGGGTTTTCCATTCCACGGATATTGTATATATTTCTATTTGTTTGTTTTCTTTAATTTCTCTTAAATGTTGTGACCTCTAACAATAATTTTGTACATTTTGTTTAAATTTATTCCCAGGAATTTATGGGTACAATCAACACTATTGTAAGTCCATTTATTTTTTATGTTTTACTTTCCAGTTCTTCTCTGTTAATATATAGAAATACAATTGATTTTTTTATATTACCATATATTTGTTAAATTTACATGTTCTAGTTTACTTTTTGGGAGGATTAATTGAGATTTTATGTCACTTGAAAATAAGTGCTGTTTTCTTCCTTTCTTTCTTTCCAGTCTTTATGACTTTCATTTTTCTTGCTTTAATCCACTAGCTAACATCTTCAGTAAAACGTTGAATAGAAGTAATTAAATACCTTTGTATATTATCAAATCTAAGGGAAATATTTATTCTTTTACAATTAAATATGTATTAGCTGTTGGTTTTACATAGATGTTATTTACATAAATAAGAAAGTTCCCTACCACACAGTTTAGTTAGTTTTATCAGGAATCACTTTTTAATTTTGCCAAATGTTATTTTTCATGTATTGAGAAAATCATATAATTTTCTCTTTTTTGAAGATGATGAATCCCAAAAATTGATGCTCAAATATTAAAACAAAATTGAACTTTATGTTTCTAGGATACAACTCTGTTGGTCATGATATATTACAACTTAGTGTTATTTTGAATAATCTACTTTTGTTAATGATATTTATTTCTGTTCATGAAGGATATTACTCTTAAGTTTTCTTGTTTAGAATAGTGTCATATTTTAGTATCAGAGTTGTGCTGAACTCTAAAGATGAGTCACTTGATATTCTCTCCTCTATTACAATGAAAAAAATATATTAAAAGTTAGAGTTCTTTTATATTTAAATACTGATTATAACAAGTGAATTTTGTCATCATTATAAAACATCTCTCTTAATCCCTGATAATATATCTTAAACTTAATTTTGTTGGGCACTAATGTAGCCATTCTATATTTAAGATTTTTAAATAAGTCTATTCACTTTTAAGCTCTGCCTCTTTATGTTATTTTAAAGTGGTTTCATTAGGAATTGCAAATTCATAGTTATAATATTATGATCTACTGACATATAATATCATACTACCCCATTAAAAAAGCAAGAAGTTTAAAACAGTTTAATCTAATTTACCCTTTTATCCTTTGAACAGATAGTGTCATATATTTACTTCTGCAAGAATTACAAACCCCACAATACAGTGTTTTGCTTGCTTTTTGTTTGTTAACAGTTTTTTGTTTGTTTGTTTGTATTGTTTTGTTTTGTTTTGAGACGGAGTTTTGCTCTTGTTGCCCAGGCTGGAGTGCAGTGGCACAATCTCGGCTCACTACAAACTCCACCTCCCGGGTTCAAGCGACTCTCCTGCCTCAGACTCCCGAGTAGCTGGGATTACAGGTATGCTCTACCACACTCAGATAATTTTGTATTTTTGGTAGAGACAGGGTTTCCCCATGTTGCTCAGGCTGCTCTCCAACTCCCGACCTCAGGTGTTCCGCCCGCCTCGGCCTCCCAAAGTGCTGGGATTACAGACGTGAGCCACTGCATCTGGCCTCCTAACAGGTACTTTTTAAAATAGCATAATGAAATAAAATAGTTGAATGCTTATACAAATGTATATTATTTCTGATGACTTCCATTTCATTTTGTAGATCTAAGTTTTCAACTAATATAATTTATTTCAGTTTCAAGAACTTTCTTTAGCATTTCTTTAAGAATAGGTTTGTTGGCAACAAATTCTATCATCTTTTAAAATTTTATTATGTATTATTGAAAATCATAGTTGTACATATTTTTCGAATACATATATATTTTGATACATGTATATAATGTATAATGATTACACCAGGATAATTGGGATACCCATCGCCTCAAACATTTATCTTTTCTCTGGGTTGGAAACATTACAATCCTCTTCTAGCATTTTGGAATATATAATAAGTTGCCATTAACTATAATTTTCCTACTGTGCTATTAAATACTAGACTGTGTTTTTTCTATCAACCCATATTCTATACCCATTAACCAACTTTTATTCATCCTACCCCCACTTCTCTTCCCAGCCTCTGCTAATTACTATTTTACTCTGCACTTCCGTGAAATCCACATTTTTAGCGTCCATGTAAGAGTGAAAACAGGTGATATTTGTCTGTGCTTTAATTTTTTCACCTAACATAGTGACCTTCAGTTCCATTCATGTTGGTACAAATGACAACACTTCATTTTTATGGCTGAATAGTATTCCACTGCACTGTGCATATATATCACCTTTGTTTTATCCATCCATCTGGTGTTGGGTACTTAGTTTATTCCATATCTTGGCTATTGTGAATAGTGCTGCAATAAATGGGAATGCAGATATCTCTTTGATATACTGATTTCTTTCTTCTTGATACATATGGCTGGGTTATATGGCAGTTCTATTTTTAGTTTTTTGAGAAACCTCCTGACTGTTGCCTGTAATGGCTGCACTACTTTACATTCCCAATAACAGTGTACAAGAATTCTCCTTCTTCTGCATCCTTGCCAGAACTTGTTATTTTGTTGTAGTTGTTGCTGCTGCTATTGACAATAGCCATTCTCACTGTTCTAACTGGGGTGAAATATCTCATTGTCAATTTGATTTGCATTAATCTGATGAACAGTGATGTTTAACATTTTTTCATATACCTGTTGGCCATTTGTATGCCTCCTTGTGAGAAATGTCTATTCATGTCTTTTGTTCATTTTTAATTGAAGTATTTGTTTTCTTGCTGTTGAATTGTTAGAATACTTTATGTATTATGGTTATTAAGCCCCTGCCAGATAAATAGTTTGCAAATGTCTTTCCCATTCTGTCAGTTGTGTCTTCATTTTGTTAATTGATTTACTTACGGCATAAAACTTTTTTTAGCTTGATATAATACCGTTTGTCTATTTTTCTTTTGGTTACCTGCGCTTTTGTGGTCTTACCCAAAAACTTTGCCCAGAACAATGTCCTGTAGCATTTTCCACATATTTTCTTCTAGTAGTTTCATGGTTTCAGGTCTTACATTTAAGTCTTTGATCCATTTTGAGTTGATTTTTATACATAGTGAAAGATAGAGACCTGGTTTCACTCTTCTGCGTAGGACGTCCAGTTTTCTCAGCACCATTTATTAAAGAGACTGTCCTTTCCCTGATGTATGTTACGGATACCTTTATCAAAAAAGAGTTGGCTCTAAATGCACTAATTTATTTCTGTTCAGGTACTTTATTCTGTTCCATTTGTCTCTGTGTCTGTTTTTATGCCTGTGTCATGTTGTTTTAGTTAATGTAACTTTGCAGTATAATTTGAAATCCAGTAGTGGAATGCCTCCAGCTTTGTTACTTTTGCTCAGGATTGCTTTAGCTATTTGGGGTATTTTGTGCTTTTATACAAATTTTAGGGTTGCTTTTCTATTTCTGTTAAGAATGTCATTGGTATTTTGATAAGCATTACATTGAATCTGTAGAAAACTTTGGGTAGTATGGTCATTTTAACGATATTAATTCTTTTAACTTATGAACATAGGGTAGCTTCTAACTTTCTTGTGTTCTTTTCTATTTCTTTCATTGATGTTTCATAACTTTCTTTGTAGAAATCTTTCATCTCTCTCATTAAATTAATTTCTAGGGATTTTAAAATTTATTATTGAGATTACTTTCTTGATTTCATTTTCAGTTGATTTCTATTAGCATATAGAAATGCTAATTTTTTGTATATTGATTTTGTATCCCACAACCTTACTAAATTCATTTATCGGTTATAGTTTTTTTTGGTGAAGTCTCTAAGTTTTCCTATATATAAGATCATGTTGTCTGCAAACAGGGAGAATTAAGACAAATTATCCTTTATTTTCCGTTTGAATGCCCTTTCTGTTCTGCCTTGCCTAATTGTCCTGGCTAGGGCTTTTAATACTGTGTTGAATAAAAGTGATGAAAGTGGGAATCCTTGTCTTGTTATAGATCTCAGTGAAAAGGCTTTCAGTTTCTCTCCATTCAGTATGATATTAGCTGTGTTCTTCTTATATATTACTTTTAATCTGTTGATGTAAGTTCCTTCTGTACTCAATTTGCTAATGATTTTTATTATGAAAGGATGTTAAGTGTTATTAAAAGCTTTTTCAATATCTATTGAAATGCAATATGATTATTGTCCTATTTGTGTTGTTGTTAATGTGGTGCCTCACATTTATTGATTTGTGTATGTTGAACACTCCTTACATCCCAGGGATGAATTCCACTTGATCATGTTGAATGACATTTTCAATGTGTTATTTGCTAGTATTTCTTGAGAATTTTTGCAACTATGTTCATCAGGGATATTGGTCTGTAGTTTTCTTTTTGTCATTGTGTCACTGTCAGGTTTTGGTATCAGGGTAATACTGGCCACATAGAATAAGTTTGGAATTATTCCTGTCTCTTTAATTTGTTAAAAGTAGTTTGAGTAAAATTGGTATTGGTTTTTCTTTAAGTATTTGATAGAATTCAGCAGTGAATCCATCAGGTCCTGGGCTTTTCTTTGATGGGAGACTTTTTGTTATTGTTTTGATCTTGTTCCTCTTTGTTGGTCTGTTAGGGCTTTCTATTTTATAATGGTTCAATCTTGGTAGTTTGTAAGTGACAAAGAATTTGTCAAATTATTTTAGTTTTTTTTTTTTTTTTTTTTTTTTTTCCAATATGTTGGCAGATCACCATTCAGACTAGTCTCTAATGATTCTTTGTATTTCTATGGCATCAGTCGTAATGTGTTCTTCTTCATCTCTAATTTTATTTATTTGGGTCTTTTCTCTTTCTCTCTTGTTAGTCTACCTTAGGCTTTGTTAGTTTTGTTTGTTATAAAACAAATTCTTTTTATTAAGTTCACCTTTTGTATTGCTTTATTTAGTATTAATTTCAGTTATTTCTATTCTGATCTTTATTATTTCTTTTCTTCTACTAATTTTAGATTTAATTTGTTCTTGCTTTTCTAGTTCCTTAAAGTACATTTTTAAGTTGTTTATTTGGAGTCTTTCTTTTTTTTTTTTTTTTTTTTTTTTTTTTTGATGTATTTTATTTGCTGTAAACTTGTACTGCTTTTGCTGCCTCCTGTAAGTTCTGGTATATTGTGTTTCTGTTTTCATGTTTTTCAACATTTTTTCAAGTTTCCTTCCTAATTTCTTCATTGATGCATTGGTCATTCGAGAGCATGTTGTTTAATTTTCATGCATTTGTACAGCTTTTAAAGTTCCTCTTGTTATTGATTTCTGTTGTTAGTCTCTTGTGGTCAGAAAAGTTGCCTGAAATACTTTTGATTTTTTTTGAAATTGCTGACACCTGTAGACTAATATATTGTCTGTTTACAGAATGTTCCATGTGATGATGAGAAGATTGTGTTTTCTGCAGCAGTTGGATAAATGTGGGTTACATTCATTTGGTCTACATTATGTTCTAACTCTGATGTTTCCTTGTTGATTTTCTGCCTGAATGATCTGTCTGTTGCTTAACGTGTGCTATTGAATTCCTCGACTGGTTTTGTAGTCCTTCTCTCCCTTTAGATATATTAATATTTGATTTGTATATTTGCATGCTCTGATGTAAGGTGAATTTACACTTACTATCATTATATCATCTTGCTAAATTGACTCCTTTATTATTACATAATGACTTTCTTTGTGTCTTTTTATGGTTTTTGAGTTAAGATCAAATCAAGCAAAGCTCCTCCTGTTCTTTTTTGTTTTATATTTGCATGGAATATATTTTTTTCATCTTTTCACTGTAGGTCTATATGTGTCTTTATTGGTGGGGTGAGTTCCTTATAGTTAGCATACATTTGAGTCTTATTTTTTAATCCATTCAACCACTCCATTTTTTTTTAAATTGGATAGTTCTGTTCATTTACATTCATTGGTTATCATCAATAGTTAAGGATTTACTTTATACATTTTGTTTGTACTTACATATCTCTTTTATTTCTTTCTTGTTTTCTTACTGGTTTTGTAGTTACTTAATTTTTCTCTGGTGGATGTTTTAATTCATTGCTTTTTATTTTTCATGTTATCTTTTAGGTTTTTGGTTTATGGCTACTACAATGCTTACAAATATAACTTATAGCTATAATAATTATTGAAAACTGATATAACTTCACTTTGAAGAAAATAAAAGAAACAAACCAAAAAAAATACCTAAAACATTAACTCCCTTCTCCCTCTACATTTTGGACTTTTGATGTCACAATATATATTTTAATATTGCTTATCTCTTAAAAAATTATTGCAGTTATTATTTTTAAGAATTTTGGTTTTTGGTGTTCTTACTAAATATATAAGTGCCTTAAAAACAATTGTCACACTAATAATTACAATATTAGTGTGACAATTACATTAGCATCTTTTTCTTTTAGTCTGCAAAACTACTTTAGCATTTCTTTTAGGATAGGTCTGGTAGAAATGAACTTCCTCAGCTTTTGTTTCTTTGGGAAAGTCATATCTGAAGAATAATTTTGCTGGGTACAGTATTCTTGGTTGACTCTATTTTTCTTCAGCATTCTATATATATCATTCCACGCCCTCCTGGCTGTTACGTTTCTGCTGAAAGTGTACTTCCAGGTGTATTGGATCTCCTTACATCTTGTTTTCTTTTCTCTTTCTGCTTTTAGAATCTTTTCCCTGTCTTTGAACTTGGAGTGTTTGATTATAATGTGTCTTCAGGTATTTTTATTTGGGTTGAATTGGACTGGTGGCTTTTGACCTTTTTGCACTTGTATATGTATTTCTTTCTTCAGGTTTGGTAATTTTTTATGTTATTATTTCTTTGAATACATTTTCTAGTCCTTTGTCTTTTTTAGTTCTCTCTTTTACCCTAATAATCTGAATATTTGCTCTTTTGATGCTGCTCCACAAATCCCATTAGCTTTGTTTCTTTTTATTCTTTTTCGATTGTGTATTTTCCAAAAGTCTGTCTTCAAGCACACTGATGCTTCTGTCTGAGTAATTCTGCTGTTGCTGCTGTATTCAACAATTTTTATTTCCCTCATTTTATTTTTCAGCTCCAAGTTTTCTGTTTAATTTTTTATTATTTCAATCTCTCTGTTAAATTTATCTGATAGATTTATTAATTGAGCCTCTGTGTTTTATTGAAGTTTGTTGAGCTTCCTTAAAGCAGCTTTTTTGAATTATTTGTCTGAGAGATCACACATCTCCATCACTGGGTCAATTTCTGGTGCCTTATTTTTTTTCCATTCAGTGAGGTCATATTTCCCTGAATGTTCTTGTTTGTAGAAGTGAGACGACAGCACATCATTAGGTATTTATTTTAGTCTTTGCAGTCTGGCTTTCTTTATATCTATGCTTCTTCAGAGGGCCTTCCAGGGATTCTACACCAACTGACAATTGCATTCCTTAAGTTCATATGCACTATAGCCATCTCAGCAATAGAAGATCCTTTAAGCCCAGGCTTGCTGTGAGTCTCATGAAGGCTCAGAGATTGATGTAGCTTTCTGCCCAGATGAACCTGCAGAAGATTTGAGGAGGGTAGTGCAAGTGTTTGGGAATGCTGACCAGGGTCCAGAAGACTTGCCCAGTGACCCTTACAGTCATTCCTCTCAGCAGATCCCTGCACAGGTGGAATGACTTCCCACCTGGAATCAGCTGTGAGACAGAGTCCGAAGAGTCCAAAGAGCTCTGTCTAGGCTCAGAGGGGTGTGCATCACCCAACAAGTTCCTGCACAAATAGAATACTTGCTTGACTGCAGCAGAAGGGGCTGAAGCTGGGACTGGATCCCTTAAGCATCCGTTGTGGGATGGAGGCTGTATAGCCTGTTATCATTGGCTCAGAGGGGCATACATCTTCAAGCAAGTCCCTGCAGAGATGGGATAGCCAACTAATTACAGTAGAAGTAGTCAGAGATGTCACTGAGTCCACTTAAGATCTCCTGTGTAACAGGCTGAAGAGCTTGTGTTGTTTACACAGATAGACACATCTCCCAGCAGATCTCAACACATATCGCATAGTTCTTCACCTGCAGCAAGAGGGGTCAGAGCTGAAACTGGGCTTTTTTTTCAAAGATCTACTGTGGGATAGAAGTTGGCGAGTCCATAAAGGAAGCTCAGACCACCAGGCTATGAGATAGGAGTCAGTCTCTGTTTAGGGAAAAACTCTCTAACTGTGTTTTTCCTCTGATCTCACACCACCACAACAACCATCAACAAAGATTTCTGTGACCAAAAATGTGGCAGTTTGTCCCCACACACTGCTTGAAGGATAAGTCCTCAAGACTTCTTCCCTTCAGACATCAGTCTCATGTCTAGGCCTCCTCAATTTCTGACCTACCCGCTTCAAGTTGGGGTTCCTACAACCCCGTTTTGGAGTTCAATTAATTTACAGGAGCAGCTCAGAGAACTCAGGGAAACACTTACTTATGTTTGCTGATTTATTATAAAAGATATTGCCAAGGATATAAATGAAGAGCTGCATACGGCGAGTTATGGGGGAAGGGGTGTGGAGTTGCCATGCTTTCTCCAGGTGTGCCATCTCATCCTGCAGGAATCTCCATGTGTTCAGCTATCTGGAAGCTCTCTAAACCCAGACCTCTTGGGTTTTTATGGAAGCTTCATGATGTTAACATTTTTTTTAAACCAATTATATAGAGTGGGATCCTCTCTGGGGAGGGTCTTAAGACCTACAATCAGAAAAATGAGGGAAAGCAGGGTGCAGTGGCTTAAGCCTATAATCCCACCACTTTGGGAGGCTGAGATGGGTGGATCACCTAAGGTCAGGAGTTCAAGACCAGCCTGGCCAACATGGTGAAAACCCATCTCTACTAAAAATACAAAAATTAGCCAGGCATGAGGGTGGGACCCTGTTATCTCAGCTACTTGGGAGGCTGAGGCAGGAGAATGGCTTGAACCAGGGAGGTGGAGGATGCAGTGAGCTGAGATCATGTCACTGCCCTCCAGCCTGGGCAACAGAGTGAAACTCCATCTCAAAAAACAAAAGAACTAACTAACTAACTAAAAAAGAAAGAGAGGGGAAGATTAAGGTGCTGCCTTGGGGCAGGTGAAAAAAGGGCAAAAGAGATTGTTTCCCAAGGCCTGTGCCTGAGGCCTAACATATTCAACATTATAATAAAAGATTGTAACAAGGGCTATGAGAAACTATGGACAAAAACCAGTACATATAATACAGCCGCACGCCACCCCTTGGTTTTCAACCATGAGTCTATAACAGTAAAACAAATATAAATAATTATTAATAATTAGTCCAGTTCATCATACTCTATGAGTTTCTCCCAGGCCGAGGCCTCTTAGGTCTGCAGCCCTCCTTTCTACCTTGTCAAGTTCCAAAAGTAGGAGTGGTCTCAGCAAATATACAGCTTCACCTTTTAGGCACCTGGAATAATTGAGCTAAGCAACAATTTCATCTCTTTCTGTGAGATTCTTTAGAGTTGTTAATGTAATGTTGAATTTCCCTCATTTTATAAGCCTTTTATTCATTTATTTACCCTTGGCTATTATTCCTCCTTTCATTCCATTTGTCATTTATTTTTACCTAAACTTTCCCACTTTCAGAAAGGACATGAGGTTTGGCCACTGTGATGGTCCAGATTGCTGGCAGCAATACTAGTCTAGCAAGTGTCTCCCACTCAGTCCATTGCCATTTACATAAGGAAGAGTTACATAGGTTCCAAACTAGTGAGGTATTTTTACCACTAGACAATACAGCAATACTTATTCTTAATCCCAATTTTGCTAGAAGGGGTGAAGACACCTTTAGGAATTTTGCCAAAGTTTAAAAATATAGTGACATATTTTGCTTAAAAATCATCCCTACTTCCAGTACTTGCAGTTTCAGTCCTGGTCCTAGGACCACTGCATTAGGTAAGGAAGAAAATAAAAGATTTTTTAAGATAATTTGTGGAAGAAAGTAAAAATACATATAGCTATTATACCAGTGTACTCCTCCCTTGGCAAAAATTGCATAATTGCATAGTCACACCACCATCCTCCCCATCCCTTCCCCCGATCAACCAGAAAAACAGAAAAAATATCTAGGGGGGATGCTCCTTTAGTCTCATTCATGTCAGGTGACTGGGGACTGAAGCAGACCCCCAGCACAGCACAGATGCTCTACAGAAATGTTGCCAGACTGCTTTTTTAAAAGCAAGTCTCTGATCCTGTTTCTTGTCACTCAGTGGAACCTTTCAAGTGGGGTCTCCAGATAGCCCTGCTGGTATTCTCTAGTTGACAAAGCTTTCAAATCTCCCTGGGCAAAGTTCCCAGAGGGAGGGATGTACTGCCATCTTTCCTGTTTGGGTGACTTAGACCCAAACTTCGGGCTTTTGAGACACACAGCACAGCACAGTTGCTCTATGAAAATGTGGCCAGACTGTTGTTTAAAGCAGGTGCATAATCTCATTCTTCTTCACTGGGAGGAACCTCCCGACCACGGTCTCCAGCCACCACTTACAGGTGCATTTGGGCAGGAAACGGATCTGTATCTCATAGGATAAAGATCCCAGAAAGTAAAGTAGGCTGCCATCTTTGCTGTTTTGTGGCCTTCACTGTTGATACCTCCAGGTACTGGAAAATCTGAGGTGACTAGGGACTGGAGTGACCCCCAGCATACTGCAGCAGTCTTACAGAAAAATGGTTAGACTGTGGGTGCCTGTTCCCATATTTCCTCAATGGACAGATCCTCCAGGCCCGGGCCTCTAGTCATTCCCCCAACTGGGGCTATTGAGCCAGTAGCAGCTTTTCAATTCCCTGGACAGAAGCCCCAGGGGCAACTGAAAGCCTCTCTGCCACTGCCTCTATAGTGGAACTGCCATTGCCACCCTTGAACTAACAAAAGAGCAAAGACCCTAAGTGCCTTATCCACACCTCCAACAAGCTGCAGTCAACCCAAGGAAAGAAGGCCAGTCTGTCTCCCACAGCTCCCACCCACCCACCCTTCTCATCACTAGACAGAGAACCCCTGGCTTGGGCCCACAGCACAGACCCTCCATCCTGGGCTGACTGAACTGAGCGATTGCTGGCCTGCATGTCTCTGGGGAGGAACCTCCAGGAGATAAATAAATAACCCTTGGCCACAACCACTACTAAGTTCCCTTCCTCTGTTGCTTCCAAGTTCAGGAAGAAACACAAACCATGAAATCTCCCCAGAGCTGTAGCGGGAAGTCCAGGAGTGCCAAACCAAAATCAACAGCCAGCATTCAAGGGGGAGAGGAGTCCACACTTTCAGAGTATTGAGATGAAACATGGCTGACACGGTGAGAAAACAAAGGGAAGCCGCACAACTGAGCAAAAGTCCACGAACTAACCAATATGCCTAAGTACCATGTATTAGATCACAACCCAAAGTTTCCACATCAAACATGCCTTGCTAACGTACACCTCCCCCGCCATGAAACCAAGACAAGAAGTCAGCTTCAAGTAAAGACCCTGCACAAAGCCTAGGCCCTGTGTAAACATCCAGAAAAGAAACTGACTGAGTACACTTGACTGTGTTGTAGTTACAGGAACACTTGCATGCAGAGAGGAGAAAGAACAAATGCAAGAACTTTGGTAAATCAAATAACTAGAGTGTCGTATGTCCTCCAAATGATTGCACCAGTTCTCCAAAGAAAGTTTTTAAGCAGGTTGAAATGACTGAAATGATAGAAATAGAACTCAGAATATGAATAGAAACGAAAGTCATTGAGATTTAGGAGAATGGCTAAACCTAATCCAAGGAAACTAAGAATCACAGTAAAATGATACAGGAGCTGAAGGATGAAACGGCTGGTATTAAAAAAAAACCTAATGGATCTGAAAGAGCTGCAAAGTATAATGCATTACCTTTGCAATGCAATAAAAACTATTAGCTAGCAGCAAAATAGACCAAGGAGAGGAAAGAATCTCAGAACTTGAAGATTGGCTGTCTGAAATAATGCAGTCAGAGAAAAAAAAAATGTAAAAGAATGAACAAAACCTCTGAGAAACATGGGATTATGTAAAATGGACAAATGTATGAATATTCACATCCCTGAAAGGGAGGGGGAGAAAGCAAACAACTTAGAAAGAATATTTCAGGATATAGTCCATGAAAACTTTCCAATACTTGCTGGAGAGGTTAATAGCATAATTCGAAAAATATAGAGAACACCTGGAAGATAGAATGTTAAAGGAAGATAGACAGGAAGAGTAGGTCACCTACAAAGGGAACTGCATCAGGCTAATAGCAGACCTCTCAGCTGAAACCCTAGAAGCTAGAAGAGATTGGGGGCCTATATTCAACATTTTTAAAGAAAAAACTCTTCAAGAATGTTATATGCAGCCAAACAAAGCTACCTAAGCAAAGGAGAAATAGAAACCTTTTCAGATAAGCAAATGTTGAGGTCTTGTTACCACTAGATCTGCCTTACAAGAGATCTTGAAAGGAGAACTAAATATAGATTGGAAAGACCACAATCCACTAATACAAAGCATACTTAAGTACACAAACCAGTGACACTATAAAGCAACCATGCAAGCAAACCAGCATAATAACCAGTTAACAACACAATGACTGGATCAAATCCACACATACAAATACTAATCTTTAATCTAAATGGGCTAAATTCCTCACTTAGAAGGCAGAGAGTGGCAAGTTAAATCAAAAAGAAAGACTAAATGGTATGCTGTCTTCAAGAGACCCATCTCACACATAATGACACCCACAGGCTCAAAATAAAGGGATAGAGGAAAATCTACCAATAAAATGGAAAACAAAAAAAGCAGGGGTTACAATCCTAACTTCAAACAAAACAGACTTTAGACCAACAAAGATCAAAAAAGACAAAGAAGGGCATTACATAATGGTAAAGGGTTCAATTCAACAAGGTGACCTAACTATACTAAATATATATGCATCCAACATACTAGCATCCAGATTCATAAAATAAGTTCTTAGAGACCTACGAAAAAATGTAGACTTTCACACAATAGTAGTGGGAGACTAGTTAGAAAAAGTAAAGCATTCAATTCAGCCCATTAAGCTTATCTGTTGTTACCTTATTTGATCAAAGTAGGAGCCTTCTAAATAGGATGTTGTCCATTCACTTTTGAGCTGCTCAGCAGGGCAGATAAACCAATTGAACATAACTTTGCTCTTTCAAAATGACTCTCCTAAGCCTTAGGCTCCATCAGTTAAATAAACTTTTACCTGAATTCTGAGTCTCCTGCAGAGAGACATTTGACTGTGGATGGGTACAGAAATTTTTTTTTTTTTTTTTTTGTTATTTTAGGGTGATATGAGTGGGTTACCATCTATTCTGCCATCTTGATGACATCACTCTATCAGCTTTTATTATCCTAAAAGTCTTTGTTTTACCCACTTTTGTGAAGTATAGCTTCACTGAATATAGAATTATGGTAGACTTTTTTCCATATCCTTAAATATTTTGTTCTATTTTCATATGGCCCTTTTTGTTCTGATGGTAAATAAGCTAGTATGCATATCTTTTTTCTTCTTAAGTGTCTTCATTTTTCTCTTGTTGCTTTCAACATTTTCTCTTTATCTTTTGTTTTCATTAGTTTTATTATTACATATGTAGGGGAGGCATCTATATATTGACTGGTTTGGCAGTTTGCTATACTTTCTGAATCTGTATATTAATATATTTTTTACCAATTCTTAGATATTTTAAACTGTTATTGTAATAAAAAATTCTCTGCTTACTTGCTGACCTTTCTGGAACTCCATTTATACCCTAGGTTATTGAGGCAGTTCATTTATTTATGTCTTTCTCCCTAATTTTCAGAAAACTTTTATTGGTATCTCTTCAAGTGTTGTAGTCTTTTTTCCCCTTGCAATTTCCAATCTGTTGTTGTGTCCACACAACACATTTTTTTCATATATTATATATTTTAGTTGCAGAATTTCTATTTCGTTCTTCTTTACATTTCCTAATTATCTAGTGAGATTCCCTGTATACTTTATTACTATATCTGCCATTCTGTTTTCACCCTTTAATATATTTACAATGTTTTATAGTCTTTCTTTGATAATTTAACAGCTGTATTGTCTCATCATCAGTTTGAGTTGAGTAGGTTTCTACTTACTTTATAAGCCATATCTGTCAGGGTTTTTGTTTTTGATTTTTTACATGTCTATTGATTTTTATTACGTATTATAAATGGTTGATACACATGGTAGGAAGTTTAGATAATATTATCTCCCTTTATGTATGTTGTTGTTATTATTATTATTATTATTTATGTTTTTAGAGATGGGGGTCTCATCATGTTGCCCAGACTGGTCAGGAACTTCTGGCCTCACACAACCCTCCCACCTCAGCCTCTCAAAGTGTTGGGATTGCAGACATGAGCTACTACACCCAGCCATGTGTTGTTATCTTTTCTTACAGCCATAAAGTAACTGGTGATGCTTTCAATATTATGAAGCATAATTTTATTTTTTGTTAGGCTGCAAAAACAAATATATACCCAGGTTTAGGGTATATATTAGTCTAGAGTGTGGTCATTGCTCTTAAGATATGACTTCAAAGGCATTCAGATGATGCTAGAGGTGTTCAACATACTGTCTCTACTGTATCTTGTCTAACGATACAGAGTTTCTCAGCACTGTATGTCTTCACATATCACAGACAAGCAGTGAATGCCATAGATGCTGCTAGGGTTTCCAAATTCTTGTACACACCTAAAACTCAGTCCTGCACAAGCATGTATAGGAAGTTTACGTACAGACTTTTAACGCCCTAGTTAGGTCATTCCACTCCTTTATTTTACCCTGAAAAGTCTAGCTTTGCAACATCCCCAAACTCCAGTCTCTGCCTCCTCAGCTCAGTGAGTCTATCATATCTTCTCAAGCTCTACCTAATTAAACTTCAGTTTAAGATGGGTCTTCAAGCCAAAAGCCAGTTCAAATATGGGACCTACCTCATATGTTCCCTTATCTGAAGGATCTTAAGTTTCCTGTTGTGCAACAACTGAAAACTTTTGCTTCATTCATTTTTGTCCAGTGATTCATTTTGTCTGGATTTCAGTGTTAGAAATGCAATCATGATATATACTTCTGACATTTGACTTAAATCAGTATGATTACTAGCTGAGTTGAATTCTAAGGATGTCTTTGATATGATAAGTCTTACAGTTTTAGAAAATATTTCCAAAAAAAGTAAATTTAAAAATCATAAATTGTTTTTTAAAAATGTGGAAAAAGAAACTTTTTTATTAGACTCATATTACTGATCATTAATTGGTTTATTTTAGGTTAAATCTATATTCAGTTTTGGAGACGACCACAAAATATCAAAAATACAATGATTTAGAAGTTACTGAATAGGACTGGGTCAGCCTAGAGGCTAGATATGTATTGATTACATTGACTCATCAAATTTTTTGTGGGTGTTTCAGTGAAATTTTAAATGGAGGAAAACTGTGTTATATGAATTGTAGTAAAAGTTAAAACAATAATAAGAAGGAAATAAATACTTTACCTAAATAAAAAAGATTAAAAAGAATATAATGCAAAAATTATACAGAAAAGTCAATTGAGTGGATAGCTAGTTTGAATAAATAGAACAGTTCTTAAACTGAACTTAAACTCATGCATAATTCTTCAAAAGACAGCATGCTTCCAAATTTGGATTCAGAGATCATTTAGAGTTATTCAGAATATTCAAGTATGGTTAAAATGATAACTATCTTACTCTCTGCATAATTTTAATAGCCTATCATTACTGTCCCAAATTTACCATAAAACACCACTAATGATCTATAATCTGTTTAAAAACTTCTTCAGAATAAGGTGACATCTGGTAACTGGATAAAAACCAAAACTAAGCAGTAAGCAAAAGTTGTTTCTATAGAGTAGAGATCTCCCTTTCCTCAGTGCTCTCTTTTTCTTTTAAATGTAATTCATTTGTTTTATAAAGTACTTACTGTTAACTAACTAAATCAGCCTTTATCAGTAATACAAGATCATGAAAAATAACTGCACGTGATGAAACTGCAACTGAAATGTGCAAACAAATCTTAATAATCAATTGGGAAAACCAGATTTGTTCTGTGATCTTTAGAATTGTCAAAACATTGAAAAATGGTACTACCCATTTTGACTGTATAGGAAAATCGACAAAAATAAAATTAGTATTTATTTCATACACTGTTGTTTAAAATTCTAGAAACATTGGCAATTAGTTTTTAATTGGTTTTCAAAAACAGAGTAGGACTGAGCATCTCCTCTATGCCTTGGTGAGTTGTTTCCTTACTCTTTTCTAAGTTGGAGTCAACTTTCAATATTTTACCAGTTGAACTTTTAATGTCAGGAAATTTCTCTGAGAGTTCCTTTAAATATAAACATTTTTTCCAGTGTCACTTCCTCTGGGAAATCTTTAGCTTTTCATCACAGCCATTTTTCTCATTTGTATCAGTAAGTGCACATTAACTAAGTTCCTCCTTCTCTATATCTAGTATCTATTAAAGGGAAATGATGTTAGCATTCTTGTTGTCAGCTGTTTATTTTGTAACTCCAAATTCATGTTTAATTTGCATTTTATTTTCAGCATTATCACTTTTTGTTTCATTGATGCATTTTTATTGGCCAACTCTCATTTTCGATTATGCATTTTTGTAAAGTATCATGTGGGCTTATCACTGAGAGACAAGAAGGCAATGCAGTTGCATGCTTTGCTGTCTGTACGTGAACTGAGCAACAGATCCACAGCGACCAATCACTGACAGACTGAAAATACAAAGGCATCTGTTATTCACAGGGTGCTTTATATATTGAAGAATTAGTAGAGAAGTTTGTCTTTTCTGTAATTTATCAGTTAATTGTAGTTGTAACTGATATTTAAACTGTTTCAGGACTGGTGTTAACTAACCAACACAGGTGATAACTAGTATTTGTGCACGTCATATCAATGCAAAGTGAGGACTTCCTGTACTAGGTAATGTGTTTGAAAGGCAGATACACTCCCAGACTTCCGACGGGAACAAGAAGATATTAAACAAACAAAATTAATTACAAAATATAAATTCTCTGAAAGAAAAATTAAGGGAGATATGAGAGCCTGTACCAATGAGAAATGAGCTAAACAGAGAAGAGATCAGGGAAGAGGTCCACGATAAAGGGAGGATTGAGCCTGAAAGATGAATTTTAAGTAACCTCTCAAATAGTTGTTGGAAAAGCATTCCAAGCAGATGGAACATAAGATATGTAAAAAGTTATAAGGAAGCAATTCATTCCACTATTCCTTTTGACTGAGCAGCATGTGCATATGTATGTGTCTGTGTTAGGAAGGAGTGAAATACAAGAGTTGAAGAAGCAGGCAGGGATCAGACAATATGGGATATTTCTGGTATGCTATCAAGAAAAGTGGAAGACAACATGAGAGTTTTGAGCTGAGAAATGATAAATTTCTATCTCATATTTTTGTAGGTGGGGAAGGGGCAGTGAACTAAAGAGAGAACTTGGATATATTTGACTAATTTATAATCTGTCCGTGTGCATGGAGGCACTCTGGAAAGCTGAGAAGCAATTTGAGAAGCCACAAAAAAATTAGAGAGATGCTGGAATGTAGGCAAAGCAAGCATGAATAAACATTGAAAACACTTGTTTAGCAGAAACAACGAAGTCCATACTGTGAGAGTAAGAACCATAATCTAGTAGCAAAGACAAGACAGAAAGACAAGACAGAAATAGACAATTCCTTTATAATGCCAAAAAAAAAAAAAAAAGCATTTTGACAAGATCAGTTTGACTTGCTAGAAATTTAACTATCTGCCAGAATGAAATTTAACATATTTTTAAAGAAAATATAATCACCAGAGTCTCTAAAATGCAAAAGTCTTATAAAATTTCTAGCAAACAATAAAAGTAATGAACACTCAAGGAATTTAAAAACTGTATATGGAAATTTTGCTTCTGACCTAGATGGAGTAATAGGAATCAGATGGCTCCAAAAACCTGAAATAATAAATGATTAATTCTACAAACATAGAAGAGCTTCATTTGTAAAACTGCAAGCCATTCCTGAGAGAAATTCAAGAAGCTCTAAATGAATAGAGTGATATACGATGTTCAAGAATTAGAACATGTATGCAATATTGATAAAATGTTAATTCTCACCAAATCAATCTATTCAATAAAATTTCAATTGAAATCCTGGCAGGCTTTTGTAATAAATCAGTTGAGGATAAATTTAATACAAATATGCAAATAATACAAAACAGCAAAAACAGCTTTGAAAAAGAAGAAAAAAGGAAGAACCTACTAAACCTGGTTGCATGACATAAAGTTATAGTAATCAAGGCAGTGTAATATTAAAGACAGATATATAAATGAAAAGAATAAAGAGTCAAGAAATATTCATGTTCCTATGATCAATTAATTTTTTATGAAGGTGTCAATGCAAATTATACTACATTGTAAAAACTTATGCTGATCCAAAATAAATGAACCTCGACTTTTACCTGACACCATATACAATAATTAAATAAACATGGATCATAGAATTAATGTAAAAACTAAACCTATAGCATTTCTAGAAGAAATCATAGGTGAAATTCTAAGTGACAATTGATTGGCTTGGCAAAAATCCTTAAATACAAACTAAAAAAATAAATAAGTAGATAGATCGGTCTTTATCAAAATTAGAATCTCTACCTTTAAAAGACCCTCTTCGTATAATAAAAAAGACAAGCAACAGACTGGTAGAAAGTATTTGCAGAACAAATAGTTGACAAAGAAGATCTAACTAGAATATACAAAGACCTCTTAGAATTCTACATAAGGCTTAGAACCAGTTTTTAAAAATAGGCCAAATTGTTGAATAGATATGTCACCAAAAATGTATAAATAGAAAACAATCACATGACAAGAGCTCAGGATCAGTTTTTATTAGAGAACTATGAGTTAAAACCACAACAAAACACCAAAACACCCACCAAAACACCTAAGATTAAAAAGACTGAACTTACCCAAGGATCAATGAGGATGTGCAGCTAATGGAACTTTCGTTCATGACTGATTTGAATGTAACATCTTGATGGGAATGGATAAACAATCAGTAGTGCATCCATAAAATGAAAAGCTGCTCATGAATACAAAGGAATAAAATATTGTTACACACAACAGCATAGATAAACCTTAGACTAATTGGGCTGAGAAAGTCAGACAGAAAAATGCACGCACTGCATACCATTTATGTAAAACTCTAGGATGTCCAAACAAATTCACGTGACAGAGAGAAGATTGTTGGTTGCCTGGAGCAGGAGGAGTGGATGGAGAGGAGAAGACAAAGAGAACAAATGTACACAAGATAAATTTTGTGGCTATAAAGTATATCCATTATCATGATTGTTTTAGTGGTTTTAAGGGTTATACATAGATCAAAATGTACCAAATTTTACACATGAAATATGTACAGTTTGTTCTGCGTCAGTTATATTATATTAAAGCTAGCTGAAAATAAGGAAAGAAGAACATTTTCTGTTTGCAGTCTCTGATTACAGTGTGGAGACTGAACTATAGAGAAAAATAATGGAATAAAAGGGAGAATTTTAGCATGCCTCCAAATTCTTCTCGAGAATATGGTAAGCAGAGGTTATTGATTGTAGGCACATATACAGAACTGAGAAATATATTGAAGTAAAGTAAAGATAAAGATAAAGTAAAACGCTCAATGTTAGATTGGAAATGGGAGGTAAGGATAAGGGAGAAGAAAGATTAAAGCATGACTCAGGTTTGTCTTGCTCAACTAGAGGAATTGGGATTCTTTTCTACGCTGTAGAGAAACCTGGACTAGGACCAAGTTTCTAGGAGGAAACTGTTTGATTCAGTTTTAGAAATACTGAGTTTGAGGCTCGCTTAAAGCCTCACAATTGGAGGAGTTGAGTAGAAGTGTGGGCAAAGAAGCATAGTTTGGAGATAAAAATTTGGGAGTCATTAGACATTTGATGGAATATTAAGCTTTAAAAATTATAGAAAGAGGCAAATGAAAGTTTTCATTAGAAAGAGACCGGTGAAAGAGATTAGGCAACTTCTAATCTACAAAGAGAAACCAACACAAACACTAAGACGTTTCTTTAATTTATTGTGACCATTTATCAAATTGGTGTTAAATGAAGGAATGATGATTTTTATGAAAAAACAGTCAAATCAAAAACATTGCGAATCAAAACCACAATGAGATACCATCTCACACCAGTCAGAATGGCTATTTTTAAAGAGGCAAAAACTAATGGATGCTGATGAGGTTATGGAGAAAAAGGAACCCTTAAACACTATTGGTGGGAGTGTAAATTATTTCAACCATTGTGGAAGACAGTGTGGTGATTCCTCAAAGTCCTAAAGACAGAAATACCATTCAATCCAGGAATTCCATTACTGGGTATATATCCCCAAAATGTAAATCATTCTGTCATAAAGGCACATACATGTGTATGTTCATCGCAGCACTGTTAACAATAGCAGACATGGAATCAACCTAAATGCCCATCACTGATAGACTGAATAAAGAAAATGTGGCACATACACCATGGAATATTATGCAGCCATTAAAAAATGAGATCATGTCCTTTGTGGGACATGGATGAAGCTGGAGGTCACTATCCATAGCAAACTAATGCAGGAACAGAAAACCAAATACCGCGTGCTCTCACTTATATGTGGGATCTAAGTGATGAGAACACATGGATTTGTGGGGAAAACAACACACACTGGGGCCTTTCAGAGAGTGGAGGGTTGGAGGAGGGAGAGGATCAGGAAAAATAACTAATGAGTAACAGGTTTAATACCTAGTTGATGAAATAATCTATACAACTAACCCCCATGACAGGTGTTTACCTATGTAACAAAACTTCATATATACCCCTGAACTTAAAATAAAAGTTAAAAATGATTTTTTAATCGAAACCTTATCATGTTGGTGTTTACTCAGTATTTAAATAGTTTTTAATGCGTATTAGTATTTTTAAGCTTTATTAACCACCCATTGGAATGTTATTCTTCCTACATTTCCATTCATGTAACTAACAATATTATTAAAGATGACATGTGCATCCAAACAAATGGTAGGTTAATAGACTTATGAGCAATAATCATTTTTTTTTCTAATCTGTTCCTGGTAGTGTGCATTCAAATACAGGAAATCTTCTATTTCACATCAATAATAGTAATAATAAAGCTTCAGTGTAAGCATTTGTGAGTTAAGAATCCCCTTGGTTTCAGTTTGTAAAAAAAGCAGAATCTTCTTAAAACAACCGAAATCTTACTCTAGACATACAGTTGTGCAATTAACAGAACATTGTCTCTTGTGGAAATTTTCTTTATGGAATTTTCTTTTCAACACCTTTTAAGTTCAGAGGTACATGTGCAGGATGTGCGGGTTTGTTATGTAGGTAAACGTGTGCCATGGTGGTCACACTGCACAGTCTTGATGGAATTTTGAAATACATTAGTTCATACTATTACCTAACAACTCTAAATAAATATTTATCTTTTGACTTTTCTTTTTATAAAGTGAACCTCAAAAATATTGTTATAATTAAACTACTTGGATCAAGGGCATTTTCTTACAACTGCATTAAAGCTCTCATAAAGTTTACATCATATAGCTTCACGTTACAAACCCTTCTAGGTTTCTCTTGGGTTCTGGATTGCATCACTAAATCTCACTTCATTCTTCCTCTTTCTTCTTAAACCCCTTTACGTACAATTAGACATTTGGTTATAAAATTGTCCGAAGACTTTTTTTCAACATTATCCCAATGTCATTTCCAGTTTCAGTGAATGTCCTTGTGTGCTATACAGCCTTTTATCATCAGTATACACGCTTACTGACCAACTATGTCAGAGAAAAAGATTAAGACACCAAAGATGGGAAGAATTAAATAACGAAGGTGGAATTTCCTTCTCAGGCAGGGATGAATCTAGTGACTACCTAGGTTTCTAAGTTTCTGTATTAATACTTTGCCTGCAGGAAATTCTCTAGCAGTTAAGACAAGCAACTGACTTTATCCAGGGACACATCTAAAAGACACACACATTGAGGTCGCTTGACTGTCTTTCACAGAGTCTGTAGCGATTTATCCTCAGCTTATGAAAAATAAAACATGCAAAGTTTTGGGAAAAGGTAAGTGCTGCAAGTAATATTTAATACTCCAACATTAATTTATTGTCAACCATGAGGCTTGTGTATCAATTGATATATAAGCAGAATGAGAAAAAAATAATTAAAATGTTAATAAAGGTCTATTGATTCACTTTTTCTTCTTCCATTTACTTGGGTGTTTTATTTTTTACTATATAGATCAAGAGAATATAGAACCATGATTTTATTGCAAAATCCAGTTCTTTTTTTTTTTCTTTTTGCTTCAAGCTATTATCGATAGGGCTGTTAAGTATGGTGGGGAGATAAAAATAGGTTTTCACAGGTGTAGCCTAATAAAGAGAAATTGAAAACAGGACCACGAACAAGTTTGTAAAACTTAAAAAAGGAGATTAATTTTGATATGTCTGTATAAGACGTGCTGCACTTTTATATAATATGCAGACGTCTACTACACAAAGCTAGTACACAGCACAGAATTATGTAAGATGCTTTTATTCTCATCTATCCCAATGGATAATTTAGAGACTATTAATTTCCAAACTAATAATTTACATGGTCCCCTTTACTATTTTGAAATAAAATGTATTGAAAATATATCCTGACTACACACATATTATCTTAAAATTAATAAAGTCTTAACTGTCATAAAAATCAGAAATAAAAAGAAAATGTCTTAAAAATAAAATAATGTGACTTTCAAGATGTGAACTTTTGGACACAACTACACTGAAAAATATAATGAAATGGTGAAATGCAGCTACACACAGAACCACCATGAACACTGCATCTATAAATGTACACTGGAGTAAGGGTGTTGCATTTAGAAGTCAAATGCCAAACAACATTAATTTTTCTGATGTTCTTTTCTGAATGGAAAACAATGTAGGAGGAAATTTCAATCAAACTAAAGTATAATCATTTTCAGGGTTTTCATGGAAAATCCACAACTCTTAGACCTGTGACAATGATTTGCTTTTATAAGCAAAATAGCAGGATATTAAAATCATGGAGAATTAGGACACTTCTCAGTGGTGTAGGATTGTCTTCCAGATATCTATAATCCCTGACGCCAACAGTTAAATAGCAGTACACTCTTCTCTAATCTACACGACAAGGAAAGAGTCCACAGATTTAATAGAAATGGATTTAACTATGAAGATCCTTTAAGAACCACTGACTTAAAGGGTCACTATGTGCATTTCCATTTAGCATGTGAATGAGTTTTAATTTTGCTTATAAGTAGGGGGAACATACTTCAAAGCAAATCTTAAGCATGATAAAGAATTAAAAACTGGAGTCTCTCTCCACGGGGAATAAAAATCCAGAGGCCCATCTTCTTACTTTCTTTTTGAGCACTACTCTCCCTATACTCTAAACCAGGGCTGCCTAACAGTGATATGCCAACTGGTGATCTTACGCAAAATGTTTGTTACCGGTCTGAGGTGATGTACAGAATTTGAGAGTGATCATTTAGAAGTTTCCCAGATATGGGACAGAATATTTTTATGCCTGTTGAATCTTTTGATAACAAAGTGGGAATTGAATTTTCTATTTTTATTTCATTTTTTCTCCTAATTCATTTTTACTGTAATTTTCAAAAGTATTGGCCCCATGTACTGAAACATCACATTGTACCCATAAACATATATAATTACAGGTCGATTATACACACAGTTTAAAAAAACACATTTTACTCTGTAAATGTATATAATTATTATTTGTCCATTAAAAAAAAAAGTTTTTTAAAGACAACTTTAGTCCATGACAGATCGGAAATATAGAATGCTTATCATTCATTCCAGCTAGTTGAAAAGTCTTGCCCTGGACAATATCTGTGGCTGCACTTCAGAAAGACTTCCTGGGTATCCATATAGGATGTGAAATGACTGCCTTAGTCATATATACAATCTGAATTTTCTTTTTAAGGATGGAGAAAAAGTACAGAGGGAATATATCTCTTTATATGTAATTCCATTCTGGTCAAAAATAAATCTTAGAAAAAATGGAGGCAAAAGGTCCCATCTATTCTCCCCCTTCTTTTCTACTTTTCTAGTTCTAAGCATTCTCTCTTTTCCTGCCATATACTTAGAACTGTCCCTCTCCCAGTCCCCCATTATTCAGATAAGTGCTCACTAAGAAGCCACCATACTCCATGATTAGTCTTCAGCTTTCACCCACTATTTAATTGGTTGTCCCAGTACCTTTAGTGTTAACTAATATCCCTGGTTAATAACAAATCAAATTATTAAAATCAATAAAACTAAAGTTATAAATTGCAGTGTGCTTACATTTCTATAGATATTTAAATAAAAACAGTAATGTCAGCATTCTCTAATATTGTTTCTTTGTTGGGGCAAATTAGGGGTCTATATAGGCTATCACAAACAATATATTCATAAAACACCCTTAAATCTTACTATGATAAAATCTCCATATAGGCTTTGTTCTTTCTCCCTACATTTAGGTTTAAACTTGCTGTAGCTTATCTTTCTGCAAAAAAAAAAAAAAAAAAAAAAAAAAAAAAGGTATAGCTCTAGTAGTATTAACAGATGTACTGCAAAGAATGTTCTCTTTTATAAGTTAGGGCATTAGGAAAGATGAACTCTGGTACATCACAAAGGAAAATGGAGATACTGTGGTTACTAATGCATTGTTATTTTTAGAAAGTAACACCCATTTCTATGTTATGTTTGGACTTTCCAGGTTAGCAAGTAACATTTTAGAGCTCATCGACTCTCTGAAGAAGGCTGTGAAAGGAAAAAAAAAAAAAAAAAAAAAGAAGGGAAAAAAGAAACAAATTATAAACAAGCAACATGTCACAGAATTTTTGGGGATTTTTGGAACTTTGAGACTTACACACTACATGCATTAAACCAAGCTAAGAATATCTTTTCCATGCAAACAAGAAAGGGAAAAGTTGGTTTTACAGAGAGAATGCAATGGAAAAAGAAGTCATCCATTCACAATCCTTTCAAAATCCAGAAGAGGTACATAAAATGTAGATGTACTACCATTAATAGCATACATAAAGACCTGCATGCTCCACAGTTCTGTTACTGAAGAAACCAGGCTAAGACAAAAACAATTTTACAAATTGGTACCGTTTAGAAGTAGTGATAGTGAGATGGATATAGGTAAGTCTGTATAGAAAAAGATGTCTTTTAGAAATGTAAATGTCATGCTTTGAAGTTATTTCTTTTCAAATAAGATGAACATTTGTGCATTGGTTAGCATAACAATGAATCTGAATCTAGCATTTCACTTTAAAAAGCTTTATTGAGAGTGACACAAATAGAAATCTGGGGAAAATGACAAGATGCATCTTGAAGGCTAGAGAGTGAGAGGGAAGAGCAAAGGGTTGTATAACGAGAGAATCCTCATATCCTTAACCTATTATTCTCCGTTTAAAGGATACATTATGGTATCACTTCTGGAAGCCCAGTAAGGCCACGGTGACCCATTCTCATTCCACAAAATGCCCTATCATTTCCATACAATCAGCGGATGACTGCAAAGCTAAACCACCTAAGATTACATAATCTCATGAATCTTACATTGAGAAAGTTGCAAATATCTGCTGACAGAAGAAGTACCATCTAAAGAGTTACCTCTGTAATAAGATAGTTCAGAAATAGATTTTAGAACTCCATATCACCGTTTATTAAATGTGTGTGATGTGTGATGTGTATGTTTGTCTGTGTGTGTGTGTGTGTTGTGTTAGATATTAAAATACTAAGCTCTAATGGGCTTAGCGGTTTGCCAAAAATAACCACCAAAGTTAAGGGAACAAATTGAAGTGATGTCCAGCTGGGCAAATAAGGTTGCAGGCATATGTTCTTTACACCCACTTTCCACAGGAAATTCTAAGATGTTTTATTTTAGTATTTCAGCTTGTTCTACATTATTTCATTGATATGGGATTAAATCATCCAAAATTGATATACATAATTTAAATTATAACTTACATGACAATTCTCTAAAATTCCAAAGGCCTCTTTCGTTCTTAAACCTACCCATTGCAAAAAAAAAAAAAAAAAAAAAAAAAAAAAATCAAATAATATAAGTTACTCTGGCAAGTAACAGGTATTAGCTAGAAGTCAACTTTTAATGACAATCAGATTGTAGATTCTATCATAATAAGCCTTACTGCTCTCATTTAAATTGTTCCTATTAATCTCAAATTGTTAATAATTTATATGTGTTGATTTCTAACAAATAAATTAGCTTAATCATTAAAAATGATTATTTATGCTATGATTTGAATGTGTCCTTCTGAAAATTTTGGTGTTGAACCTTAATGATCAATGTAATAATTTTAAGAGATGGGGACTTTAAGAGGTGATTAGACCTTGGGGGAATTCCCTGTTGTAAATGTTCTAAGACCCTTTTAAAAATGATTTTATGCAATGGTCTGCTCCCTTGCTCTTTGGTCTTCTGTCATGTGAGGACACAGTGTTCCTCCCCTGTGGAGGATGGAGCAACAAGCTACCGTCTTGGAAGCAGAGAGCAGCCCTCAGGGACAACCAAATCTGCCAGCACGTTGACCTTGGACTTTCCAGCCTCCAGAATTGTGAGAAAATAAATGCCTCATCTTTATGAATTACCAGTTTCGGGTATTTTTGTTGTAGCAGAATAAGAGGACTAAGACAATCCCTTCTCTTTTTTGATTTTTAAATACCAGAGTTCTCCAGAGCTTAGTGTCTGCTCTACTCACTCTCTATTTTATATACCATCGTTCCTGATCTTGTCCAGTTTTGTAACTTTAAATATCATCTCAATTTCAATAACTCTAACATGTGTGTCTCCTGTTAAGGTTGTTCAATGGACTCCAGATTTATATGTGTAACTCCACTGACCATCTTTACTTCACTAGAAGACATCTCAAAATAGGTATGTCCAAAACTTAAATCCTGAGAATCCTTTCAAACCTGCTTACCCACAGCCTCCTCTATTTCAATTAATGGCACTTTATCCTTCCAGTGGCTTGGGCCAACTGCTTGACTCTTACTCTCTCATACCTTGAACGAATCCACCATGAAATACTATTGAAATAACTTCAAAGTATACCCACAATCATTTTGCTGTTTTAAAAACTATTTTTTGGTTATTTTCATAAGCCCCTAAATCTATGCCATCAGTGTCACATACCTTGATAACTAGAATAGCTTCCTAAATAATCTCTCTGATTCTTTTATTAACTGTCTTCAATCTATACAGAAGAAATAGATTGAGTGACTGTGTGGTTTGTTTTTCAAAATATAAGTTGTATCATCTTATGCCTTTGCTTATGTACCTGAAAAGGCTTCCTGTTTCCTTCAGCATTTCAATGGTGTAAAATGCTTCCTAAGGCTTCCTATGGTCTACCCTATCTCTAACTTTTATGATCACATTTCCTACTACTACTCTTACACCACTCACTCTGCTTGGTCCCACTGTGCTCTTGTCATTCCTTGAACTGACAGACATATTCCCCCATATAATCTTGTCTTAGCTTTTTCTGTTGTTTAGAAAACTCTCTAGACATCTACATGGCTAACTCCATCACATACTTAATATGTTTGCTTTACTTTAATGTCATCTTCTTGCTGAGACCGACCCCAAATACTCCATTTAAAATTGTAGTTTGCACCCTGGATACCTATTGTGCATGTCAAATCACCTTTACCTTGTGTTTTTCAGTATTTTTTAGTATTTATTCTCTTCCAATTTGGTACATAGCATACTTATCCTGTTTATTGTTCATTGTTTCTCCACACATGCAAACAGAAATATAATCCATATGAGGACAGGGATCTTTTCTCTTGTATGTGTCATAATGATTTCAGACAGTTTCGCAACAGGAGACACTAAATAAGCGTTTCCAACTTAGAACTTTCATATATACCCTTTCTTTTAGCTTAGGGAGAATATCAAGCATTGTGGGAAGGGTAGCAGAAAGCAATGTGAGGGAGTCAGTTAAATGGTTCTGTTTTCCGTAGCCATTTTAGTGTTACCTAACGAAACATTTAAGGACAAACACTTCAATTTCATGCTTCCGGAACTGGGGTAAGTATGATATCAAAGACTATGGCATGACTTTTTCAAGACGTACTCAGCCCACAGAATAAATCTGGTTAACCTCTTGAATTAAATTCATGTAAAAATCTCAAATAAAAACATGTTTTATTCCAAAGAAAACACAAACTTGTTAATCATAGAATAGAAAAATTAGACAAAATTGAAGATTTCAAAAAACAAAGACATTTTACTCTTTGCATACACCAAAGTGTATGTAAACATGCACTTTAGTTTAAACAATCAGACCCTAGTGACATTTAGTTAAGTCTTTTCTGCCATTATAGATATTAGAGACAGAGAGCAGCACTCTTCATGTAAGAAAATCCCTTAGCTTAATTGTGGTATTTTGACTCCTAGCTTATTTTTTCTAAAGAAGAATTATATACTTTATTATTTATTTATATTGCATCTAGGTTTTCAGGTGCCAGTTAGTGTTTGGTAGACATAAATAATGCTGGAATGCATGCTACTGTTAACATATGTTTGCTACTGTCAGCATAATCCCTTTTTTTAAAAAAAAGAACATTGTGAAAACTAAACATTGGACTAAATAGACTTTGATTTGTTATATCTTATTGACCACAAATAAATGGTTTATTGTTGAGCTGAAGTGTCTCATATTTTCTTTAATTATAAATAGAGCAAAAGAACAATAGTACTTATTATTATATATATGACAATTGGGTGTATCAGAATTAACATAAATGCAGGTCTTAAAAGCCATCATTGCTTACTACATAAGCATCAATATTTAATCTTAGAAACATGAAACTAGCTTCCTATGTATGAGTAGACAGAAGTGGAAAGTAATATTCAAGCCATGAAATTACCAAAAACTAAATAAAAACAAAGTAATGGGTTGCTGATACTGACCTTCAAATTATTTTACTTTTAACTCTCTTCAATCATGTAACATATATATAATCCACAAAACTTCTATTTGCGTCTTAGAAACAGACCTGTTTGAGGGACTAATAAGGATTAAGGGTTTAATTTGGTTGGCTTCACATGTGCCAACTGAGTGTCATAATAATTTTGTACTTTATAGCTTGATGAGCCAAACTGTTCTGACAATTCTTTGCATCTTCAGTCACCAGAGGATTATACACAGGCTGTTATCCAAATCTCATTTACAAAATATGTATCTCTTCTAAAATAACTCAGCCAAACCTGTTGCACAGCTTTCTTCATCCTGATAAGTAAGACGCAGGATTACATGCAGTCTCTGCTCCTTGGGAGCTTACCTTCCAAAACAGAAAAACACAATGAGGCCAATTAAGCAATCACATTTTACAGGACTAGGAAAATCACTTCTGGATTCCTTATTGGCACTACTGGAGTTGCTTTATATTCTTACAGGAAACACAATTTTTAAAAGGAAAAAGGAATAATCATGTCTTACTTCTGCTTACTGAAGGAATACAGCAGGGATTTAGCAGGTTTTCATGATGAGTGGTTTCCAGTTTGTATATATGGACCCCTGAGATATTGTTCATAAAATGCATATGCAGGCCATTTGTGTTCCGTAATACCAATAATGCATCCCAAACCTGTGATCTTTTGTCATTTTGTGTTTTCCAGTCAGCAAAACATGGAATACATGTTGCTTGCTCTGAATATTTTGAAGGTCTAACAGTAGAACAAAAACTCAAAAACTTGAAAGGAAACTGCTATGGGTCCCTGAAAAAGCAGACACTATCCATTTGGCTCAACTTGGAGATAGAGACCTTTTGCTGACAAGCGTTTTTGTTTGTTTGTTTGTTTGTTTGTTTTGTTTTGTTTTGTTTTTGAGACAGACTCACTCTGTCACCCAGGTTGGAGTGCAGTGGTGTGATCTTGGCTCACTGCAACCTCTGCCTCCCAGATTCAAGCAATCCTCCTGCCTCAGCCTCCTGCAGGTGCATAAAAACATACTTGAATAATTTTTGTATTTTTAGTAGAGATGGGGTTTCACCATGTTTGCCAGGCTGGTCTCAAACTCCTGACCTCAAATGATCCACCCACCCTGGCCTCCCAGAGTAGTGGGATTACAGCCATGAGACAACGTGCCCAGCCACTGACTAGCTTTTTCTAATATGCAGTGTCCATACATGATACCATTTAAGAGTGTTGAAAATTCACCGTTCGTAATTTCAGAGATGTAATTTTTTTTCAATATTTTGGGAAAGAACAGAGCTGAGAAGAGTATCTTAGACATAGATTGAGGCAAATGAGAAGATACGGAGTCAAGAAAAATAGCGATAAAATAATCGTTATTATTTAAAGAAGATATTGAGTTGAAAAAAATGTCAGACCAAGACAATGTGTAACGAATAGGACAAGTTATTAGAGACCATGGTCTAAAGGTGAGAATATAGATGCAGAGTTCACATCGAAGAGTCAGAGTTGTTCTCATACTTCATCATTTGACTCCATCACTTCATAACAAAGTAAGATTAACCAACTAATGATCACGCCATTTGCTCACTTGAAATACCACAATATATTTAGAATTTATAAATCATTAAAAGTAAGTCAGAAAGTCAATTTCCAAGACCTCAGTGTTATAGATAACATTTCCTAAGATTGAACTGCATGTGTGGTTCATCTGTATTTACAATAATTTTCTTCTACTTTACACAAAAGACATGTATTTTACCTATCGCAAATCTTATAATGGTGACTTGCCCATAAAAAGAGACTGTAAAATCGCGTTGGTTGACAATTGAAGGGAGAGTTTTGTTGCAGACACTAGAGATTTCATCAAATATTCCATCTATTTTCCCACATGTCTCCACTCTATCCATTCCCATTAAGTGAAGCAACAAAAATAGTTCTGAGTAATGGGCTGTGGGTAGAAGTGTTAGGTATCACTTCCATTCCAAAACGTAGATGAAATAAAATGCCACTCTTCACCTGTTTCTTCTCCTGCTACAGCAACTATACCATTGGCATTCCAAATGCTGGGATCATCATCAAACATGATCTCTTAAGTGACCATGGGACTGTAGAATGGAACATCCCCTAAAACACACACACACATGTGTAAACCAGCCTTTATCTGGCATTTATGAAGAGCAATAAAAAAACTGTTGTTAAGCCACTAAGATCTGTGGTTGTTGTTGAAGTATAGTCTTGTTACTGTGTATAATTTCCAAGACCATATTAGTGTTATACTAGAAGAGTACTATGTGTTCGTTGTTTCAAAGCAACAACACAAGAGATGTTTTTTTTTTTGTCCAGATACATTTTACAGCTGAACATTAACCAGGTTAGGGCTGAGAATGATGAGATAACTGATAATATCAGTGAATAATATGAAATTATTATTTTCCTTATTTTGCTATCAAATGGATTTCATCAGAAGTGATTTTTGAAGCTGGAGACATCACACTACCCAACTTCAAATTACATTATAAGGCTACAGTAACTGAAACATCATGGTACCAGTACAATAACAGACACATTGAAAAATGGAACAGAATAGATTACCCAGAAATAAAACCACACACCTACAACCATCTAATCTTCAACAAAACAATAAAAAACAAGCAATAAGGACTCCGTATTCAATAAATGGAAGTGAGATAACTGGCTAGGCACATGGAGAAGAATGAAACTTAACCTCTACATTTCACTATATAAAAAATTAACTCAAGATGAGTTAAAAATTTAAATGTAAGATCTAAAACTATAAAAATCCTAGGAGAAAACCTAGGAAATAGCCTTCTCAACATTGACTGTGGCAAAGATTTTTTGATTAAGTCCCAAAAAGCAATTGAAAAGAACAAAATTGACAAGCGGGGCCTAATTAAAGTAAAGATTTTGTGCACAGCAAAAGAAACTATCAACAAAGTAAACAGACAACCTACAGAATGGGAGAAGGTATTTGCAAACTATGCATCTCACAAAGGTCTAATATCCTGAATTTATAAGGAATTTAAACAAATCAACAAGCAAAATCAAATAACCCCATTAAAAATGGGCACAGGAGATGAACAGACATTTCTCAAAAGAAGATATACAAGTGGCCAAAGAAATACAAAAATGCTTAGCATCATTAATCATCAGATCAATACAAATCAAAACCACAATGAGATACCATCTTACCCTAGTCAGAATGGCAATAGCTTTTAAAAAGTAAAAGAATAACAGTTGCTTGCTAGGCTTCAGAGAAATGGGAACTCTTACATTGTTGGTGGGAAGGTAAAGCAGTCCCACCACTGTGGAAATTGGTTGAGAGATTTTTCAAAGAATTTAAAACAGAGCTACCATTTGACTCAGCAGTCTCATTATTGGGTGTACACCCAAGGAAAATAAATCATTCTGCCAAAAGATACATGCACACACATATTCACTTCAGTGCTATTCACAATAGCAAAGACATGGAATCAACTTAGATGCTATCAACAGTGGATTGGATAAAGAAAATGTAGTACATATACAGCATGGGATACTACATAGCCATAAAAGAGAACAAAATCACATCCTTTGCAGAAACATGCATACAGTTGGAGGCCATTGTCCTTAGCAAATTGATGCAGGAACAGAAAACCAAATACCACATGTTCTCACAAGTGGGAGCTAAGTATACATGGACATAAAGATGGGAATAATAGACACTGGGGACTACTAAAATGGAGAGAGAGAAAAGAGGGGCTGATAGAGATCTCTGCTCACTACCTGGATGACAGATTCATTCATACTCCAAACCTCAGCATCACACAATACACCCATGCAACAAACCTGCACATGTACCCACTGATTCTAAAATAAAAGTTGAAATTACTTTTTCAAAAATAAGTAATTTTTGAATAAGTTACAGAATGGTATAGGTGTCCATGGATGATGGTGCTTGAAAAGCATCATGGATGCAGGAAGCCATTTAAATCTATATCAAGAAAAAACAGCATTTGCCATAATAATATCTCCATTCCAAGTGTGAAGTTCTATTCATTTTGCCCTAATGTGGAAATTACATTTAGAGCAGCAAGTCCAATTGAAACAGTGTCTAATTAAGTTGATTACCACCTACTATCATTTCTAAGATGCCTAACTTCTTTTAGTAATGACTTAATTAGTAGTTCAGAGTGTCTTCTTACTATAAATACTGTGATTATCCTGAATCATTTTTAAATCATCTATCCCATCAACATCTTCAGCTTCAATGACCAATACATTCACTCTATTTCAGCCACATGTAAATTGGCAGCACCCAGAAATGTTCAATTCAAATATCTATCATTGTTAACACCATATCTTATCATTCTTGTTATTTATATGAATATATTTTTTAATTTTTAGTTTTTTCTCATTGAGAAAAATTACATATATTTACCATGTAGAACATGATGTTTGGAAATATGTGTATATTGTGGTATGGCTAAATCGAGCTAATTAACATCTGCATTACTTCACATACTTAATCATGTTTTTGTGATGAGAAAACTTAAAATCTACTGTTAGCAATTTTTAAGAAGACAATAGATTGTTATTAACTATAGTCGCCATGTTGTACAATAGAGCTCTTAAACTTGTTTCTCTTATCTAACTGAAATTTTGTATCCTTTAACCAATGAAGTATATATATATACTTTGATAAGATTGACTCTCCAATCTACACTACCCTAGCTACTTTTTCATTACATGTAAGTCCCACTTTACTTGTCACTTTTCTTCTTTTCTACTTAGAGTGTCAAAAAATATAACTGCAGCCAATTTTTCCCCCACTATCCTGACTTCCTTTGCCTCAGGAAACAAAACATAACAAATTCACCCACTGAATAACATCATCATTTAACTCAACTCCTCCTATGTCTGGGTTATGAAGCATTATTAAAGAAAATAGTAAAAAACACACAGGTAGAGGTGTCTTTCTAAAATTCATAGTCTGCAAATGTGTTTGGGTATTTAATAAAACCTAGAAATTCTTCGATGAGTGCCAAGTAATTTCTTTCTCCAATTCCACTGGTGATTATTTTTAAATGTCTAATTTCTCGTCAAAATTTTGAAAACAAAATCATTACTCATCTGAACAGATGATTTTTTCACTCTCATTCTTAGGGAAGCAATTTAATTTAAACACCTTCAAATTTATTTTCCACTTTAGATAATAAATTGTTTCAAAATAACAAGGGCATCTGAACTCTTGATGACAGGCATTGAGAAGAGCTACTATAACTCTAACGCCTTATTTAAACAGGTTGATGAGGAGTTTTTCCTTTGTATGTCACTAGCAACATAAAACAAATTAAGCATAATTTTTTTACAGAAATATTTTTCTATAAGAATTTACAAAGGGTACATATATTATTTATTACACTATGTGCAATATTTGGGATGATCTATTTCTCATTGTGTCTGGCTAAGTATGCCCACAATTTTTTTTTTTTTTTTTTTGCAAACGACAGAGAAACATGGACTGACCAATGAGTGTAAGGCTTCAAAACTCTCCCTCTCTCTATATATATAGTTTCCCAGAACACCAGCTTAGTATAGTGCTTTCCCTGGGGAGGTAATGTGGTTTTTGTAGGTAGACAGATTTGAGTTGGATTCCTAGTTCTACTTAAATACCTTTGGAGTAGTTATGTTATTTCCATGAACTTCAATATAATCACTTTTTTTTTTTTTTTTTTTTTTTTGATGGAGTTTTGCTCTATTGCCCAGGCTGGAATGCAATGGCACAATGGATCCGGGCTCACTGCAAGCTCCGCCTCCCAAGTTCCAGCAATTCTTCTGCTTCAGCCTCCCTAGAAACTGGGATTACAGGTGCCCACCACCTCGCCCTACTAATTTTTGTAATTTTAGTAGGATGAGGTTGTATCATGTTGGCCAGTCTGGTCTCGAGCTCCTGACCTCAAGTGATCCACCTGCCTCTGGTGTAATTACTTTTTAAAAAGGAACTAATGACACCTTCCTCATGAGATAGCTGTACAGATTAAACAAATGTACATGCACAAAGCTCTTCCACACAGTTTGTGCTCAGTACAAGAGGGTTTCATTTTGTTTTTTTTTTTTTAATTCAGTTGAAAGTTAAAGTTCAAAGTCAAAGATAGATAATTAGGACATGTTATCTTGGACCAAGATCTTAATTGCAGAACTGATAGCCTAAGAGGTATGTTTTCAAGAATATTAAGGCAAGTGCTACAAACTCCTTACTAGCACTTCCATATTTTATCAGCTGGATGAAAACAAAACTTCCACAGTTAAAGGTTCAGTCTTTAACCCTAAGACAGTATGTGACACTAGTTAAAATCAGATGGACAGCTGTGCAAAATCAGATGTATAAATGTGACCGCACTTATTTTATGCGTGTTCAGATTGAAGAAATATTTATTACAGAAAATGTATAAATTGTGGCAAAACATCAAAATAGATATTTAAATCCACACATGAGCCCTCCACACAATAATAATCATAGCTAACATTTGCTTTACATTATCTTTTAAAACTGTAATTTAAAAAATATATTTAATGATTAATCTTCAAAAGACTAGTCACATCTGCATCATATTCCACCACTGCAGTGTATCACAATTTACCAAAATACCATGCTGCATGATTCAGGTTTTTTTTTTTTAAATTATTGCTTGTAAAATTCAACAAGAACTAACTTTTGCTGATCTTTGACAATTTATCCGGCACAAAATTATTGGGTTGAAAGATGAGATATTTTTACACTTGTGTTGTGCATTGCCAAATTGCAGCATCTTGACATATTGAAAATACTGGATATCAAGATTTTATTCAGGAAAATGTGGGAAAACAAGAGAACAGAGACTTTAAAGCTCTTAAAGAGTAGGTTGAAATGCAATGGGCCATGTGAGAAACTGGGAGAACTCCCGAGGAAATAGTCCAATCTGCTTAGAGTCAGCTCATTTGGTTCAAGAACTAAATCACAAACCAGGTCACTATGAAGCAGCTGAACTTAACATTTTGTTGTTGTGGTGGTTGTTGTTGTTGTTCATTAGTTATTTTGTGTTGAAAATCTTTCCCTCCATTTCTTCTATACATACATCCTCCTTCTAATATTCTTTATTATGTAATAAAAATAAAATATGCTAAGTAGATGGTACTAATGATCTGTCCAATAAAAGCTGTGGGTTCATAGAGCATATGCAATATGAAATAAAGTAACCTGTGCACTGATTTTAAAAGTAACGAGGCTGGAATATCTTAACTTGTCCTCACTCAATGATCCAGGAGTTTGTGGATCTTCAAATATTACTATCTTTGGGAAACATTCTCTTATTTTCTAGTACATAATGAACACTCCTTCCTCTGTAATAGAGAGCAAGGCTTTTACTCCATGATTGCTATTCATACCATGTATTATGTTTTTCCTGATTTGTTTCTACCTCATATTTATTTTAATTGATAGTGAACAATTATTGAGAACTTCACACAGTCTAGATATTGTGATTCTTCCATGCATAAACTTTTTGTTGTCATTACAGCCTCTAGTTCAGTGCTCAGTACATACATTTTTTAAAATGCTAACAATTGCTTGAATCAATAGATAAAGTAATTATTCAATAATGCATGTGTTATGATTTTCAAATGCAGAGTGTTATATAGTAAAGAAGTGGGCTAAGGAATGTGGAGCCATTGCATCAATTGTTCTGAAATACAGCTACCTTTAGCTCAGAGTGTCTCTTTCACAAGAGTGTCTGACCATGAGGTGGGTCCTAGTTTGCTTTACAAATAGTATCCTTTATTATACATGCCTTAATGTGAAGAGATTGGAATGTATAACTGAATTTAGAGAATTTCAAGCATATGATTACATCATTAAATTTGAAGAATTTTGTATGCTAACTTTAACTAAAGGTCTGAGTTTGAAGGACTTATTAAATATCATTTTCCAGTAAGTACTGAGTGTGTGTATGACCTTACACATAAATCTCACGAAACAAGGTCTGCACCCAGCCTGTCTATTTCAAGAGGATGTCATTCTCTGCCTTGATAGGAAGTCTCTATATCTGAAGGGGTTATGTCTAATGGAATTGCCGGCACAAGTAAAATTGTGTTACTACAGGTAAGTGTGGCCTTGGCTGTATGCAAGTTACCAGTATTGATGGTATTTAGTGGAACATGATGGCTTTTCCAACTATATAAACCTGTGTCATTATTTTTGCATGGAACTGTTATCTTGCAAAGTCATGAAGTAAGGAAGAATATAGCAGCTGTTTTATATTTTGCATATAACCACAAGTCTGGTAACACTATGGGCATATAGTTAAGAAACAAATGTTCTAATCATTTTTAAAATTTTTGCTCTTAGATTATTTCTCTAACCTAACTGAAACTTAGTAGACTCATCCAGAAGATTAAAGTTGGTCTGAGGATTCTCTCTTTCATTTTTAAAATGCTCTCTTTATGTATAGAAATAGCAGACTGTGCAGCATTCTACTGAACTCTAATAAACAAAACTTATATTACCTAAGAGAAAGCTGGAACTTTCCAGAATATGTGATGAAGCAGTCAATTCTTTTAAATGATACTTACTATTTTCTGATGAAAACCAGAACACTAGTTTATTGAAATAACTTCAGAAACACAACAAACTACTTTAATTAGGAAATAAACTGTCTTAATGTGTCCCATTTGAACTATTATTCTCTATTTAATTTCATCTGCATCTTATCCATCCAGATTTCCTGTAGCTTATGATAAGTATATGTCTACCACTGGTTGTTCTCATATAGTACTTTATATTAAAACAACCAAACAAAACAGAGAGTCCAGGCAAGAGCCCAGATTCTTCTACCCTTGCTACATGAGCTGCAAACATGCATACAACATTAAGACTGTGGCCGGATACATTTAGTTTCACTGGCATGCAGATTTAAAGCTTTTGATAAGTAATACTGTCAGGCACAACAGAAGTCTCCATTTCTCAGTATCCCCCCCATTCCTTTCACTACACGATGTGCTTCACTCATCTTTATTAAGTGTCTCATTTCTGAAGTTAATAAATATTGGGAACTCTGATTTGGCAATTGCATGTTTCTTTTACTGTTGAATTAGTTTTACTCTATTTATTGTGTAGATTTTAATGACCTTGGCAGCAACTTTCTGACACTCGATAGGTAATAAAATTCTGAAACTTAATATAGGAAACCCTACCACTGCCTGCTCATAGTGTTGCTTAACAAAGTGAGGGGTGTGGTGCCACAAAACACGTGCAGAGTTCTATATTTTTAAAACTAACCTGCCAGCAGAGAGAAAATATGAAACCATTTTCTGTCTTCCACATATAAAAATTTTAAAATATAAAACCTAAAATCGTTTATAGCCTGGCTGGGATTTCCAACTATGAATAGCAATCAGCAGACAAAGCATTGATGTAATAAAGGAAAAATAACCACCCTTATTTGGTAAAACTTTAAATGTTAACAGTGAGATTTATAATTCATTTACTTCCATCTTCTTATCACAGTCAAGCATATGAGGACAGAAAAACCTAAAACAGATGGGTGGTTCAATGAATTTCTTAATCTTTTCTAGCTCTTTATCTTCAAAGGAATTTTAAATTCACTATTGTAATGCATATATCTTGAAACAGGAAAACTGGTAAGGAAATATAGGTAAGTTATTTTCTTTCATTGAAGTGATAATCTGTCTATTTTCATATTTCCGGTATATCTTTAAGAAACACAGCATTAATATTTAGAGCACTTAGAAAGTAATACAATAATCTGGATTTTCTTGAGTTAGCTGACCTTTCTTCCCAAGGTATTTACAGGGGATTGCCATCTACCAAGTGTGGCTGAATCCCCAGGCAGTGAGACTTCTGAATCCTCGAAAGAATAGCTCAAGAGAGCCACCTACTGCTTATATGGATATCCAGTATGGAGAAAAAAAAAAAAATGTGTCTTCAGTATCAAATTACATCAATTTAATGTTTTTGTCAAATGAAAACAAAAACACTGCTGTGGCTGTGTTAAGAAACAATAGTCAAAATATCACATTTTTTTCATTCATTTCTCTATTGATGGATCCTAGGTTGCTTCTAAATCTCAGCTATTGTGAATAGTGCTGCAATAAACATGGAATCAAAAAGGAACACTAAATTAGGCTTTAAATTCTTTGAGCTCTCTTTGCCACTTGATACTTCTTGAGAGACTTACCAAAAGCACAGATTACTGAGTAAAAAATGCATTAAATGGTCTCAAGTTCCAGCTTTAGGTTTTAGACTCTTTATTTCCTTTTCATACTATCATAGAGCATCTCCTGCTGCTGTCATTCTAAGAAGAAAATACAAGACAGAAAGTGGAAGTGTGTGTTCCAAAACAAAATATTTAAAAGATTGGTCAGTTAGCCAGATATGTTGCTGGGATTGCTCCTGTAATCCCAGCACTTTGGGAGGCTGAGGTGGGAGGATAGCTTGAGCCCAAGAGGTAGAGGCTACAGGAATTGGCTGGCATACTGGCAGTGACAGGATACACTTGGAATAAAGACCAGTGCTGGGATTATCAATTTTATCCATGCTGCGAATAGCTCCGATTTAGAGTTCTAGATTACAAAACCATGATCAGATGAAATTTTAATAACTACTTCTTTTTTTGTACTTGAAGAATCTGACGCACACAAAGAAGGTGAAATAACTTGTTCAAGGTCATACTATTATCTATGTCCAGAACATGCTGGAACCCAGGGATCCCCGAAGTTTTTATCTAACACAACATCACTATGCCCACCTGATTCTTCTCAGTTACATATCCACTAGGCAGATTTGACCAGTCGCATTATAAATGAAGTAAGGTTGAGAAATTAATTCAAGTGAGTAATATACAGCCCTGCACAAAGGGAGTTCCAAATACCATGGGGTGAATAAAACCCAGATGTGAGTCACACAAAGCAGAATTCAAAGTCCAGATTTCCTTCCTCACTGACTCAGTCACTAGATGTGATACTTTCATCAAGGGACTTAAATTCTGTGAACTTGGGTTTCCCAAAAAGTAAAATTTTTAAAAATCTATCCTACAGAATTAAAAATAATATAAAGACAGGTTAAATGCTTTGCTCAAGTGGATAGTACATGTTAATGTGAGCTCATATTATTAGTAAATAAATTACTGTAACATCAGGTAAAATAAATGAGAAGCACCAAAAGTGTACTCAGTGCTACAGATATTGATATACAAATATTAATATTATAGAACTATTTATACTGTGTATGTTCCCTTGCTTAAAAATATAGACTTTCAGACTCAGAAGACATTAAAATTAAATCTAGACACCTTTTGTTGTCATTTCACCATTACTACTCTGAGGCTTAAGTTCTTTTACTAATGACTTACATTTTTTATAGCCCTAATAATACTTTTCAATAATAACTTCATTTATTTATCCCACATATGAAGCAATGAGAAAATTATGAAATAAATTATCTTTCACTACAGGGAGTACCTTCTAAGTGACTACACAACTTCCACTCTATCAATTAATATACATCACCTCCATTTGCTTGAATACCTTGAAAAATAACACCATGAATACAAGGATCTGTCTTGTGTGCACTGGAAATGCTAATGACATTAACGTTTTCACTCTTACACGCATCCAATATAATTACCAAATACAATATTTATAATTTCAAATTTTCCATTGTGAAGCAGCATGCATGAGATTAAGATTTTTCTCTATCAATTTCTCTTCAAGAACAAAACTAATATAGAGAAAATATGTAACAATATATTGGAAACTTTTTGTTCCAGTGTCTTTGAGATTTTATTTTGTTTTGTCAATCATCCGCTCATAGTTTGTGAAAGATTTAACATTTGATGTAGTGATGTTCTTTATTTCTTGATTGATTTTTCTTGCTTTAATATGTTTTTAGCAATATTTTAATAACTATAGAATCACCTTCTCTTAAAGTTTTATTTCTTGTTGAAAATTATTCCTGATAACAACTTTACATTTGAGGAATTACCATTGGGTTGTAGAAAAACTATTATGAAATTAGGATATTATTATTAGAAAATTATAATTAGGAATTGATAACTATAAAGTTAGTAACAAATCCTAAGGAGCAGATGTACTTAATATATGACTTTATGTGAAGTTAAAAATTAATTTGTAATTAAAATGAAATTGGATGAGGAGGAGTATTTAGAAATCACGACTTACATTAATAAAACATTCTGGATTGCATTTGTATTATTCCCAGAATGTGTTGAATATATTAAATAACATTATACTTAATATCACAAATGATGTTTGGGAAAAAAGACATATGGAGAGAAGGCTGATGACTTTCCTACCATTCATTAGGTGTTTGTTATTAGCCATTACTTATTAGCTATTACACACATATACACACACACATACATCACTTCAGCTCAAAAGTAGTGGTGGTTGTGCTGGTAGGGGTAGTGGTAGGTGTATTGTTAACTCAATTCTGCCTGCTTTAATCAGATAAAAAAATTGGATGTGGTTACAAAATAATTTTGTAAAAGTATAATTCCATCTGAAGATGAAAGTGTGGCATCAGAGTAATCTGAATTCATGGTGTCAATGATAAGTGCCTAGTACATTTTTCTGTGCTGCAAGTGAAATCACTTGGGCCCACGTGGTCCTCAGATTCTTCTCTTTTACCTTAAATCACTAATAGAAAATTGATCATATAGTAGTTATACTATATAGCTGTCAATCTAGCATTTTCAGCCGTCCAAAAATAGCAACCATATTTCACATGCACTGGAGATCTCTTCCTACTGAGATAATAAAACCATTCCCTTCATTATTAAACATCTTCTAAGCTCTGGGAAAATTTAGAATTAAAAATAGACTAGGGTGTCAATCAAAAGTATTGGATTAATATTTTTTGAAAAGTCGAGCAAAATACTAGCTCATTTTGAGCTTTTTGTCTTGTGCAAAATAAAATATCCTCACTTATAAAGTGAAGAACATAGTTGAGCTAGTCCAGGTCAAGTGTTTAATTATGTAGCTCAAATGTCATGTATCCTGTTCAAGATAGGAAATGATGAGTTGAGTGGTGAATATAATTATCACTGTCTTTCTAACGTTATGGATTTGTGATCATATAACAAAATCATAAATGAGAACATACTTTAAAATATTACTTTATACAAGGATGTCACTGTGATTTTGTTCTATCGCCTTTCTCAAATTTCTTGTGTAATTAAATACTTCCTAGAGGGTACCATTTGCACAGCACTGATACAGGTTCATGAAAAAGAAAAATAAGCCTAAAAGGTCTCATTTCCCACACGCATTTTTTTTAGTGGTGTTACTTCTCTCGTAACATTCAAGAAATTATACATTTATTCCTTTCTAAAAATCTAAAAATCTTACAATAAGAAGTTATTATCTGCTCAAGCACTCAGCAATATTGTGAGAGAAAATAAATGTGTGTGTATATATACTTATGTGGTATACATATATGTATATAATAATGTATATATACATATGTATGTGTACATACACATATGTATGTGCACATATGTGTGTGTATGTGTATATATATACACTTATGCTGTATATATTTATATAATAACCCAAGTATAGAATTGGGAGTATATATATGTTTAAAATATATATGCATATATGTGCATTTATAATATGTGAATACACACTTTCATACCACTGTCTCTTAAGCTACCAATCATGTTTTATACTTGGTTTGCTGTGTGTATATATATAATTTAAATTGCAGATTACAACTTATAATGAGATAGTTGTACGTACTTTATTCCTAGCTTGTTTTAAAAAATGTAGCTTCTTAAATATTGATGACAAAATGTACTCTGAATTATACTTTCATTGTTTCTGTTTTTTTTTTAAGTCAAAGTGATCTTTCCAACTGAAATATTCTAACTGAAAAATCTGGAATCTTACTGTAGTGTTGTGAAAGGAAAGGTTTAAAATTGAAAGGGATATACATTTATAATAGATGAATATACAATTCCATGCTACTATCTCATAAACTATCAATGATGTTTTATTCATGAAGCATAGAGGGAAAATGCAGTAAGGCAAAAAGAAGGAAGAAAGGAAGGAAGGAAGGAAGGAAGGAAGGGGGGAGAGAGAGAGAGAGAGAGAGAGAGAGAGAAGAAAGAAAGAAAGAAAGAAAGAAAGAAAGAAAGAAAGAAAGAAAGAAAGAAAGAAAGAAAGAAAGAAAGAAGAAAGAAAGAAAGAAAGAAAGAAAGAAAGAAAGAAAGAAAGAAAGAAAGAAAGAAAGAAAGAAAGAAAGAAAGAAAGAAAGAAAGAAAGGAAGGAAGGGAAAAAAGAAAGAACAACAGAAAGAACAACAAAAAGAACGACAGAAAGAACAAAAGAAAGGGAGGAAGGAAGGCAGGAAGGAAGGAAGGAAGGAGAAAGAAAGAGCACAACAAAACTCTGTAAAAAGTTACAAGAAAGTAAATATTAACTGGCTATGCATCCATCAGAAAGAAGTCCACAAATGCTTTGAAACCTCCTTAAAAGGAGAATAAAAAGATAAATAAAAGAATAAAAGACTAGCAGACTGAAAGCAGGCAACAGGTAACACCTTTGCAAAAAAATGAAACTTGGTCTATATTGACAGTATTTTCTAATTCTCATAGATCCTACATTACCAAACCAAACCATCACTGAATACATTGTGACAACTCTCAACACTCTAATGACTACCCAGAACTAAGTAACATCCTTTAAAGGCACCTCATTTTTGCATCATTTTCAAAGTCAGTATAGTCTGGAAGATAATTAGTGACAATTGAGTACCCTTCTATTCCAATTTACAGCTGTTTGAATTTAATATAAGGAAGAAAATATTTTCAATATGGATTTGGATTCAAATTATGAATTTTACCATGTTAATAGCTTTGTAGAAATTTTTTAAGAGGGTGGATTATCTAATGTAAATCTTCTATATATTCATAACCAAGAAAATTCATTTTCAAACACATTCATAATGATAGATTTTATTCAATATTTTGACACTCGTGCATTTAAAATTTCTTAGAGAGTGAATACTTATACCACGTCAGGCAAATGCCATGAAAATACCATTTATCTAAAAAAAAATACACAATGAAAAACACAAAAATTATGGGGTTTAGCAGAAATGTTAGAAAGATATTACAATAGCATTATTTTTGTTTCAGGGGCTTTTAGCTCTTAAAGAACCAGAAATGTGAAGCCACACAGCCAGAAAAGTCAGAAACAGAATAAGCATTCTATATAATTCTTATTATTTAAGCTGAATGTGCCTTTAACTTGCCGTTAAAAAAATAGTAAGTACAATTTTAATTGTATTGAACTTTTCCATACCCTTAAATTTTAGAAAAACATATTATACAATCTGATTCTGATGAAGGCAAAATCTCATTGGAGATTAAAAAATATACTATTCACCCTTGTTTTGTCATTAACAATATTTCAGGGGTAATGGATTGAGTTTATATTAAGGAATGGATTCTTGCTATTATGGACCTCTCCATCAGCCAAGTATGGTGAGAACAAGCGAATTCTCTGCTACTTTGAGAATTTCATTAAGTCAACATTTGATATGCATTTTGTGCCTGAAATCTGGGACTGCTGTCCTATAAGTGGAGACCCACTGAGTCCAATGGGGCTTTGAGATCCTATATGTCACACCAACAGGAAAAATTCCATGACTCCTTATTGGAAATATAGTGTCTTATATAGTAATTATTCCCATATACTAAATTTAATGTGATATCAAATAAATTTTTTTTTCTTCATTATTGACTAGAGTGTAGCTACCTTGCTTCTATGATGTACCCTAACAGGTGATATATTAAATGGTGGAGATGCGCTTTTTTGTACAGTTTTATACCTCCCAGAAGCACTTAATTTTCTTTGATATAACAACACTTAATATAGTATCAGTTTCTGCCCCAGATTAACGTGTATTTTTATTTATTTTTAAATTATTATTTTTTTTTTCTTTTGAGACAGAATCTCGCTCTGTCACCCAGGCGGGAGTGCAGTGGCGTGGTCTCAGCTCACGGCAACCTCCTCCTCGTGGGCTCAAGCAGTTCTCATGCCTCAGCCTCCCAAGTAGCTGGGATTATGGGTGTGTGCCATCACACCTGGCTAATTTTTTTATTTTTAGTAGAGATGGGATTTACCCATGCTGGCCAGGCTGGTCTCACACTCCTGACCTCAGGTAATCCACATGCCTCAGTATCCCAAAGTGCTGGGGTTACAGGCATGAGCCACTGTGCATGGCCTAGATTAATATTTAATAGCATTTTCACTATTGAATAATAGAACTAGTTATGAATTTTGGATATCTTACTCAACTATTATCTGCTATTCAGCCAATTTGCTTGGGTAATTTGAATTTCAATTTTTATATGAATAAAATGCAGGTAATAACATGTATCTCAGAGGATATTTCAAGTAGTTATATGAAATAGTATATGTAAAATGCATAGCATCATGCATAATAAATAATAAATACTGGATGAAATCATCTATTCAGTCATTCAACAAATGTTTATCAAACACATATAATATTCCAACACTTTATCAGACATTGGAGATACATTCATTAGGAAAGATCATACAATCATATCCAACAATCTCAAAATACTAAGGGACCATAAAAAAAGGATTGATTTTAGCTCATGCTACTTGCTTGGCAATATGTATTATTGTTACCTGGGGTCCCTGGTCCACACTGAAGTCACTCTGGAAACCAGAGAGTAACCATTTCATATAATGTTATTAATTTTTTACTGGGAAAAAGAGAAACAAGAGTAGTGCATTCAGACCCGTAACATTTCTATCTGGAAGTCAACCATGTCATTTAAGTTTACCTTTTATTTGGAAAGCAAGTGACAAGGGGACATCAGCTTTCTATCTGAGTGAGGAAGCGTAGTCTTCTCACAACATATCTGGTAGAAGGAGAATAGGAATACTTTTAAATGGGCCTAACCGCTAACCACAAGTAATGAACAAAATAGAACAAGATCCTTGACTTTATTAAGTTCCTATTTTGGAGAGGAGAGATGATAAATAAGAGAAAAACATAAATTACATTAAATGATAGTGGTATATTTTAAGGAAAAAGTGTATGTTACTTTCATCAATGAAATAAGCTTTAACCATCCCTCACACTGAGAATAAGTGGAAAACATATAGGCAAAATATGTACATCTGCTAATTATGAACATGAAAATTGAGAAGCTAAGAAATGAACAAAGATTTTGATAGATTCATGAATTGGGGGATACAATTAGAGCTTAGGTCACTCAATGTGGAAAGAGCTCTGGTAAATACCCAGTCCTTCAATTGAAACATCAAAAAGTACTATCTGGGAGTAAAATTTACAGAAATTACATCAGCCCTCACAATTGGCGTTATCCAGCTTTGGATCATTGAGATCACTGCTCCATTTAAATTGTTATGGTGTTGATAAATACATAACTACCTTCCAGAGCAAAAACAAATCCCCTCTGGAAGAAGATAAATCCTCCAAAGTTTCAGATTACCTTCCCAAATTTTCCTTTCTAACCAGACAAAATAAGCAGATACGTGAAAAATAAGTCATATCTGAACCAAAAAATTTTCAAAAGACATCTATACAGCCAACAGGTGATATAGACGCTTTATCAGGATATGGATTTGAAGCTTTATTTGTTCAAGGAATCAAAATGCAAGGCTGACAATTTTAGCAGAGACTGGGAACTAAAAACATTCAAAATAGAAATAGAAAAAACTGAAGTTAATAACTCAGTAAGTAGATTTAAAAGCAGATTCGCATGCGAGAAGACAATTATTGAACTGGAAAGTTAGGCTACAAGAAAAAATAAATACAGGCTGAAGCAGAGAGGAAAAAAAGACATGGAAAATATGAACAACAAAGAAGGTAAGAGATAGATGTGATGAAGTGATAGGTTCTAATATAAATTCACCTGAAACCCAGAAGGACAGGAGAAATGGAAGAGGTGAAACAATATTTGAAAAGATTATAGCTGACAATTTTTCAAAGCCCATTAAAGATATTGGACCAAAGATTTGGAGGTTCTATGAACACAAAACGAGATTGATGCAAAGGAAAATACACTTACACATTTAGGTACGTCATACTAAAAGTGCATAATTTAAAAAAAAAAAAAAAAGTGAGAGAGATTTTTTAAAATGTAAACCAAAGCAACACATGACTCTGGTTGAGTCAGAAAACTTTTCTTGCTAGTGATTTTTTTTCTTTAATTCGCTATGTATTTATTCATTCGTTTAAAATTCTGAGCTCTAAATGAGGTCTCAGTTTCAGGTTTCAGTCTCATGTGGGTAGGCCCAAGCCTTCCTTCTTTTCAGTATGTTAGCAATACAATCCAACCCCCTTAAATTAATACAGTCTAAAAATCATCTCACAGAAAAGTCACAGATTTGTATTCTTCTCTTTTCTCTTCATAACCTTCATGATTTCACTCAACTTCTTATAAGATCAGACATGTAGGAAAAGATATTTGTTATATTTTATCTAGTATGGCTAGATATTTTATGAAGGGAGATTTTCTAATTATTTACATAGACATAGTGCTAGAAACAAAAGTTTTTGTGTTTTTTACTTTAAAAATTTTTTGAAGATGGGTGCACAGGGTATAAAACACTAAATGGCACTTTCAGGACTTTGAAGATATAATTTTATTGTCTTCTGCTTTCTATTATTTCTCCAGTGAAGTGAATTGAGTCTGGTATCTTTTCCTTTATCACATCTGATATCTTTTCTTTATAATTTTTTCATATAATTTCTCATTTTTTGCTTCTCTAGAATGAAGTCTTTATCTTTTTCAATTGTTTCCAACTATTAAGGCATCTGCATGATTTTCTTTAGTTTTCAAAATAGTTAAGTTATTTGTATTGTTCTTATAGAATCAAGAATATAATATGTTGCCCAATAGAGTATATAATTAAGTTAAATATGAAGAAAGTGCTTGATATTTTTTTTTCATTGACTATGACTTAGGTCAAAAACAAAATCAGATCAAGTTAGAAAAAATTTAAAAGTTTATTGTCATGCAAAAAGTACAAATTGCAATTTCCCGAGTGGTAAAAAGCTCACCTTATAAGACTTACAGCACAAGTTACAAAGCACAAAGAAGGAAGATTTTGACTTTAATTGTGATTGGCTGTTATACATTAGCCTTTTTTCAAAGATAAGCAGAGCTATTTAAGCTGATTTGTCTAGAGTTTAATGTCACTGGGTTATGCTACAAGAATGTAAAATATGTTTTGTGTTTATGATTAAATATCGCATTTCAAGGAAATCAGTATCACTTAAATTTTGATCACATGGTTATGGGCAGTTGACCTTGGAGTATATCTAATCCGTGGCCTTCATTTTTATCTTTAATAGTAGTTATAGGATAAGTGGAAGAAAATTATACATAAGAGGTATATCTGAATGTCCTCTACCTTTAAGCTCAGGAGGAATGAATGATATAGTATGTGCTCAAGTAATTAGTGCATATAATTAGAGAATGAGGAGGACAGGGAAGACAAACTGCCCACATCCTAACTTGCAAAAAGTGTGAATACAAGTACAATGTCCAGGGCAAGATGAACAGAGGCGGTGTTAGTATGTAGTAGTAGTAGGATAGAAGTTTCATATGTATGTTGGGCCTCAATTGTGGAGTACAAAATTCTGAGCCAATTCAGTGTTTAAGAATATAAATTTGGAACATGATTTTTTATTGCCATTTTATAAATGTGAAACTGTGGACAAGCTATTTATTCTTTCTGAATTTCAATGTGTCACCTGTAAAATAGAGATATTAATAGTACGTAGCTCGTAGTGTTGCTTGAGAATTAAATCAGATAGTATATATAGGTGCTTAGCACAGTGCTAGACTCATGGTAGGTACCTAAATACTGGTTAAGTACTATTGTTGTTATTTTAGGGCAGTGTGTTATAAGGTACCTCTCAAGTTTGTCCTGAGATTATGAAAATGAAAACGTTATACTCTATAATGATCAAGCATAATATTTTTATTATAAAATAATAAATCCTCCAAAGTGTATTAATAATTAATAATATTAATTAATAATAGTATATCTCATTTCTTTTAATGAGACAGTAAAAAGATGGAGATTTAGCATTATACATTTTATTATTTTATTTTCCAACTCCTCTGCATAAATCTAATTTAAACTAATCTAAACAAATAAACAAGCAAAGGAAAAGTGTTTTACATTCTATTTCCAAGTGTAATCTTACCAATGATGTTTATTTCTTAAACTACTACTGTGATAAGCAAGTATATGAAACATTGAAATATATTAATACGTATTTACAGTTTTGAAAAGGTACTTTATAAATGTCTTAAGCCATTTGTACAAAACAGAATGACCAATAGTTAGGGGAAAATCATAAATATCTAGAGACCACTGGGGTGAGTTGGTGTACCTCCCCTTTAATTTATTTTTATAAATAGATCTTAAACACTACTATCATTCCTATTATGTCAATTCAGTGCAACTGGCATGATTATTGTTCAGGCATAGATTAAGGCAATAAAAACATGCTGGGACCAGTTTAATAGCAATATACTCATTGCTTATTCTTTTCAAGTTGCAAGGATCTTCACTAAAACAGAATTTTTGTTATTTGGTGGCTTAGACCTTTTTCTTAATATACAAAAACAAGAGTTGTTACTGAAAATCAAGAACATGCACCATTCAAACAATTGTTTAAAGCATTTGTTAATCAAGTACTAATTTGTCTCAGCCTACATTAAAGAGTGGAATGATATATGCAGAACAATGATGATAATTTTCCTGAATAACTTAGAATCTCACTGGGGAAATTACACTTGCCTTGAGTAAAACAACAGCAAAAATATTACACCAAGCAAAGAACAAATAATATCTCAAATAATCTGTGTATCACAAATGAATGTATTTCCACATAGTCTGCACAAAAGAATTAGAGAATGTAATGTATGTGGTAGGTTGGTCCTGAAAAATTCACAAAAGTTAAATCATGAACAGGGGAACATTAAATAATAATAAACCATAGGATACCACTATAGGCCTATTAGAAGGTCTAAAAGTTTAGGTTAGTGGGAGAGGGGAGCAAGATGATTAAATAGAATGCTCCACCTATCTGCACTCCCCTCCCCCAACAAGGACACCAATTTAAGTACTGCCTACATAGAAAAAGGAAACCTTCATATGGACCAAAAATCAGGTGAGCCTTCATGGTACCTGGTTTTAAGTCTATCACTGAAAGAGACACTGAAGATGTAGAAAAAACAGTCCCGAATTGACAATACTACTCTTACCCCATCCCCCAGCAGTGGCGGCATGGTGTAGAGTGTATCTGGGTGGTGAGGGAGGGAGAGCACAACAATTGTGAGGCACTAAACTCAGTGCTGTTCTGTTATAGCAGAAAGGAAAACTGGACCAGACTCAGCTGATGTCCACCCATAATGGTAGCATTTAAACCAGACCTAGCCATAGGGGAACCACTAATCCCTGTGATCTGAGCTTGAGTTCTCACAAACCTTGCCAGTGTAGGCTAAGTGCTCTGTGCTCTAGATAAACTTGAAATGCAGTCTAAGCCAAAAGGACTCCAATTTTTAGGTAAGTCTTATTACTGAACTAGGCCCAGAGACAATGGACTGGGGGAGCAGGTGACCTACTGAGACACCAGCTGGGGTGGTTAAGGGAGTGCTGGCATCACCTCTCCCCCAACCCAGAGGAGACTCTTTCCTTCTACTTGGGGAGAGAAGAGGGGAAAATGGGGAGGACTTTGTTTTGCATCTTGGATACCAGCTCAGCCACAGCAGAATAGGGTACTGGTCAGAGTTGTGAGGCCTCTGTTCCAGAACCTAGCTCCTAGATGACATTTCTAGACATGCCCTAGACAAAAAATGGAGCCCACTTCCCTATAGAAAAAGATCCAGTTCTAACAGCATTCATCACCTGCTAACTGAAGACTCCTTGAGCCCAGAATAACCAGAGGTGATAACCAGGTACTACATCGAGTTACTAGCCACACAACTGGAAATGTTCTGAGTCTCACCTGAAGCTAGCAACCTTCAGAGGGTGAGAAATAGTGTTATAGGGAGAAACTCTTGCTTGAGGAAAGAAGTGGAAAAGTAAACTAGACTTTATCTTGTACATTAAGTACCAGCACAGCCATAGAGTGGTTAGAGCACAAAGTGAGCTCTTGGGATCCCTGATTCTAGGACTTGATTTTTGGAAAGCATTTCTGGACTTGCCCTGCAAGAAGGGAGACCACTGTCCCGAAGGATAAGTCCTAGTCCAGGCAGCATTCACCACAAGCTGACTCGAGTCATTGGGCATTAAGAGAAAATTGGCAGTAGTCAGGCAGTATTCCCCATTACTTGGGGGTGGTGGCTACAAAGTGAGGTTCCTCTGCTTTTAGAAAGGGGAGGGAAGAGTTGAGAGGACTGCATCTTATGGTTTGAGTGCTAGCTCAGCTCCAGCACAATGGAACACCAGGTAGACTTCTAAGGTTCTTGACCCAAGTCTATGATTCCTGAATGGCACCTCTGGACCCACTTAGGGCCTATAAGAACTTGCCACCCTGAAGAGAAGAACACAGGTCTAACTGGCTTTGCCACCTGCTGATTGCAGAATCCCAGGGTCCTCAGCAAATATAGGCAGTAGACAGGGAGTGGTTACAGCAGGCTTTGAGTGAGAAACATAGCTGTGCTGGCTTCAGGTCTGACCCAGGACAGTCACAGTGGTGGTGGCCACAGGGGTGTTTGTGTCACTCCATCCTGAGTTTGAGGTGGCTCAGAACAGAGACAGAGAGATAGACAGAGACAGACTTTATTTGCTAGAAAGTAAAGGAAGAGAACAAGAGTCTCTGCACGGTAATCCAGAGAATTATCCTGGATCTTTTCCAAGACCATCAAGGTGGTACCTGTATAGGTCTGCAAGAACCACAGCATTACTGAACTTGATGTGTCCCCTAAAGCATATATAGTTTAGATCACAACACCTAATTCCTTTCAAATATCTGGAAAGCCTTCCCAAGAAGGACAGGTACAAACAAACCCAGACAGTAAAGACTACAATAAATATCTAACTCTTCAATGTCCAGACACTGAAGAACATCTACTAGCAGCAACACTATCCAGGAAAGCATTGACTCACCAGATGAAATAAAAAAGGTACCAGGAACCAGTCCTGGAGAAATAGAGATATGTGACCTTTTGTACAGAGAATTAAAAATAGATGTGTTGAGGAAACTCAAAGAAATTCAAGATGACACATAGAGAGAAATTTAGAATTCTACCAGATAAGTTTAACAAAGAGATTGAAATTATTAAAATAAATCAAACAGAAATTCTGGACCTAAAACAATTGGCATGCTAAAGAATGCATGAATCTTTTAATAGCAGAATTGATCAAGCAGAAGAAAGAATCAGTGACCTTGAAGACAGGCTATTTGAAAATACACAATCAGAAGAGACAAAAGAAAAAAGAATAAAAATCAATAATGCCCACCTGTCGTATCCAGAAAATTTCCTCAAAAGTGCAAATATGAGTTACTGGCCTTAAACAGGAGGTAGAAAAAGATATAGGAGTAGAAAATTTATTCAAAGGGATAATAACAGAGAACTTCCCAAAACTAGAGAAAGATATCAACATCCAAGTAAAACAAAGTAATAGAATACCAAGCAGATTTAACTGAAGGAAGACAACCTCAAGGCATTTAGTAAACAGGCTATCAAAGATCGAGGACAAAGAAAAGATCCAAAAAGCAACAACAGAAAAGAAACAAATAACATACAATGCAGCTCCAATAAGTCTGGAAGCAGACTTCAGTAGAAAACCCTACAGGTCAGGAGATAGTGGCATGCCATATTTAAAATGCTAAAGGAAAAGAAATTTTACCCTAAAAGAGTATCTCTGGGAAAACATATTTTAAAAATGAAAGAGAAATAGACTTTCATAGAAAAACAAAAACTGAGGAATTTTATCAACACCAGACTTGTCCTACAAGAAATACTAAAGGAAGTACTTCAATCAGGAAGAAATGGATGTTAACAAGGAATAAGTAAGCTCCTGAAGGCAAAAAACTCACTGGTAATAATCAATATACAGAAGAACACAGAATAATACAACCTTGTAACCACGGTGTGTAGACTACTCTTATTAAGCAGGAACACTAAATGATAAACCAATAAAAAATAATTACAACAATTTTTTAAGACATAGACAGTATAATAAGGCATAAAGAGAAACAAGAAAAAGTTAAAAGGTGGGGGAAGAAGTTGAGATGTAGAGTTTTTATTAGTTTGATTTTGGTATGTTTGTTTATCCAAATAGTGTTAAATAGTTATCAGTTTAAAATAATGGATTACAAGAGAGTATTTGCAAGTCTCATGGTAATATCAAACCAAAAAACATACAATGGATACACAAAAAATAAAAAGCTGGAAACTAAATCATATCACCAGAGAAACACACCTTCACTAAAGGCAGACAAAAAAAAAAGAAAGAAGGAAGATCACAAAAGAACTAGAAAACAAATTTTAAAATAGCATGAGAATGTCTTATCAATAATAACACTGAATGTAAATGGACTGTTTCTCAATCAAAAGACAGGAGTGGCAGAAGTGATGAAAAAACAAGATCCATTGATCTGTTGCCTATAAGAAACATGCTTCACATATCAAAACACAAATAAACTGAAAGTAAAGGGATGGGGAAAGATATTCCATGACAATGAAACCAACAAAGAGTAGGATTAACTACACTTATGTCAGATAAAATGCATTTAAAGACAAAAACTATAAGAAGAGACAAAGAAGGTCACTATATAATGATAAAGGCGTCAATTCAGCAAGGTAATACAATAATTTTAAATACATATGAACTCAACACAGGACCACCCATATATATAAAGCAAATATTGTTAGAGCTAAAGAGAGAGATGGACCAAATATAATAATAGCTGAGGACTTCAACACCCAACTTTCAGCATTAATCTAATTTTCTATATAGAGAATCAACAAAGAAACATCACAGTTAATCTGCACTACAGACCAAATAGATATAATCAATATTTACAGAACAGTTCATCCAATGGCGGCAGAATACACATTCTTCTCAGCATGTGGGTCATTCTCAAGGGATGAAAAAGTCTTAAAACATTCAAAAAATTGAAATAATATCAAGCATCTTCTCAGACCACAGTAGAATAAAACTAAAAATTAATAACAAGAGAAAATTTGGAACCTATACAAATACATGTAAATTAAGCAATGTGCTCCTGGATGGACAGTAGGTCAATGAACAAATTAAGAAGGAAATTGAAAAATTTGAAAAATTTCTTGAAACAAACGATAATGAAAACATAACACAATAAAACTTTTCGAATACATCAAAACCAGTACTAAGAGGAAAGTTTATAGCTATATGCGCGTACATCAAAAAAGAGGAAAAACTTCAAATAAACAATCTAACAATGCATCTTAAAGAACTAGAAAAGCAAGAGCAAACCAAATCCCAAATTAGTAGAATAAATAACAAAAATCAGAGCAGAAATAAATGAAATTGAAATAGAATAGAAAAAAATAATTAAACAAAAAGTTGTCTTCTTCGAAAAGTTAAATAAAATTGACAAACCTTTAGCCAGACTAAGAAAAAAAGAAAATATACATAAAATCAAAAATGAAAAAGGAGACATTACAACTGATACAGCAGAACTTTGAAGGACCTTTAATCGCTACCATGGGCAATTATATGTCAATAAATTGGAAAACCTAGAAGAAATGAACGAATTCCTAGACACATATGACCTATTAAAGCAGGGTATTTCCCTGACCTCTTCAGGGGAAGCACAACAGGGGTGACTCATTTACTTAGCCAGTCACTCTCAACTCCTTGCAGGAGGGAGCGCGTGAGTAAATGAGGTGGGAACTGGAGTGCAGGAGCGCTGAAATCAGCTGGCAGGGGCCAGGGGGCGGAGGGGAGAATCAAACTCCACTCACTCGACTGACTGTGTTCCCATACTTATGGAAGAGAGTTGTGCAGGTAAGCGGGTGCAGGAGCGTGAGTAAGAGCTTTTGGGATTCAGCAGGGGTGAACTCTGTGCAGGCACTGTGGCAGTGTCCACGCAGGGTACCTGAGACTCCCAAAGCCCCAGAGAGTGTGTTACAGTGCTCTTTTAGCTCTGCCATCCACGGATGGCTTAAGTATTAACAGCTCAGCGGACCCTTTGCCTTTTCTCATGTGGCGGCTGCTCTCCACTACTGGGTGCAAAAGGCCAATGTGACAGTCTTTTGTAGCCACAATCAAGGCTCCCAAGCTCTTGTCCGGCATCCAGGAAAAACGAGGATACACGAATAATTGAATGATGGTAAATGCAGGGAATTTTATTACCAGTGGATGTGACTTTCAGTGGGAAGGGGGAGCTGAAAAGGGGAGGGGGTAATAGGTAATTTTCCCCTGAAGCCCGGCCATCTCTGGCCAGATTCTCCTCCAAAGTTTCATTGTCATCCTTTCCCTCTGAAGTTAAGCTGCTTCTCTCCAATGTCCAGCTGTAGTTCCAATGTTTAGCTGCTTCTCTCTTCTCTGCCAGCTGCATCTGGAGTGTTTATAGGTACAGTAAGAGGTGGGGCAGGCCATGGGTAGTTTGGGAAAGGGCAACATTCGAGTAGGAAAACAGGGATAGATGTTCTCACTTTGGGCTGTGGGTTTCAGGATTTTCAGCTTGAGGGTGGGGTTTTGTCAGGGACCCGCCCTTTTGTGCCTAGAATTTTTCTGCTTCCTGTCTCTATCACTACCAAGATTGAACCAGGAAGAAATCCAATACCTGAACAGACCTATAATAAGTAACAAGATCAAAGCTGTAATAAAAATGTTTCCCGGTAAAGAAAAGCCCATGACCCAATGGCTAACCTGCTGACTTCTACCAAACATTTAAAGAATAACTAATACCAACCCTTCTCAAATTCTTCTGAAACATGAAGAAGGGAGTACTTCCAAACCCATTCTGCAAGGTCATTATTACCCTTATACCAAAACCATGGTATACCAAAGTTACCAAGATAAGACATTGCCTTGCAGTTGTCTGCAAGTTGTCTTGTATATACTGTCTTGTAGATATGATATTGTTGTTTTATGTGTCTCTGTCTATACCAGATGTCTCAGAATAAACAAAGACACATGATACAAATAAAATAAAGGCCAATATCTCTGATAAATATTGATGTAAACAGTCTAAACAAAACATTAGCAAACAAAATTCAACAAAACATTGGAAAGATCCTCATTATGACCAAGCAGGATTTATCCCTGGGATGCAAGTATGGTTCAACATGTGCAAATCAATGTGATACATCATATCAACAGAATGATGAATAAAAAGCATATGATTATTTCAATTGATGCTGAAAAAAAAATCAACAAATAAAATTTCACATCCCTTCATGACAAAAACACTCAAAATACTGGGTATAAAAGGAACATACCTCAACATAATGAAAGTAGTATACAACAGACTCACAGCTAGTATCCTACTGAATGGGGGAAATGGAAACCATTTCTTCTAATATCTGAGACATGACAAGGATGCCCACTGTCACAACTGTTATTCAACATAGTACTGGAAGTCCTAGCTAGAGAAATTAGAGAAGAGAAAGAAATAAAGGGCGTCCAAATTGGAATGGAAGAAATCAAGTTATCCTTGTTTGCAGATGATATGATCTTATACTGGGAAAGACCTGAAGACTCCACACACACACACACGAAAAAATATCTATTAGAACTGATAAACAAATTCAGTAAAGTTGCAGGATACAAAATTAACTTATAAAAATCAGTAGTTTTTCTATATACCAAAGGCAAACAATCTGAAAAAGAAACCAACAGAAACATAAAATTAAATACCTAGCAATTAACTTAAACAGATAAATGAAAGATCTGTATAATGACAGCTATAAAACACTGATGAAGGAAATTAAAGAGCAAACTAAAAAATGAAACAAATATACTATGTTTGTGGATTGGAAGAAACAATATTGTTAAAATGCCCATACTACTCAAAGTGATCTATGGATTCAAGGCAATCCCTATCAAAATACCAATGACAATCTTCACAGAAATAGAAAAAAAATCCTAAAATATATATAGAACAAAAAATACCCAGAATATCCAAAGCTATCCTAAGTTAAAAGAACAAAACTAGAGGAATTACATTACCTGATTTTAAAGTATATTACAGAGCTATAAAAACCAAAACAGCATGGTACTGGCATAAAAACAGGCACATAGACCAATGGAACAGAATAGAGAACCCAGAAACAAACCCACACACGTACACTGAACTCATTTTTGACAAAGGTACTAAGAATATGCACTGGGAAAAAGTCTGTTCAATAAATGGTGCTGAGTAAACTGAATATCCATCTTCAGCAGTATGAAATTAGACTCCTATCTCTTGACATATACAAAAATCAAACCAAAATGAATTAAAGACTTAAATCTAAGACCTCTAACTGTGAAACTACTATAAGAAAACATTGGAGAAAATCTCTAATACATTGGTCTGGACAAAGATTCCTGAGTAATACCCCACAAGCACAGGCAAACAAACAAAAAAAATGGACAAATGAGATCACATCAAGTTAAAAAGCTCCTGCATAGCAAAGGATACAATCAACAAAATGAAGAGACAACCCACAGAATGGAAGAAAATATTTGCAAACTACCGCCCTGTCAAAGGATTAATTACTGGAATTTGTAAAGATCTCAAACAACTCTACAGGAAAAAATTTAATAATCCAGTCAAAAGGTGGGCAAAAAATTTGAATAGACATTTCTCCAAATAATTTATATGAATGACAAACAAGTGTATGAAAATGTGCTCAACATCATTGATCATCAGAGCAATATAAATCAAAAGTAAAATGAGATATCATCTCATCCTAGTTAAAATGGCTTATATCCAAAAGAGAGGCAATAATAAATGCTGGCGAGAATGTGAAGAAAAAGGGATGTGAGAATGTAAATTAGTACAACCACTATAGAGAGTAGTGTGCGTGGTCCTCAAAAACTAAAAATTGAGCTCACATATGATCCAGCAATTCCACTGCTGGGTATATACACCAAAAACAGGAAATCACTATGTTGAAGTGCAGTGTGTTTGCACTCCCATGTTTGTTGCAGAACTGTTCACAATAACTAAGATTTGGGAGCAACCTCAGTGTCCATCAACAAATGAATGTATAAAGAAAATGTGGCACATATACACAATGGAGTATTACTCTACCATGAAACAGAATGGGAGCCTGTCATTTCTAACAACACGGATGGAACTTGAGATTTTCATGTTAAGTGAAATAAGCCAAGTACGGTAATACAAATATCACTGTTGTCACTTTTTTTGTGGGGTCTAAAAATCAAAGCAATCGAGCTCATGGAGATAGTAGAAGGATGGTTAGGAGAGGCTTGGGAAGGGTAGTCGAGGATGAGGGAGGTTGTGTAGGGGGGAGGTAAGAATGGTTAACAGATGCAAAAAATAGAAAGAATGAATAAGACCTACTATTTGATAATACAACAGGATTACTATAGTCAATAATACTTTAATTGTACATTTAAAAATAACTTAGAGTATAACTGTATTATTTGTAACACAAAAGATAAATGCTTGAGGGTATGGATTTCCCATTCTTTATGATGTGATTCTTTCACATTGCATACCTGTATCTAAACATCTTATATACCCCATAAATATGTACCTCATAAATATATACACCTACTACATACCCACAAAAACTAAAAATTAAAAAAATTATAAAAGCATAAAAACTTAAAAAGCCTAACTATACTAATTATTGCTGACACTATGGAGCAAATGAAAATCTAACATACTAGTTTGGGAAGTATAAAGTGTTACAGCCACATTTGAAATAGTTAGACCATTTCTTATGAAATTAGACAGACTTCTCATTTGAGCTATGACATGTAAAGGGCTCCTAAGTTGTCAACCCCGCACTTACGAGAAGAAAAGAGCTGAAGAAACTCAAATTAACAACATCTTTTTGGAACCATCAGGGAACTGATATCACAGGGCAAACTGTCACCCCCAAACCTGGAGAGACAAATGAATACAGAGAATCACAGATGAGTTTGGGCTACATGGAACACAGCCACTGGAGTGCCAAACTGGAAAAGACACTGAAATGAAAATTTTGAAAAATTGCTGGAGGCTGAGTGTAGACTAGCATGAGAGTTAGAAACTGGGCACAGTCTTGGGGGAAGCAAACATTCAGAGATTTTATCTGCAAGAAACCCAAAGGTTCTCATCATGGAGAGCAAAGAAAATTGCCTTTAAGTATTTGTTGTTGCTGTTTGCTTATTTTTATGGTAGATTGGGAGCAGGAAATAATTACTAATTTGAAATACGACCAAAGCATTCTTCATAACAAAGGCATGTTTTTCAGAGGCTAAGGCTTTGTCAGAGCCTTATCAGATCTGTAGTCAGAACAATTATCCAGCTCCTTATTAGGCCTGTGGGAATAGCAATTATTCAGCTCCTCTGGCTTTCCTATCTCCCCTAAAGATACTAGAAAATACTTAGAAGGTCCCTCTCTAGGGCACAGGCCCATGAAACAGTTGAAATTTTAATTGTAAATTCATATAAAGGTTTCCCTTTCACCATACCTTACCACTACAGCAATAAGACTCTAGGATAAAAACACTAAAATATAACATGAAGAGCTGCATACTGTGAAATCTATTTATGAAGGCATTCTTAAAAAAAAGAGAGAGAGAGAGAAAGAGAAAATGGTAAATGACACTAGTGGAGTTTGAATCCTCTGGCAACTGCAGCTATAGCAAATATCAAACATAGTCAAATGCCTAACTAAATTATCATAAAACCTCACACTAAAGGCCTATTTACCTCAGTTTCTATTATCTAATACATGTTTTTACTAAAAAGTTGAAACATCCAAATATCTATTAACAGGTGAGTGGTTAAAAAATTATGACCATACAACAATAACAGTCATCAATTAAAAAAAATGAACAATAGGGATGATTCTAAAAAATTAAATGCTGATTGGAAGACGTCAGTTAGAGAGAATATATACTCAATCATTCCATTTATATAAAATTCTAGAAAAATATGAACTGATCAACAGTCACAGAAAGTATATCAGTGCATGTCTGGAGGCAAGATGGGGGAGTGGGAACAGGGGATAAAGATTATAAGAGGTGTAAGAAAACTTTTGGGAGTGATGAATTCTATTATTTTAATTATGATGATAATTTTATGGTTACACCTATGTCAAAACTTAAATAACATTTTACTCTTCAACTTTGGGCAGTTTATCATGTCAATTATACCACAATAAAGCTTAAAAATTGTTTACATGACTGGTGGAGAGTAGTCTGAAGATGAGTAATAGAAAATTATACCCTTTACAATTTCAATTTAATGGATGTAAGCATGTTTTAAATATCTAAAGTTTGCCTGTTTTCAATATGTACTGTCATCTCTATACAGATTGTAGATGAGCAAATACATCCTGATAAAATAGTGCTGGCCGTCATAGTGCTATATGCTAAAATGTGGGTGACACCATCAAAGGGGGCCAGATATACTTCTAGTTTTATTTATTACTTTATTTCTTCAACAAATATTTTTGAGCTGGTCTATTAGACAGAAAAGTTGCATTCCACCCCATGTAACAGGCAATAATCTCCAGCTAATTATCTTCTCTCATCTTCCTCCCTTGATTCTTCTACCCTGATGCCAACAGATCTTCCTTGGACAATTTCTCTTCAAGTGACTCAAGAAACTCATGCATGTTGGAAATCTTTTTTTCTAATCTGCCAAAGCTGATTAGTCTCCAGAGCTACGTTTTGTTTCTGCTTAAATAGACACACCTTCCCTGTGTAGACACTAAGCATGTCTTCAAGAAAAGAATGCTAATAATTTTTCATAGTCCACTGCCAAAACTACTTTATTATCCCAGATATATAATGTATAATTCACTGGGCGGATATAACAAGATCCTAAACCCATTTGATATCTGCTTTCTTATATTTTCACTGATATTTCTGGATATCATTCCAACCAACACTGAAAGATAAGCCTTTTAGTTGTTTCTTGATACATTATATTATTGAGAAAGTGGAAGAATGTCACTTTCCATGATGCAAACGCAAATATAATTTGCTTTAATTCACAAATTATAGGTTTGTGATACCTGGATAAATAAAGCAATAAGAATGATGGGCACATTTAGAAAATTCAGAGGCATCCATAGTTGAATAAATATATATCTAGTTTACTAAACTTCGGTGGTACGTGCTGAAATGCTTTGTCTAAGTGTTAGTAAACTTAGCATTTAGTTATTCAAAAAGAGGAGCTCGTGTGAATAAAACTATGGCCTAAAAGCTGAGTGAATGAGGATATATAAAGCAAGAGGTGTCAAAATCAAAACTGGAGTTTTGGGAAAGATCAGTAACTAACAGAGACAAATAAAACAGTAGCAATAAGTCATAAATAAGTAGATATGGAATTATTCTATTGAATTTCATTAGACAGTGACTTACTAGTGAGTATACTTTCAAAAGTCACATAGCTTCATCATACATTATCTACTTTATAGACACCCTCCAATGTGTCATACATGTCATATGACAATTGAAAAAAGAATCCAATAACATTGGCTTATAAATAATAGAATAGTACTTGACTCATAGTAATTCTAGAAACTAATTACAGCTGTCTCTCAGTACCCACAGGGGACTGGCTCCAGGACACCCCCTACCCCAAGAGGATACCAAAATCTGCACATATTCAAGTCCCTCAGTTGGCCTTGCAGAGCCTAAAGATGTAAAAAACTTGCCCCTATATGCGCAGATTTCACATCCTTTTCATACTGCATTTCCAACCTGCATTTGGTTGCGATATACAGGGATGCAGAGGGACAACTATTCTTCCTGAAAAAAAACCCACTTGTATGTGGACCTGGGCAGTTCAAACCCATGTTGTTCAAGGGTCATTTGTAACTTACAATATTTATTTTTAATGATAGGAAACCATTTACATTGATATATATAGGTTTTCACAGGCTAATATTTGAGTGTGATTACAGAGAAAACTTTTGACTTTGGAATCACTTGGAAGTTTCAATCAAATTATGAATAAAAAGATCATAAATTAATATTTATTACATTTTAAAAAATGGAAAGATTAAAAATGTTCAATGTAATCATAAATGAAATGCTAGAAAGGACTGATGGTATGGAAATTTAAAACTTCTTACTCTACAAATTTACTGAGGAACATTCTTATTTATAATTTTTACTCACAGGAATATTATAGTTACACTTGTCTTAGGAACATCATTTGGAAAAAGATGATGAGAATGCTAAAGTAGGTTAACTTTTATTGAGTCTTACTGCATGTCAGATACTTTTCTACATGGCTTATCCTACTTAATCCTCACATGCCAACAGAACGACAAATTTTATGAGTAAAATTCTATGAATATCTGCATTAAATAAATAAAGAATTAAAGATTCTAGACTTAAATAAGTTGTTTGTGGGTATATCAGTGTTACAAATTAAAGCCAGTATTTTAAACCTGGCACTTTAATTTTACAACCCACATTTTTAACCAACATTCTATGTTATCTAATTAATTTTCACATGACCTCCAAAACTCATTCAATATTATGTAAAAAAAAAATCCAAACAATAAGAATAGAAATTGATGTCTAGTATACCTATGGGTAATTACGAACAAATATCTGATTATCAATGCAACTTTTTTCATTACCACATATACTGTAAAGATCACGTGACACTAGTTTTTAATTTTGTTACTTCATTCTTCCACCTACAATGTATTTCCTTTTGTCAACCAGTTTAATACTTTCAATGAAGCAAAAAGAAAAATTTTCAGGGATTGTATCATAATGAAAAATTAATACAATACAACAGTGAACTTGAACATAACACATCTTTTGTGAAAGTATTACATTTTTTATTATTATTAGAGATGTTTTTAACATTATAAGCCACTAAAGCAATAAATAAATAAGTGATCTTAGAAACTAAATAAAAAATTATTACAGGTGAGGAATGCCATATGTGAACTTGAATTTTAGCACCACAAGACACCATTTTAATTGCTTTCTTAATGTAGTTGGTTCAATGTATATTTTAGGGGACATATGGTATATTTTTCTGAGAGTGAGAAATTTTCTAGGTTTTTTACTATTTTTCACTAGCATTCAGAATTTTAAATTAAGCCTTTCTTAATTTAATCCACTGTACAATTGACATCCTATTTTATTGTAACTTTTTAAACCAAAAGGATCATCATCTAAAATGTTGGCATTGAGAGTCATCAGAAGTTAGTGTCATTTTGCAATGTCACGGAGCGCTTATTTTGTAAATTGCAACCTTTCAGAGATTTCTGACTAAATCTTAAGATGAAAATGACTTCCTCAATGTTATCAACTGAGTAAATTGTCTTCCTGCCAATGTTTGTCATTCCAAATATTATTTCATCGACACTGAAAGTCAATTTTCCTAAGGCCCTTGGAGCAAGCAAAATTACCAAGTGCTTTCACTCTAATTCCATGAGGGAAATGAAGTAAATTCCAGGCAGTCATTTTGAGTGCTTTAATTTCACTTTTTATTTTGGAATTTATGGATCACTTGGCAATCAATTCATAGGAAACAAAAATAGTTTTCTTTGAAAATGCAAATTTCTGTATGTGGTAAGGTTGTGAGAGGTTAGTCCTATTTAAAAATGCATAAAAAATTCCAGCATGTCATTATTACTTTTTGCAAGGCTTTCCTGAAATTTAATATAACTTTGCTAAAACTTCACAGAAAGGAATGATGATGGATTTAAAGTCAGGAGATATACTTTCAAATCACTGTTCATTATAACCTAATTTCATTCTATTCAGCAAGATAATTAATCTACCTGAGTATCAAATCTGTTATAATAAAATGAGGATACTAATATAATCCTCACGTGACAGAATTAAAGTATAGATTAAATGTGATCGTATATATGAACATGCTCTTTGAACATGGAAACAAATCTATAAAGATGTTAATCACAAATAAGCATTTCTTGTCTTTGATAGCATTTAATACCCTGAGGCCCATGTATCCTGAGATATCACCCCAAATGTTTAATAACAGAAATCAGGTTTTGTATGTCTTCTCTCTGTTAAAAGTTTTTAATACTTTTTGAAGTTTCCATGATTTCTTGTCCAGGTTTTACGAAGAAGAACTTCGTCTTTAAACTCAACTCCCCTGAAAGATAGAATGCCATCAAGTGAAAAAAATTTAAATGCATTTCTCAATTATCTAACTTGCAAATTACCTTTGCATAATTATTAGAAAGGATATATCATAATGAGATATTATAGCAACTATATTCAATATATGTGCTTTTCTTTCACTTTGTATCTATGACCTTCACAATCAACTAGCCATTTTATCCACTTTAATTACATTCACTCTTCATTATTTTTGCAATTCCCAGGAACTTTTAAACTATAAGTAAACGTAGAAGCAAGGGATTTCAGCCAACAACAGGCATAAAGCAGACAATTTTTCTCCCAGAGTTTCCTCAGGGCTTCAAACTTTAAACAAATTGCAATTCTGATATCAATAGTTACCTCCATTAATCACCATCTCCACATCCTTATCATTCCTACTCCTGGAGTATATAAGGCCTATAAGGTGAATAAATCCTACTCTCACTAGTGATATGCCTGGAATAATTTAATACCCACTTCTGCCCAATATTTAAGGAAGCAGAGAGAATGATGCTGAGCTGAGGATCCTTGAAGTCAAATGCAAGCATCTATTTGCAATGCCTCACTGAATGACTAGAAATATTATCTGGACCAAGCCAAGGCTAACATCTAACGCCTTTTAGAAAAGACCAGCAAAGTCATAAAGAAGTATGGGTTCCTTAAAGAGCTATATGGATGTGGCTTGGGAGTAGCCAAGAGCAACAGACCAAGGTGAAGCTGAAGAGAGAAAATAGAAGGTAGACACAGCTTGCTACACGTATTCATCTCTGAAAAAGAGAGTCATTTGGTGGAGGAAAAATGAGCAGTAGTATTGGAAGAGAAAGTCTTCATTCAGACAACACTGATAGACATCTAGGGCAGTGTGAAGGATGTGGTGAGGGGAGGACATATTATATTAATTTTTATTGGCTGCTACCTTTTGTTTTCTTTTTCTTTTTCTTTTTCTTTTCCTTTTTTTTTTTTTTTTTTTTTTTTTTGACGTGGAGTTTTGCTCTGTTGCCCAGACTGGAGTGCAATGGTGCAATCTTGGCTCACTGCAACCTCTGCCTCCTGGGCTCTCAAGCGATTCTCCTGCCTCAGTCTCTTGATTAGCTGGGATTACAGGCATGTGCCACCGTGCCCAGCTAATTTTTGTATTTTTAATAGAGACAGGGTTTCATGGTGTTGCCCAGGTTGGTCTTGACCTCAGGTGATCCACCTGCTTCGGCCTCCCAAAGTGCTGGGATTACAGGCATGAGTCCCTGTGCCTGGCCAGCTGCTTTTTGTTTTCTAAGCATCATTTTATATCATTGCAGGGTAGTAATCTGTTTCTATTTTAGGCTCATCTCTTTTGTTTCTGGAACCCACCTTAGCAGGTGGTATTGTACATCTGGTTGTGGTTCAGTCCCCCTTTTTCTCTTGTTTCTCCTTTTTGTCAAGTGGTTTTGCATGTTTTCAGAGCTCGTGATGGGAATATGTAATTACCCGATGGTGACATAGATGCAATATTAACAAGAGGTGGGTCTCCGAATTCAGGACCAGGATCACTTTGTTGCTTCAAACATTGCCTTCCTTGAGGTGGTTCCAGCATTCTAGACACATCAAGAATCTGTAATAAAACCATTCTTCTGAAACACATCAACTAAAACAACTGTCTGGAAAAGAGAATTTCTACTAGGGAGGTCACTGGGTCTGCGACTCTGTAAACAAAACTTTAATGCTAAGTAACATATACAACCACATTAAAAGAGGCTTCTTTAGTGAGGATAGCATTGCCAGAGCCAGTCAACATCTAAGACACTTAGGAAAGATGCCAGAAGCTGCAATGTTGACCACCCTCAAAGTGCCCAAAATCTTTGCCACCAAACTTTCCAGAAGATAATAGATATCACCCAACAATAATCATTTCTGAATTTAATTCTCATGAAGAATTTCATATTTGAAAACATAAGTAACACACCCACATCCTAGTTTCAAGAGAGTCTGAATATATGAAAGTTCGGACTTCTTTTTGGATAAGAGAGACGCCTGATGTGAACAATTAACAAAATGCAGGAGAAATATCCACTACATGCCTTATCAACATGCTTATCACGTCTATCCATTGACAGCGCTGAGCCATCCTCATTGTAACAACACTTCTTCCAGTTGAGGTGTTTTGTAATCTTCACAGTGATCAGCAGAGTTGCCTAGGTCAGCGGCTCCTCCTGAGCTTAGCTCAAAGGTATTTTCCCACAACTTTCCCTCCACAGTGACCACTGTGATACAGGAAAATTCAATAAACTTTCTCATTGAAATTTTCAAAACGTTTCCTGTATACTTGTAAAACATCACTATAAACTTAACGGTTAGGTTTCTTCAGTTTTTTATATTATAAAATTTATTACATCAACTCAGTTGTTTACTTGCAGGAGATCACTTCAATCCCAAACCTGAATCCATCTTATTTTATCCTAAACCTGAATACAGTGTTATGTTAACTTGGCTACAATATACATACCAAATAATTGTCCAAGCTACATTTTTTTCTTTTTGCCTTGATCAGAGATCATAATTATCTGCCTAATACAGATCAAAAACACATCTATATTTACACTAATCCTAATTCTAATCCTCACGATTAACAAATAAATTTAATATCTCTGTATATAATGATGTCTAAGTATCTTTCGTTGCTGTTGTCCCCTAGGCTGGAGTGCAGTGGTACGATCCCGGCTCACTGCAACCTCCACTTCCCAGATTCAATCAATTCTCCTGCCTCAGCCTTCTGAGTAGCTAGGACTACAGGTGCACACCACCACACCTGGCTATTTTTTGTATTTTTTAGTAGAGACGGGATTTCACCATATTGGACAGGCTGGTCTCGAACTCCTGACCTCGTGATCCACCCACCTCAACCTCCCAAAGTGCTGGGATTACAGGCATGATCCACCGCGCCTGGTTGAGTATCGTTTTTCAAAGGTTAATTTTTCTTTTTCTTTACAGGTCAAACATGCTCCATTTGCTAAAAAATTATTCATTATTTATTACTTTCATGTCAATTTAAATTTTTCTGTCATCTTTCTAAAGCACAGTTTCCATAACTAAATGACATAGTTTTTATTTTTTAAAAAGATATTTAGCATAGTGCTGGATACTTTTTAGGTGCTTAACAAACACTAGGATCAGGTTTTTTACTGAAAACTTAATTACTCTTGATGTAGAAAATTATGACATTAATATTAAATGATAATGTGATGGTTAATTTTTTGTGCCAACCAGACTGGACTAAGTGATGCCCAGACAGCTGGTAAAACATGATTTCTGGCTGTTTCTGGGAGGAAGTTTGTCTTAATCTGTTTATGCTGCTGTTGCATAATATCATAATCTAAGTAATTTATAAAGAAGAAAAAAGTATTTCTCTCCATTCTGGAGGCTGAGAAGTCCGAGATCAAGGCATAGGGAGGTTCAGTTGTCTGATGAGGAATACATTCCCTGAATGGGAGTAATACTGTGTCCTCACATGACAGAAGAGCATAATAGAAAGCTATTTATTAAAACACCGAGTGAAGCTTCTTTTATAATGGCCTTAATCCCGTTCATGAGGAAGGAGTCCTTATTGCCTAATCACCTCTCAAAAAACTCACTTTCTAATACTATTTTATTGGCAACACCTATATTTTGGAACAGCGACATTGTTTTAGATCACAGCAGTGTTTTTTTTTTTTTTTTTTTTTTTTTTTTTTGAGACGGAGTCTTGCTCATTCTCTCAGGCTGGAGTGCAGTGGCGCGATCTCGGCTCACTGCAAGCTCCGCCTCCCGGGTTCTCGCCATTCTCCTGCCTCAGACTCCCAAGTAGCTGGGACTACAGGCGCCCGCCACTATGCCTGGCTAGTTTTTTGTATTTTTAGTAGAGACGGGGTTTCACCGTGTTAGACAGGATGGTCTCGATCTCCTGATCTCGTGATCCCCCCGTCTCGGCCTCCCAAAGTGCTGGGATTACAGGCTTGAGCCACTGCGCCCGGCCCACAGCAGTATTCTTGAAAAGATTACCATTTGAATCAGTAGACAAGGTAAAGAAGATCCTCGCTCACCAGTGTAGGTGGGCATGATCCAATCTTTTGAGACCCAAAGAGAAGCAAGACAAAGAGGAAGAGCTAATTCGTTCTCTCTTTCCCTTCTTCACCTTCCTTGTCTTCTTTTTTTCTCTCTTCTCAAACTGAAACATTCATTTACTCCTGCCCTCATTTGGAGTCCCTGGTACTGCGGCCTTTGAACTCTGGGACTTACTCCACCACCCTTTCTGTTACTTCTCCCACCCTCAGACTCAAACTGAGTTATGCCACTGGCTTTCCTAGTTGAGGACAGAATACTGTGGACTTCTGGGCCTCCGGAATTGTGTAAGCCAATTATCACTATAAACCTTCTTTTATATATCTATATATCTCTCTCTACATATATAGATATATCCTGTTGGTCGTGTTTCTCTGGAGAACTCTGGCCAATACGAGTTGGATATGCCAATATAACTTGCTCTCTATTTGAAAGTGAATGTGTATATTCTGCATGTCCATCTCAGTTTCCTTTTGCAACCTTCCCCAATATTATTATTTGATTATTTAATGCTTAATTTAAAACACAAACTTTCTAGCAATTTTGATCCTGGGGTTTTATGGTGTTTAATGAGGTTTTAAGTCTGGTTTTGCTATATGAAAGAGGAAACATAGAAATGAGATTATATAAATACCCCTGCAAGGGGAGATTTCTTATATCCATGGCTATCTGGAACACGGTCCAGCTCTATGGACAAAATATACATTCTCATAAAGCTCACCTGTGATATTATGCAATATTTGTAATCAAGAGAATCTCCTCTACCCTAAGTAGAACATGCTCTCTGGCTAAAATTCCAATTTCTCATTTTCACACCATGTCTGTGTTCTAGAAAGGAATAAATAATTCAAGTCTGATAGAATGTTGAAAAGGGGGATTTCTCAAGAAATTTAAATTTTTACCAAGAAAAACATACGAAGATTAAAAGATAACATGGAAATGCAGGACTTGTTGGGGCAGGAAACTGAAAGAATTCAGTGTGTAAGAGAAGGTGAGTGAGCAATGTTGGAAATTATTTACTAAGATACATACTCAGAAAATATCAGGTACTATAGCAGCCACACATATCTGAACCATAAAATTGGCTTTAAAAGTGTGGTATCATATCAGAAAAATGCAGTATTTACTCCCTCATCCACCCTTATACTCATGATCTGTGGCAAAAGAAAGGTATCGTCATGTGTTTTGTAATTGATGTGAGAAAAAAACAACAACCAGAAAGGCAGTGAAAGGGTAGATTCACATGAACAAACCATGTACTGAAGTAGCTTAAATTAAAACGGTATTGAATAAGATACTATACTCCAAGGATATTCAACTGTAAAGTGCTTTTAAAATGTAAGGTATTATAATTATGTAAGAAAGGAAGAATAGCCTTGCATACATGTCTCATTTCTCTAGTCCGTCATTGGATATTATGCCATTCAGAAGACCATAACAACTTTTTCAGAGCAGAAAGGTCTTATTTCGAAAAGCATCCCATTTTATTGTATACTCTAAAGCTTTTCTAGTTGATTTCATTTACTCAATGCTTTATATCTCAATATCTTAGGGTATGGTGAGGCATTTTGTTTCTTCTTGATTTTTCACAAGGTTGTTTTCTTGCACAGTAGCTCACATTTCAAACAAAGAACATGGATTATTCATTGGTGGAAATAATCTTTTCTTATCCTCCTCACTTGTTTTTGCAGCTGCAGTATTTCATCGTGTGGCTATAGTGTGTTTATTCAAATATTTTCCTATGCATGGGCATTCAGGTGATTTCTGATACTGTGCAATTATAAACAATTAGGCAATGAATAATGTGTGCACATTGTTAGAAATATGTTCTTCAGAATAAATTCATAAAATGGGATTGCTGCATCAAAAAGCAAGAACTTGTAGTTTTGCTAGATTTTGCCAAATTCTACTCCATAAGTGTACTAATTTACATTTCTTATCTTAACCAATTATGAGAATTTCTGTTTCCCCACAGACTGTCAACACATTGCTTACTCAAGATGTATTTTTAACTTTTGCCATCCTGATAACTGAGAATCAGTGAAAATATTGTGTTTAATGAGGTTTTAAGTCTGGTTTTGCTTTGCAGGTTTCTCATCATGAAGGAAGTTGGATATGGTTTTAAATGTTTAAAGGTTTTTTGTATTTTTTAATTTTGTTTTAACATATTTGCCCTTTATGTATTTTATCAATTTCTCCAACATTTTTAAATATTTTTGTTTACTGTGGCATTGGAACTAATGTAATAATAATGGTGTTTGTTTTGCCATGTACATTGTTTTTCTAGTTAAATCTAGTAAACTTTTCTATTACCTCATCAACACCTTGAATATACTTAGAAAACTTTTCTCCACACTTAGGTTACAAAAGGATTCATTTATTCTTTCAATTTCTTACATGTTTCATTTTTTACATTAGATCACTCAACTATTTGAAATTTATTCCTAGATATAAAGTAAGCAATAGATTACATTGTACATTTTTTTGTAAAAACATGTCCAATTGTGCTAGGACAATTTATTTAAAGGCTCATCTTTACACTAGTGATTTGAAATATACCTTTACAATATAATAAATTTCAATTTATATTTAGTCAGTTATTTGACTTTCGATTCTATGCATTGGTCGTTTTAGCTATTTAATGAGTAACAAATGAACTTAAATATAGAGGTTTTAATATGTATGTTTTAATATCTAGTAAGCTCACTATTCTTGTATGTTTTCCTTATGAATTTTAGATTTAAAATGTGTACCTCCAGGAAAGGCTTTTGAATACACTTGATTGCATTAGACATACAAATTTAAGTTATAAAAAACTGTTAATTTATGATGTTGAATTTTTTTAGCCAAGAACTAGAATTGCTTTTCTATTTGTTCAAGATGTTGTTATGTTTTTCAGGGAGGTTTTTTTCCTCACATAGATTCTGCACAATTCTTGATATAAATGTTTCTAAGTATTTACTTTTTGCCACTGTGGTTGTTTTGCTGTTATAAATGATGTTTTCTCTACCAGTATTTTCTCTAACTTGTAGTTACCTGTGTGTATTGAGGGCAATGATTTAGTTCTATAGCATTCTGTTTGTTTCATAATTCATTTTCTAGAATTTTCTAGGCATATTATCGTATCAAATGCAAATAGAGATAGTTTCAATTTTTATCTCCCTAATTCATTTATATTGTCTAAATCAAATGGCTAATACAAAACACTTTTGGTCATATTGAAAATAGTGGACTTATTTGCTTTGTTCTTAACCTTAGTGAAATTTTCTTTAATGTTTTCTCATTAAGTAAAATGATGACTTGATGATTAATAAATTTGTGTGTTCAAATTAATGTCAAAGAAATATCCATAAATTGCTGATGATTTCTTCGTGTGTTTTTAATCACACGTTGTCAAATAAATGTTTTCCACACCTACCAAGATTATTACGTGAAATAGTATTAGATCTCTGAGTACAGTTTATTATAATAATGAATTTTTAGTATTGTACATTTAAAATTACAAAATATTGCAAGGAAAATATAAAGATTTAAATAAATAGAGTGATGTACATGTTCATTAATTAGAAGACTCAATGTTTTTGACACATCAGTTTTTATATATATTCAAAGTCATCCCAGTTAAAATCTCAGCAGCCTATTGTTGTAGATATTGATAAGCTGATTCTAAAATTTACATGAAAATTTAAATAAAGTAGAATATCCAAAATAATTTTGAAAAACAGTAAACTTTGGGAACTTAATCTGATTTCAAGGGTTACAATAATAATAACAGTACAGTATTGATAGAAGGATAAGTTTAGTTTATAGGCCAGTAGAACAAAATATAGAATCCTTAAACAGAGCCACACACAACATCAATTTTTGATGAAGATGTCAAGGTAACTAAAAACAGAAAAGAAAGTCTTTCAAATAGTGCTGCAAAAATCAGATACATATGAGGAAAAAATGAACACAATTCATTACATAATACTACCCACAAAAATAATTTAAAATGTACACACTCCTAAACATAAATGCCAAAGCTATAAAACTTCCAAAAGAATGTACAAGAAAAAATAATGCACCAGATAATGGATTAATAACTGATATATTCAGAAAATGTAATATTACTTAGTGATAAAAATTCTAATCATGCAGCATGGATAAAATGCAAAAACATTATGCTGAGAAAAAGAAGCCAGACACAAAAGAGTACAAACTACATGAGCTCATTTGTACAAAAGTCGAGAGCAAACAAAACAAAAATCTAGTGGCAGAAAGAAGAATAGTTGCATGGAGCCAGGAGTGGACGGGAGTGGTGAATGATTTCAAATGGGCTTAACAAAACTTTCTGTTGTAAAGAAGATGTTTTATCATTTCATTGTGGTGGCCAAAATACTTGAAAGTGTACATTTAAAATGGATATATTTATTATATGTGATTATATTTCACTGATGTGCTAATAAAAAGAAAATATTAGGTAATATTTGAGGTGTTTCTTCATGGAGTGTCTTTAAGTAAAAAAAAAGAAAAGTGAAAAACAGAATGACTGACTGCATGAATGCAAAAAGAAACAAATACTTAGAGATAGTTTTTTTTTTTTTTAACCTATGTTTGGAATTAAAACAGTTTTTGTAACATGCCTCAATCAAACGAAACATGTATTTTCTCAACCTGCCTCTACTCAGTCATACAATTCTCATTGTTGAATCACATTATTTAAATAATTGGTTTTCTGAAAATCTTCTGAGTCAGCTTAAACTGTTTTTTTTTTTTTTGTTTTTAATCTCATCTTTCAGCTACTCACTTTTATGTCTACCATTTATGTACTCACTGTTCAGTCCATCTACGTCAAATACATTTGTAATATTTTGAATTTGTTCCTTCTGTGCACCTCGAAATTTCATATGCCTTTAAGGTTGATAATAATATCACTTATATTTATAATATTTTATAGAAAGGTAATTATCCCAAAAATGTTAAACTGAAGTTCATGTATATCATATTAATATGGAATTAAAATAATATAAGTACCTTATTTTAATGGGATGAAATGCCCTTCATAAATTTAAAATTTCAAAAAAAAAATTTTCTGTTCCTGATACTGTTCAAAATTTGGATAAAATCAAATGCAAAGTAATATTCCTATTAGTGTGTCAGGATCGGAAATAATACTTCCAGTATTCGTTTTTTACCTCAAGCTCTATAACATTGATGAAACAGCAAATAAATGATGGTAAATCAGGTTATCTACTTAAGTTATTTGAACCACTGGGCATTTCTGAGTGTTGATTGGCCTCCTGCTGATCTCTGAAGTCCTACTGACTTATACTATGATAAAATATGTAGAGATGGTGTGCGATAATAGGTACTTGCATTCACAGCGGAGAAAAAAAAAAAAAACCCCTAGCATTGACTTTTGATGGCAGCATTTAAGAATTTATTATCTGCATGAAAAAATTAAGCTGGATCTAATCTTTGAAGTCTGTAGTAATACTCCATCAGTTGTTCTTCAAATAATGTGTGTAGCATTGTGAAAACAAAGCATTTGGATGTTTCAGTGACATGTAAAACATTTTATCTTCAATAGAACACCAGGATGTATTTAATACTTAGGTGGACTATTAATGCATTCTCTAAAAGAGTTTCTCAGTTTCTGTGGCTGAGATTAGAAACATGAAATATTTGATTCATAAGTTTCTTTATAAAAGTGAGAACAATACCAAATGGATGTAAAGATGGAAGACAAAAATTCTTAAACATGAATTAAGTCGTTCTTTTTTTTTTTTTTTTTTTTTTGAGACGGAGTCTTCCTCTGTCGCCGAGGCTGGAGAGCAGTGGCGCAATCTGGGCTCAGTGCAAGCACTGCCTCCCGGGTTCATGCCATTCCCTTGCCACAGCTTCCCGAGTAGCTGGGACTACAGGCGCCCATCACTGCGCCCGGCTAATCTTTTGCGTTTTTAGTAGAGAGGGGGTTTCACTGTGTTAACCAGAATGGTCTCGAGCTCCTGACCTCGTGATCCGCCGGCCTCGACCTCCCTAAGTGCTGGGATTACAGGCGTGAGCCACCGTGCCCGGCTGAATTAAGTAGTTCTTAATACTTCCCCAAAATAGTTGGTCACGAGTCATGATGGGACATTTGACAGATGAAAATATATCCCCAGAGGCTTGATAGAGCTCTGAGTTTCTAAAGCTTTTTACTATTTGTTTATATTTTGTGTACCAATTTGGAGACATTGTCATCTTCCCAGAAGAAATATTGATGTTGCATACACAACCTGACAAAATAAGCTTTTCTGATTATAGATGAAAAGATTTAAGAAACTGATAGCTGCAAAAATATGGCAATGCAAAATTAGATGAGCTTTCAATGACATAAAATTTATCAAGTAGCTGCAAACTTTGATTATGCTCTTGCAGTTCATTCTTCTATTCCACAAATATTTTCTCAATTAGTATGCATAATATATGCAAAACACTGTGCTAAATATGTGGGCAATTAAATAACTAAGGAGACCCAATCCTTGCTTTGAAATAATTCAATCACATTTACTTAAAGTTTTCTGTAGCAAGTTCTGTCTCCATACAAAATTTAAAATATGTCCCTTAGAACTCCATGGTAGGGCAGAAGCACTGTGTTGGCAAAGTGGATGCAAAGTGGATGGAATTCTCTCTATTCTTATTTTTTACTGTCCTATATCAGCCAAAAGCATTCTACTTTTCTCTTTTTATGTACTGAGTCAACAAAAGTTTTTGCTTGATAAACCTTGCAACTTCCAATAAAATTCTTGACTGTAGTTACTTCAGCATGCTAGCAACAGAATCTTGGTATAGTATTTTCTTTTAAAAAGAAAGTTTAGTCAGGCTTATTCAAACATCGTGTATTTATTCATTGTTTCAACGGGTAATTATTAAGCCTATATAAATGGGAGATAGTTATTAATATGTTATATGTTCAGCTAGACCTAAATCCCACCTAATCTCCTAATCTAAGGAAAGATTTGACATTTCTTTATCTATTTCCCAATCAACACTTTAGAAGTCCAATTTAAAATTTCCCTCCATACACCCTACAACTTTGACATTTATTTTTTCTATTATCGTGTGTATGTGCCTTCCCATAATCTGAGAAAAAGAAAAGAAAAATCAAGGCAACATTTGCTCCATGGCCTTGCTCTGTTCCCTCTCTCTGAATTGCTTCTTCTAAGAAGAATCATTTAATTTTATTTATTTATTTATTTATTTATTTATTCTACTATAGGCTCTTCACCAGTGCAGGTTCTAAGACCAACATATTATCAGAATTTTTTTTAAAACTGCTGCCCTTCAAAATAACAAAGATATATTACCCTTGATGCTAGCCCATTCTGATGCTGACTCAGTTTTAGTAACACAGACTGGCTTAAATTGACTTTATAATGCTGTGCAGATAGTACCTTCACACCTTGTTCCTCTGTTCCCAAGTCTGTATTCTCATGACTTTTCCGGATCACAGTCCTTCCAGGACTGAAGCTCTTTCCTCTTTCTTCTTCCAATCTTCTCTATCCAGGGGACTGCAGTTACCTGGTGGAGTGTGTTTCTTAATGCTAAACATGTCTGGTTTCTAAATTCTCATATCCTGTGCTATATGTTCACCTATGACAAGGTAGGTCTCTACTGACATAGTTTCTGGATTTTCTGTGCTTCTTTTCTACTAAACCAAAAATTCATATTTTAGGGAAAAATTTATTTTCCAAAGAAATCTAATACAGAACTCAAAAAATATTCAACAAGTAGTACTGAAGCTCATCTGTCCACTTGGCTCTTCCTGTCTTCACCAGCAGTCTTTGAAATATAGATAAAAGCTATTGGATTGGTCTCAAACCCTTTTGTTATTCACAAGCCCACTGAATCCCAAACACATAAGAAATGGCCTTTCCAAGTATCATGTGGCTAATTTGACAACTGTTAGTCTCTTCAGGTGTCCCAAGGCTAAATATCTCTGAACTATTCTTTTGTTCAAAAAGAATGGGATTATTGTTATTTTTAAACTTACAGCCAACTCCATTACTCTGTTTTTATCCTTTATAAATTGCACTAAAGTTTGTGAATTAACTAGCTTTTAAAAATATCTGCCTAATTTTGTAAGGCAAAGACAGCTAATTTGTTTCTACTATTTTTGAATTAGTCCACTGTGGACCTAGATGGCCCTATTTTTAGAGGATTTATGCTGTCTATAAAAGAATATGATTCTGGAACACATTTTAGAATGTTACATCAAGATTTATAAATAGATATGAGAGGTTTTTCCACAATGAATGGAAGAGAAGTGCTGAAGCAAATATTTCAAGTCAACTGAGGAAGGCTTCTAAAAGTTTCAGTAGTTGGAATAATTTGCTATTGTTTCACATTTGGTCTATTTTTCATTAGATTTTAGATTTAAAACATTTATTCATGTTTTATTTACCTTGATTGAGGATCAAACTATATTTATACTTTATGATTAAATTAATCAAGTATCTATTTAGGTTTATTTTTTAATAAAATAGATTTGAGTTTCTACGTAACAAAACATGGAGATATTTTAAGTAATTACTTATCAGTCTCCTGTAATCATCCATTAACTAAGGACAATGAGCTCCCTTAGCTTGCTAAAACAGCAAATGTAGGGCATTATTATGAGCTTTTTTTGAAAAATACATATTTAATTACGCTATTGTGGGTGGTTCTCAGGTAGAAAATCACAAGTAGATGATGCCAGAGATTCTAATGCTCGTATAGAAAATGGCATTCAAGTGAAATATGGAGATGGTGATAGGAGAAGAAAATCATCTACATGTTTATTTAGTTGTCAATTAAGTTTTCAGTTATTAATATGTGTTTCGGCAGGAGGGGGCACTTGGAAGTTGATTGATTTTAATATCTTGTTACCTGATGTCCATTTTAAGAACATTCTTAAATTATCATGTTGGAAAAACAAAAAACAAAAAAACACAGATTTGGTATTTCTTAGGTACTGACTCTTCCAAATTCCAATAACTTCTCCATCCTTCTTCTGCAATACCTATGTTCTCACTCCAAAGAAAGTATCAGTTATGAAAACTTTGTATTGATTATAACCTTACTTCTTTTCTATTAGTCCCATCTTTCCTTTTCTCTTCTCCGAGTGTTTCTCCTTAACCTGAAAAACTCACACAAAGCTATCTATCCTGTATTACTCTTTAAATAGTGATAAATTTCAATAGAAGATGCATTTTTTAAAAAAATTGAAAGTGAGCTGTTTATAAACTTTAATGTGTCAGAATCACCTGTAAGGGGGTGGTGGATATATAAATAAAAATGCCTATGCTCCATCTCTTAAGATTTTCACTTAGTCGATCTTGATTTGAGCTCAGAACCATCTACATGAGAAAACCCTTACTCAAAGTCCAAGAAAAGTTAAGCCAAGACTAGATTTTTGAAAACACTAATTATCAGAAAATTCAGAAGCCCTTAGAAGTCAATCTGTTTTCAAGATCTGAAAGAAATAGGGTTTTCCAAATGGCCTCTTCATCTCACATCCCACAATAGAAAGGTGATTTTCTTAGCAATTATTACATGTTTTAAATATGTTTTTAGGCAACCTTTCTCATCTGTTGAGGTGGATACTTGGTAAGCCATTTAAATCTGGAAACATAGGGCACTCAATCCTGGGAATATAAAATAAATTTCTATGACAATATCTTCCCCAGTGTTTTGTCTATTTCTGAAATTTTCATTAATTATATATGACATCCTGAGTTGAACCTGCGATCTTTTCATTCCTGTTACACATTTGTTTATTTAGTTGTACTTTCCGGAATTTTCAGTTTGGTCTTCTCACTATTTATTGATTTTTTTTTAACTTTTAACTATCTTAGTTTAAATTTTCATGTGCCGTCTTTTGTTCTCTTTAAAATATTTTTTCCATTTTTCGTAGAAGCACTATCATATATTTTTGAAATTTATTTTTTATCATTGTTTCTGCTTCCTCTATTTTTTTTTTTCTTCTTTAGTCTCTCTCTTACTTTTTTTTTTTTTTTTCTCCTTGGAGGCTTTCCTCATATATCTGGTAACTCATGGCTGGCATTTCTTTTGGGGATATATTGTATTGAAATTAGAAGTCCTATTTAATATTTCCATTGTGTTCCTCACAGTAAGGTGTTGAGATGACCAGCCCACTTTTATTTGGGGGAACCTAAAGTATTCATCCATCTTTTCTATAGGTAACTTAGTTTCCTCCGCAAAGGTCCTGAGAGCACGGTATGAGACTGGCCTGCAGTATTCTGGAGGTGGGACTGGGATGAAGGAGTTTGGCCCTGCTAAGGGAGTAGTCACACTTACTATTTAAATTCCTGATTCTATTCCTGTGCCATAGCACTCCCTCCTCTGTGCGTGCAGAACCTCCCTATTTTTAAATTTCTGAGAGACTGCCTTTAGAGACTGGAGAGGGGAGAGGAGGTATTGTTTGTCTGCTCCATGAGGTGGGCGAGAAATTGGGACTCTCACAGCATTTGAATCAGATGATCCGGCAATCCTTTGCCTAGATTTTCCTCCAGGACATCTGGTGTTCCCAGATCTTAAATCTTTCTGGGGTCCTGTGGTGGGTACGTTAGCTTCACCATCATTAGTACATTCCTCTACACTGCTTGGAGATCTTGTCCCTTTATTTATTCTCCCAGGTTGTTTATTATTCCTACATCTACTCTTAGGAGTTAAAGATATTTTCTACTCTGTTACTTCACTGAAGACCACCACTCTTATTGAGAAGCTTTTTTCTTACAAGTATTCTTCCAGATTCCATTAGTTTCTCCTTCTCTTTGCCATGTTCAGACTAGGGCTGGTACCTCCCTGATGTTACTAACCAGAGGGCACTGCAATATTCTTTGCTGTTTTTTCTTAATCCTGTGACAACAGCCTCTTTATTGAACTCCCTCAGTTTCTCCATCTGAGGGTAACATGTTTTCTGATTACACCCCAAATGGAGAAAATGGCAAAACAAAAAACCATAATCTATGACATATTACAAAAAACCATAATCTATGACATATTAAATGCTATGTGTGCGATTTTACAAGATTTTACAAGAAACCAACCTGTCACAATCTACAGTTACCTGACTGAATCCAAAATAATAATAATAATAATAATAATAATAATAATAATAATAAGGCAGATTTAAACAGAACTGACAGGGTTTCAAAGCTGGGAAGACTATAAAAGTTATCCATTGCAATGATCCAGATGTAATTATTTTTCTCTAAGATCATTTGATGAATGATCTCCCTATTTGTAGCATGTTCTGCTCTGTGGGTCTTTTCAAGGCACTTACTCCTAGTAAGTGATCACAAAGAGCAGGAGTTGGACCAGACCACATTTTATCCAGAGTTCACAATTACTGTTTACTTACTGACAACATGCAAGTGTATAAGATGTGCTATTGTGCACCTGAAAACAAAGAGAAAGACATTCAGAGATTTTGCAATTAGAAGATGTGGGTCATTTCTATCATGAAAACACTGAAAATATTTCTAGCATGTTTTATATAGCAGAACCTCATAATAGGCTTGGTAAATTTTAACAATACTCAGCAACTAACTTAGGAATTGGGATGGACGCCTGACCACACATGTCAGCCTAAGACAAGTATTAAAAATTGGCCCTCACAGGAGAATGGCGTGAACCTGGGAGGTGGAGCTTGCAGTGAGCCGATAGCGCACTGCATTCTAGCCTGGGTGATAGAGCGAGACTCCGTCTCAAAAAAAAAAAAAAAAAAAAAATTGGCCCTCATAACACATCACTACTACATTTTAGTTCCTCCAAACCCACTTTCAACAAATTACCAAAATCACAATTAATTTACTTATTTTTTTTCTAGAAAAATCCTACATCTTCTGTGTAAACCTACGGAGAAAATATATTAAAAATATAAAAAAACAGCATTACTATATTGCAAGTTTTAATTTAGTATTTTAAACCAGACCTTGCAGAGTTTTTATCTATTTACTCAGACTTATCTCCAGAACAGTTGTAAAGTGAATCAAATATATGTAGGGCAACTGCTCTTCAAAAAACACAAAGTGCTAACAGATCAATGCAGTAAACTTGTTGACTCCTCATAAATTTAGAAAATGTATCTATTGATGGAAATTCTGCAATATCCATCCAACTTCCCTAAATTGCTCTCTAATCTGTTCCTTTTATATTCAACAATAAATCAAACAATAATAATAATATGCCATAGTCATTTATCTTATTTTCTTTGTTATTGAGTCTTAAAGAATAAAGTCAGTTATTAGAAATGTAAATTATTTGTTTGTGCCTTTCAGTTCTTTTGATGTTAAATCCGAATCGATATTCCACATAAGAAATATGCTAACTGATAATTAGAAAGTTAACATTTTAATAGGTTTATATAACACTTATTTTTAACTCCTTTATTGTTTTTGGATAAATATAGAATTGACCATTTTTCCTATAATTACTATATGGAAATTTTCTATTCATTTTTCTCCTCTGTACATAATAGAGAAAAATATTTTGCTTTGAAAAACTTTCCCTAACATATTTTGTCTTGTATTTGTTTCAGGCCTCAAATTGTACTTGAGAACAAAGAAATCCCATACTTGGCACACAGGAAAGATGTGAAACGATTCCAAACATAAGAGTCTTCTTGTCAATATTCTGTCAATACACTCTCTGGCTTGTGCATTACAAAGTATTGTTATTCTTGTTCCTAAGTATAGTTCTTTCTCTCTACAACTACATGGTGACTCTGAATATTTTAGTCTGTTTATGAGTAGGCCAGATTTTAGACAATTGATGAATGCCATTTTGTTTGTAAAGGAATTGGAATATATTTTAGAACTAAGCATTAATTTTGTAAAATATGTTAAGGAAAGTAAAAATATAATAATTGTGCCTTCAGCTTGCAGGGCAATAAATTACAACAGTGGAAAATGAATGCATTTGCTTGCAGGGCAAACGTGTACAGCGTGACTTATTTAAAAAGACACCTGGAGTAAAGAAAGTTCAAAACTGAACTAATGGGTCATTTAGGGTAAAACTTTTTATCTTTTTGCTGAGCAGAAACACACTTTGTTCAGGTTACACTAAAAGGAATTGTATATCTGGCAAAGCTATGAACAGTACCAATTCTTTCAACTTCTCACCGAAGAGCATCCAGGGAGTACTTTTGTGCTCTGCTCATTTTCATATCCAAAATGAAATGAATTGTTTTACAGTTTATGAGACATTTCCCTAAGATGTCAAGTTTGAAGTAGTCTGCTTGAGAGTAAGACTCATCAAAAAACGTAAGCTGTTGCAGCCCTGAGGCCTTCTGGATGATATAAGTTTAGAAATTTTAGAATTGAGTGAAATCGAAAAAAGAAACAAACCAAAGAACACTTCCTAGTGAGACTGCTATTGCACGGCTAAACCAGGAAAGAAAAATCTGATACTTGGTTTGCTTGTTTATCCCGATTCCTATCTTTTTGGTATATCTGTATGATTCCGTAAATACATAAAGGAAATATTTTCTAATTTCTATCCCAGGAAGTGAAAAATAATGAATCTTTGTAAACTTTGACCATAATGTGGGATCTCGTGGACAGAAGACCTACCTGGATTGTTGGAGGTCTCTATCCTTATAACATCTGGAAAAAGCACTTTTAAGGGCTGAATGTCCTTTTCCCTCATTGGTGGGGATATCCTATAAAGTTGTCTGAGTCATAGTTGTAATGGTAGGCTGGGCCCCACCTGTTTGCTCATCTGCTTCAAAGTACCAAGGTGGCAGTGCCAGCTTTGGATTGCAGGATCTCTTACAGGTTTTATGATCAATAAACTCAGACAGAGAAAAAGCTGGGGTTCACATATAATAAATTTTGAACTTTTTCTTTAATATGGAATATAGACTGGAAGAAACTTTCAGATCAGTTTCTATCTGATGTTCTCCTGGCCTTTTTAATTTTTTTTTTTTTTTTTTTTTTTTTTTTTTTTTTTTTTTTTTTGACAGTCTTACTCTGTCACCCAGGCTGGAGCACAGGGGCATGATCTCAGCTAATTGCAACCTCCACTTCCTAGGTTCAAGCAATTCTCATGCCTCAGCCTCCTGAGTAGCTGAGATTACAGGTACCTGCCACCACACCCAGTTAATTTTTTTGTATTTTTAGTAGAGACAGGGTTTTGCTGTGTTGGCCAGGCTGGTCTTGAACTCCTGACCTAAGGTGATCCACCCACATCAGGTGATCCACCCACCGCATCCTCCCAAAGCACTGGGATTACAGGCATGAGCCACTGTGCCCGGCCTAATGATTTCCTGGACATTTTTTTTTATTGCAACTAAGGAATCTATATCGGAGACATTTTGTCTCTTAATAGTTTCTAAAATGTTCATTCAGAGAGACAGCTTTTGGCCTATTTCCAGTCTGGACTGGTATAAGAGATTCTGGAGAGAGGCAAGAATATAAAGAGTATGGTCTATAGGAATATTTTAAGGCAAAATTGTATTCATTAAATTTGGGCATAAAAACATTCCTAGCAATTATAAGTATGTAAAAGGTTGTTTTATAAGAGTAAACATAAATATTATTGTCTAAAGTGAGACTCATGTGAAAAGAGACACTAATACATAGATATATAATTTATTTCTTCACATAATGATTCTATTATATAGGGGAACTTAACAAAATATTTCCATTTAAATATAACTTTAAGAATAAATTTTTTCATAAAAATTAAAATATATTCATATGCATCAAGGGAAAAACAATTCCTTATATTTATTATTTAAATGTTAAATAATATACAGACTTTGTGTCAGAGTTAGGTCTGTTAATCAGATTCTTAACAATATCCTTTCTAATGCCCTTCCACTGGCATTTTTATAACAAAGGCGGTTTATAAAAATATACTTTTGAATGTACAATATTTTAAATCATTACTGGAAATTTTTCTTCTAATTAATGTATGTATTTTAATTGACAGAAAAGTATATATAGTTATCATGTACCGCATGGTGTTTTGAAACGTGTACATTCTGGAATGTCTTAATTGAGCTAATTAACACACACATTACCTCACATACTTAATTTTTGTGGTGAGAACACATAAAGTCTACTCTCAGAGATTTTCAAGAATACAACACATCGTTAATAACAACAGTCAGCATGTGTACAATAGATCTCTTGAATTTATTAAATTATTTTCAAAATTTCCAGTCTATGCTTTAAATATTTGAAATAGTTGAAACCTTTATTTAACCTTTTTATTCAACTGTGATATTTAGTTTTAATTGAGAAATGCTTTATCTACAAGTGCAGAGGTACTTAGTAAGCACACAGAAAATTCTAAGTGGAAGATATTCTCAATTCTATGTTTTCACACTGAAATGTGCCAATATTTCAATCCAGATATTTTCATAGATAGCATTTTCTCCTATCTACTTGTGGCATTTATTTATGAAAAAACTTTTATAACCAAAACTTGTTAAATTAGTGCTCCTATTGAAGTTTTTTGCAATGATTTGCTTCATTTAGATGCTGCACAATTATAGACCAATTAATTTTATTCCATTGAAGTTGAAATTGTAAATTTATATAAATAAAACTATGAACTCAATCAAGTATTATTACTAACCTCAAGATATGCCCAAGTACAAGTAACAAAATTAAATACTAAATTTTATTTTTGTATACCACTTGAGCTCTCACTACTTAGTATTTTTCTGTTTCTTTCCTTTGAAATAAAAATAAACTTAAAAATTCTCCTTTTTGCAATTTTTGTTTCCAAAAATTATGGAGGTGTTCTAAGAAATGTTTTCAAGTGAAAACTTTCAACACTTTTGAAGTAATTTTAAGATATACCATTATAATAGATTCAAGGCAAGTGCATAACGCTCAGTGACTTACAAGGTAATTATTAAAAGCCTCAAGTCTTTCTAGAATCTGATTAATAAGGGAGAGAAAAGAACATGTACACTGTTTTGTTGAATATTTTTGCACATTCAGTATCAGCTTCATCACACAATTTTGTAACTTAATTACTCTATTTGCATATACATAAATATATGTCAATTACTCTGTCAAATTACAGCTTTTTTATTGAAGAGTGCAGCTTGTTTGGAGATATGATGTGCGATGTAGGAATGTTTCCAGGTACATTTTGTTTCCAAACTTTCTTAATTTGGTGAGAATATTATTTTTACCATGACTATGTTCTACCAACATGCCTATGTTGTGATGATCACTACAAAAAAATAAAATAAACTTACTTTAATGGTTAATTTTTAAACCAAATTTATACTACTAGTCACAATAACATAAGACCTTTTACCTTTAAATTCTTTTAATTTCATTAATTGAAAATTCTGACTTCTTCTTAGAATTAACTTAACTGATTAATTTAGCTGATCGGATTTTTTAACTCTGCAAAATTCACCTCAAATTCAAAATGGAATTATTGCAGTAAGAGTTATAACTTCATTTACATATTTGCAAAAAAATTAGAATAAAAATGAATAATGTTAAATTAGAAAACATTCATTTAATATAAATGAAAAGTCATGCTTATGGAATGATGTGTAAATACACTTTTTGAAGCCTCAGGAAGTAAATTGCCGGCTTTGAAAAAGCCTTCTTAAATAACCACTTTTTTTTTGTTTGTTTTTGAGACGGAGTCTCACTTTGTCACCCAGGCTGGAGTGCAATGGCGCAATCTCGGCTCACTGAAACCTCCGCCTCCCGGGTTCAAGTAATTCGTCTGCCTCAGCCTCCCAAGTAGCTGGGATTACAGGCTCCTGCCACTATATCCTGCTAATTTTTGTATTTTCAGTAGAGACAAATTTTCACCATGTTAGTCAGGCTGGTCTCGAACTTCTGACCTCAGGTAATCCACCCACTTCGGCCTCCAAAAGTGCTGGATTACAGGCGTGAGCCGCTGTGCCCACAATAACCACTAACTTTTCAAGAAAATGATATTACACAATCCTTTCTTCTAGTTCTTACATAGTCAATTATATCACTGTTGTCTCCTTGTCTGGGTGATAATTGTCAACATTCTGTGCTAGTTACATTTTCATTAATATTATTTCAATTTATATATATTTAAGATATGCAACATGATATTTGATGTACATGGAGGAGCTTCAAAAAGTTCATAGAAAAAATCAAATTAATAGATAAAGCCAAAACATATACACTTTATTTCTCAACATATGCTGTATCAAGTTCAAGTCATTTTTGTAAGCAATAAGACCAGTCATTTAGTCCATTTCTATAGAACTGAAGGTTCTAGGAATTTCACCAGATCAGTGTGGTTTGTTTGTTTGTTTTAATTAACTGAAGGAAATGAGTGCCCTTTACAGTTTTGTTGTTGTTGTTGTTTTGTTTGTTTGTTTAAGATTAGAAAATAAAAGAGCCAAACCAAAGCTGTGAGGTGGATGCCTTATGATTTCTCATTGGAACTCTTGCAAAAATGTCCTTCTTTGGTAAGAGGAATGAGCAAGAGCCTTGTGGTGGTGAAGAAAGATTCTCTGCTGAAGCTTTCCGGTAATATTTTTCTACTCAAGCTTTGGCTAACTTTCTCAAAACACTCTCATAATGAGCAGATGTTACTGTTCTTTGGCCCTCCTTACAGTTAACAAGCATAATGCCTTGAGCATCCTCCCAAAAAAACTGTTGCTATGACCTTTGCTCTTGACTGGTCTGCTTTTGCTTTGACTGGACTTCTTTCACTGCTTCTGGCCACTCTTAGGAGCCATTGCTTGGATTGCGTCTTGTCTTCAGAATCATATCTATAAAGACATGTTACAATTATTCAAAGAAATGCTTAGGATCTTGACCTCACTTACTTAAAATTTCCATTGAAAGCTCTGTTTTTCTCTGCAGCTGATCTAGTTCCAACTGTTTTGGCCCACATTGAGTGAAAACTCTGCTCAAGTTAGATTTTTCAGTAAGAATTGTGTAAGCTGAACCAAAGAAATGTCAGTGGTGCTGACTATTGTTTGTGCAATTAATCATTGGTCCTCCTCAATTAGGGCACAAATAAGATTTTTTTTCTTACAAATCAATGTGGGTGGTCTGCTACTGCAGATTTCTTGGCACCATCTCATTCCTTCTTAAAACAAGTTATTCATTTGTAAATTGCTGATTTCTTTGGGGCATTGTCCCCATAAACTTTTCACGAAACATCAGTGATTTCACCATTCTTCCACCCAAGCGTCATCATAAATTTGATGCTTATTCTTGCTTCAATTTTAGCAGAATTCATGTTGCTCTGAGAGGGACACTTTTCGAACTGATGTCTTATTTTTCTTAGTGCCTCAATTAGAGACTCTTCAGATATGGTATAATAAGTTAGTATCAGTTTATTTTGGTGCTGCAAGAGAAATGAAATTCATGCATACTTTTTCATAATATGCATTTTCTATGAAATTTTAAAGATCTATGATACACAGTGAAATGATAACTCTAATCAGGAAAATTAATATATCTATCACTTAACACAGTTCACTTTGTGTTTGTGTGATAAAAGCACCTAACGTCTAATCTTTCTTTAAATTTTCAATATAGAATATGCGGGTTGGTGCAAAAATAATTGCAGTTTTTGCCATTAAAAGTGCAAATTACCTTTGCACCAACTTAATATGAACTATCGTCCTCATGCTTGCACAGTAGATCTCTAGGCTTATTCATCCTACATAACTGCAACTTTATACTTTTTGACCTACATTTCCCCATTTGCCCCCGCTCCACACCCCTGGTAATGACTAGTCTGCAGTCTGTTTCTATGTATTTGACTTTTTAGAAAGTTCTGCTTATAGGTAAGATCATGAAATATTTTTCTCTCTGTGGCTGCTTATTTCACTTAACATTATGCCCCCCAGGTTTATCCATGTTGTCCCAAGTGGCATATTCTCCTTTATTTTTAAAGGTTGAATATTTAATTGTCTACCACAATTTCCTTATCCATTCAATTATTAACAGACATCTAAGTTATTTCCATATCTTGATCAATGTTGAACAATGTTGCAATAAACATGGGAACATGTTGAATAATGTTGCAATAAACATGAGAACATGAAAACTCTACAAGGTGATAATTTTATTCCTTTTGGGTATGTATTCCAAATAAGGATTGCTGGGTAACATGGTAGTTCTATTTTTAATTTTTTGAGAATCATCCATACTGTTTTCCATAATGGCTATACCAATTTATATCCACCCCGCAACAGTGAACAATGATTGCCTTTTCTCCATATCCTTACCAACACTTATCTCTTGTCTTTTTGATAACAATCATCCTAATTGGTTATATGGTAATAGTTCATTGTGGTTTTGATTTGCTTTCCACGATGATTAGCAACTTTTTAATATAGCTGATGGCCACTTGTATGTCTTCTTTGGAAAAAAATGTCTATTCAAGTCTTTTGCCCATAATAATTTAGTTGTTATTTATTTATGTTATTGCGTTGTACGAGTTTTGTATATATTTTGGAAATTAACTTCTTATCAAATATTTGGTTTGTAAATATTTTTCCCGATCAATACGTTGCTTTTTCATGTTGTTGACTGTTTCATTTGCTGTGTAGAAGCTTTTTAGTTTAATATAGTCCTACTTGTTTATTTTGTTTTTTATTTGTATATTTTTATAATATTCTTGATTAATAGAAATTCAGTTAATCAAGAAATTCAGTATGCTTTTTGTTAACACAAGGTTTCAGTTTTTAGTTTGTTGATGTAAAACCAGTTTTAACAGAATAAAAAGCATTGCCAAACAATCAAATGAATAAATTATTTTGGTTTTACTACTTTTTACCTTGCAATAAATTTCAAAATCCCAGTAGGTGCCTTGCAATAAATTGCAAAACCCCAGGAGTCAGGTATTCAAACCATGCCTTTTCTAAGGCAGGGATCCCCATCCTGTCACTTGCATTTGTTTCCCTTAGACCGAACCTATTATTTTCCATCTTTTTTCATTCTTTCAAAAGACTGGAAGCCTGGGAATCAGGGACCTAACAGATTTCCACTATAAGAATGGCACTACTGCTTGTTACACCAAGCAGCCCCCTGACACAGGCTAGACTACTTCTCTCACCACCAAAGAAGACTAGAAATAGCTGGTTATCTCACCCCAGTCCTGTTCAAGCACACTTTATTCTATCTGTGTGTCCTCTGAATTTTGCCCTTTAAAGTAAGATGTTAATTAAAGTCTGTCTAGAAAGGGTCAAAAAAAGACAAGTGACCTCTTGTTGTCTTTCAGGTTTTGCCACATGTTCAAGTATGAAAGTTGTTCATTGTACATGTATCTCAACAATACTAGAAGGGAAACTTGTACAAACTAGCAGAAAAAATATAGGGGGTTAGACCAAGCACAGCCAGGCTTATTTTAATGCAACCAGTAATTTATTTATTTTTAATTATTTTTATTTTATTTGTAGAGACTTGAGTTTTGCCATGTTGTCCAGGCTCATCTCAAACTCCTGGGCTTAACTGATCCCCCGACCTTGGCCTCCTAAAGTGCTAGAATTAAAGCCATAAGCCACCATGCCCAGTCACACTATTAATAATAATACATTAAAATAGGAATTTCTGTCATGAAACCTAAAGAGGATGTGGTTCTTGGACAACAGGCCAAACTGAGATATATATATAACACTAGCTATAGGATAAAATGATAATGGACGTTTTAGTTTAAAAAGGAAAAAAATGTACAAATGCACAATTGTGGGTTCAGGGGACTAGAACTATGTAAATAACCAAGTTAAAAGAGTGGTAATTTATTTTTTAAACAAGACTATCAGTGAAGAGCCTTTAGTTAAGGTCATTGTTACCTAAGAAGCTCCGAAGATCTCCGTTGCTGTATAAGCCCCACAAATTATCCCCCTGTCAAGGAGGCAGAACTATTTGACCAAGACATTTGCTGAGTTTGCATAGATCTTCTTGCAGATTCAGTCTCAAACCTCAATAACTTTTATATCTTCAATCATAGAGCATGGCCACACTCATTTTTTAAAGCAAAATGAACATGTAAACATGTACAAACATAGCTTTAGGCTCAAAGTCTTTATAGAGAAATATAGACATAAGTTAATGAAATAGCATCAAGTAGAAGCAATTTATGGGATGAAATAAAGTCAGGATTGTGTACAGCTGTAGAAATGTGAAGTGGGTAGAAATCAGAATTTCTGAAAAGAGGCAGAATAAAAGAGTCTGGGGAAAGAGCATCTGGCATTAGAGGGTAAATCACTATCCACCATCATGCAATAAATGCAATCAAATGAGAAATGTTATTTTTATTTGATTTAATGAGGATATTTGTGCTGCACTCCATGGGTGCAATGATGTGAGGAGAATACAGAAGATTCACTCAGTAGTAACAATTTCAGCTCTGCATAGACAGATGTGCCTCAGCCTGTTTATCATTGTGACTTTCTTCAGCTATTTTAGAAAATAATTTACACTAGTCTGTGGAATGATTAGCCTGCCAAAGATAACTTATATTAAAGGAAGCTTTTTTCCCTGCTTTGATAGAGAAAATGCATTAGTATTAAATAATATAAATGTGGTGTTCAGAGGTGCAGCCAAATTCTGTTATCTGAGGAGAGGGGTTTGGAGGATTAGGGGTGGCGATTCTGGGGTGAAGCCCTCCCATTTTTTAATGAGTTAACAGGAAGGGGAACACTTCATGTTCACTTTCTGTATTTGTCACACTTGTCTCACAGTCTTGCTTCACACTGTGACCACTAATGTCATCCAATAACAGTGCTAATAACTGTAATGTCAACATATCCTCTTTAAGGATGATGAAGTGGCTGTGAATGTGAAGAAAGTATTCAGAGAAAGAAATTGCATCAGCTGCTCCCTGCTCACCTACCCTTCTGGTTGTATTCAGCACATTAAGGGAAAGACAGAGACAGTGATAGAGAGGAATGCTTCTTATGTCCAACACACCTGGCCTTATTATTTCTGAATATGTAGATGAAAAATTATGTTTGAGGTCATAATTATCCCTCAGGTCTATTGTTGCTGAACGGAAAGGATTTCTCGCTGCCTTTACTTCATAGCTGAATCATCTGAAATTTGTTAGCATCAATAGCAAGGAGTCCATTTAGATAGATACCTGGACACATGATTGATAGACAGATAGATAGATAGATAGATAGATAGATAGATAGATAGACAGATAGATAGATAGACAGATAGCTAGATATACAGACACACAGACAGATGGATGACATATGTATGTAAGTGCAGGGATTTATATTTTTAAGTATATCATGACTGCTCCTGTTTGTGGTATTGTGTACCAGATAGACAAATATCCTAGAAAATGCTTTATACAAAACAATTAATAGGTTCCCGTAGTGTGAAAATTGTAAAGTAAGATGACTTTTCTAGATTTTTTAAGCCAATTTGTTAAAGCTGGGTTTAGCTTTCTGTGACTTAAAGCCTGCTTAGGAGCAGAGGCTGTTAAACAGTATATGCATTTCAGTGCATGGTGACATTCTCCATCCAGCCACGCAGGTGAGACCTCAGGAGGACTTCTCCATCATCGCCAAATCAAGTTTATTTATAAATTAGCTGTTGGTTCTGCCTATGCTCCTCACATTGTCATTGGAAACTTGGAATCTCTCTTGCTTTAATGTAGAGCAATTTATTTTCTACTTCATTCATAGCTTACTTTGAACGTTCAAAAATTCACTAAGAACTTCTGATAAATAAAATCCCTACCTACTATGAAATGTATGTTAGAAAATCAGAAGAAAACTATCTGAAATATGTTTTATAAAGGCGTATTTGACTGTTTTACTGCCTGTCTTTGTCAATAGAAAGAAGTAGCATCAAGATTTAATTTTAGCCTATTTTAAATTATGTCACCATACCCTATTAAATTTTATTTCAATAGATTTTTCATCTTTTTCCTCCATATTCATTCTTTTATTGTTTGTTTGTTTTCTTTTTGAGACAGAGTCTCGCTCTGTCGCCCAGGCTGGAGTGCAGTGGAGCCATATCGCCTCACTACAAGCTCCGCCTCTGGGGTTCACGCCATTCTCCTGCCTCAGCCTCCCGAGTAGCTGGGACTACAGACGCCCGCCACCACACCCGCCTAATTATTTTGTGTTTTTTTAGTAGAGACGGAGTTTCACCGTGTTAGCCAGGATGGTCTGGATCTCCTGACCTAGTGATCCGCCCCCCTCGGCCTCCCAAAACGCTGGGATTGCAGACGGGCGTGAGTCACCGTGCCCGGCCCATATTCATTCTTGAAAAATCTCATATGTACATATGTGTTGCATTTTCTAAAACCAAACAAGATCCTATTTGTCTTTGTCAGCATGATTCGTGAATACTGTTTTAAGAAATGAGCTTTCTCTTTTTGTACATACATGACAGACTCCAAGCATATTTAATATGAAAAGAGCTAATAACTTTAATATGTGTAATTTATAATTATTATAGTTCCATTAATGTGATCTGGTATTCCAATCAAAAATCAAATGAGATACAGATAAGATTCTATATGTATTGCATAAATCATAAGGAATGCAAGTAAAGGGGTGGCGAGTTTAGCGTGAAAAGAGATAAAGAAAAAATAGGGAAAATCCACCAGATAAATGACTAATTGTTATTTTTATTATTCAAGAAAACCTGCTCAATGAATAAGAATTTGAAACTTATAAGGTTTATGAAAAAGAAAGATGAATAGGGAAAGAAAACTATTCCAATATGAATTGTAGCTTAGGGAAAGCTTCAGAGATGTCAGTAAGATGAACAGTTGTAAGGCAATAGAGAAGCATTGTTTTGGAAGAGACGAGCACAACTTAGCTGTAGCATGACTTAATATGTGTTTTGACGAGAAAGTGTGAAGGAAAATATAAAATCTATTGCCTGGAGATTCCTATCATTTTATCAGATAATAAGATGTATATAGAGGAAAAATGAGTTTTAAAAGCTAAAGAGTAAGGAAAAAATGATAGGTAAATAAATATTTTATGACTAACCTCATGCATCATCAATTACTCCAATGTTTATGGCTTCTTTGCATTTTTCTGTCCATTGAATAGAAATTTGCAAGTAGATTTTCTAGTTTATTCCTTAACTAGATCAAAAGCTCACAAAGAGGAGGAACTGTGTTTTTTGGAAAAGTGTAGCTCATAAAAATATGTGGAATTAATACTAAATTAATGATTTTCAGTAAAACATTTGACAAAGCTTGAAAAATTATTTTAAGATTTAATTTCCATATTTAAAATTGTATTTGAAAAATGTAGCTCATCATATCTGGATAGGGCTAGATAATATACAAAGGCCTCCACAAAACAGGTCAAACACAAAACAAAACTAACTGGATACCAAAGGAGCACCACCACCACCACCACATGCATTGTTATGGTTAAGAAGCCAACAAAGGGCCAGGCGCAGTGGCTCACGCCTATAATCCCAGCACTTTGGGAGGCTGAGGTGGGCGGATCACGAGGTCAGGAGATCCAGACCATCCTGGCTAACAGAGTGAAACCCTGTCTCTACTAAAAATACAAAAAATTAGCCGGGAGTGGTGGCGGGCACCTGTAGTCCCAGCTACTCAGGAGCCTGAAGCAGGAGAATGGCGTGAACCAGGGAGGTGGAGGTTGCAGTGAGCCAAGATCACATCACTGCACTCTAGCCTGGGTGACACAGTGAGACTCCATCTCAAAAAAAAAAAAAAAAAAAAGAGCCAGCAAAAAGAAGCAGTAATACCAAATCAACTTGGAATCACTAACCAAATATTTCTGATGACAACAAAGCCTATATCTTGGGAATATTTCTTTCAGATGTCCTTGGATCTGCATATCTGTGACATAGTACAACCCCGTATTCACATAGTTATCCCTTCGTTTTACAGTTTAATCTGCTCAGATCTGTCATGATGTTTCAATTAGTTCAACCAAAAATTAATTAGCTGTCAATCGAGAATCCTTAGCTGAAGGAGAAAAAAAAATCATTATTAGGTTACCATTTAAATATCCTAGTTTAAAAATAGTCCTCAGTATTCAAGGAAATTATCAGTACTATAACATTTACTCAATCTAAAATTGAGAACTCAATTTTTTAAAAAAAAATATTAAAAAGCCAGCCAGGCATGGTGGCTCACATCTATAATCCTGGAGCTTTGGGAAGCTAAGGTGGGAGAATTACTTGAGGTCAGGAGTTTAAGGCCAGCCTGAAAAACATAGTGAGATCCTGTCTCTACAAAAAATAAAAATGAACAATTATCTGGGTGTGGTAGTGTGTGCAGGTTGTCCCAGCTACTTGAGAGACTGATGCAAAAGTATTGCTTGAGACTCAGGTTTTGAGGCTGCAGTGAGCTATGATTGTTCCATTGCAATCCAGTGGGGCAATACCGCAAGACTTTATCTCTAAAAATCAAAACAAAAAATTTAAAGCCTTTTATTTTTACTTTATAAAGTCATTTTACATATTTGGAAATTTATAATGTCTGATAATCAGCTATAAATCTTACAAAAATGTATTTATTAATTAATTAGTTTAGTAATGTATTAATGGATATTTTTGTACTTCATTTTTTATTTCAAGATAAGATCTGATGTATTAAAAGGCAAACATTGTATTTTGAGTATATAATATAGTATATTTTAAGTATATCAAATGGCAAAAGATGCAGAGAGATCTGTGATTTGGATACTAAATAGCAGGAAGTTTAAAGAAACAACATTGAACACGGGAGTCTTTTCCATAAGCAATAATACAAAGTTTATGTAGAGCATATAAAAATTTATTCATCAAAGTAAAAGAATTGGAAAAAACAAATACTTCACAGATTCTAATTTTAGGAGTAATCACAATGTGAATGCTTTAGGAATTAGATAGAAATATTAAAATATTTGTAAAAGAGGAAGAATTACTAAAATGAAGCATTAGGTAATAATAGAAGAATATTCTCAAAGAAGGCTATATGGAAAAACAATAAGGGTCAAGAAAATAAAAAAGAAGTATGCCAAGAGCATGTATGTACACATATGCCAACAACTATGAGTGCCTTGAAGTGGGAAAAGATTATGAAACAATATTTAATTTAAAAAAGGGAGGAAACATCACCTATATACTATTCTTGCCAAATATATTTAATCTATACAAAATCATGAGGAAAATAAAAAAAGGAGACTTTTGAAAAACAAATAAAATTTATCTAAACTCTTCAAAAATGTCATTCAATGTTACTAAAGACAAAATAAGATGGAGAAAATGTTCTAGATTAGAGAAAATTAAAGAGACAGAACAACTACATTTTACCCATAAAACATGATCATCTCAGGGATCGAAGAAAACAATAATCAAAAATGAGTTTGGGAAAATTGTAGAAATTTAAATGGGGACAGAATAGTAGATAATAATATTGAGAGGTGAAGCCAGTTGGACTTCTGTGTCAGGTGGGGACTCGGAGAACTTTTCTATTTTACAAGAGAAATGTAAAATGCACCAATCAGCACTCTGTACCTAGTATTGTAAAATGCACCAATCAGTGTTCTGTGGCTAGCTAGAGGTTTGTAAAATGTGCCAATCAGTGCTCTGTGACTAGCTAGAGGTTTATACAATGGACAAATCACCACTCTGTAAAATGAACCAATCAGCGCTCTTTAAAATGGACCAATCAGCACTCTGTAAGATGGTCCAATCAGCAGGATGTGGGCTGGGGCAAATAAGGTAATAAAAGCAGGCCACCCCAGTCAGCAGCGGCAACTGGGGGTGGGTCTCCTTCTGTTCTTTTGGGAGCTTTGTTCTTTTGCTCTTCACAATAAATCTTGGCTGTTGCTGACTTTGTGGGTCCATGCCGTCTTTTAAGAGCTGTAACACTCACTGCAAAGGTCTGCAGTTCCAGCGAGACCACGAACCCACCAGAAGGAACCTACTCTGGACACAATATGGCAATAGTGAATTTTTTTGGCAACTGCAATGGGATAGGCAATAGATTTCTTGAGTGTGATAATTTTATTAAGGTTTTGTAGGAGAATTTGCTTGGTTTTAGGAAATGCATGCTAATTTTTTTAACAGTACGTGTTATAATGTATGCCACTTTCAAATCGTTCCATAAAGACCTATGTAAATCAATCTATCCATCGATTTATCAACCTATCATCATTAATCTGTTAGTCTAGACAGTGTGACTACATCTGTCTATTGTTATGTATCTCTCTCTCTCTCCAGCTATCTACAGAGTTATCACTTACCATATATTCGGACAGAGACAAAGTGAATGTGGCAAAATATTAAGTGGTCAATCTAAGTAAAGAGGGTATGGGTGTTTATTGAAGTATTCTTTGAAATTTTCTGTACATTTGAAAAAGCAAAAATCTGTAAAAAAGGAAATAAAACACAACTGAAAGAAGAGTTAATTAAAAGCAGAAAATAGCAACAACAAAAAAATTAGAATCACTTAAGATGAATTTTAAGAAGGCTTTAGTTTACTACTTAAGAAGCCAAAAATAAATTCAGTTCTTTAAAGAGTTGATATTACCTCTCAGTTTTTCATACAGAGCTCTTCTCCTAGAGTTATAAAATCTTTATTTCCTCCTGTTGATACAGGCATTGCTCTCAGAACAGGCAAATCAGGCAGCTTAATTATTCAATTATGGATTCCTTTCATGGAGCATGTAAGACCTCCCTTTATTGAGGCATTTCTAATTTTAAAACTCTTGAATATTAGAAATCTGTATGAGCTCACTGGCTGCTTCTTGACTCATCTCATATTTGTTCAGAGACTAAAGTAAAACTGTAAGAGAGCTTGCTAGGGTTTGACAATACTCATTCAAAAACAGAAGACAGGCAGTTTTGTACAGTGGTTTTCTCTTTGTTTGGCTGGAAATGTCATTCTTTTAATTGATTAAATAATTGGCCAGGCACGGTGGCTCACTGCTGTATTCCCAGCACTTTGGGAGGCTAAAGTGGGCAGATCAAGAGGTCAGGAGGTGGAGACCATGCTGGCTAACACAGTGAAACTCCATCTCTACTAAGAATACAAAAAATTAGATGGGAGTGGTGGCACCTGCCTGTAGTCCCAGCCATTCCGGAGGCTGAGGCAGGAGAATTGCTTGAACCCAGGAGGTGGAGGTTGTAGTGAGCCGAGATCATGCCACTGCACTCCAGTCTGGGCTACAGAGCAAGACTCCATCTCAGAAAAAAAAAATAATAATAATAAATTAGCTCCTCATTTTTATTTTCCTGTCTAGAGTGCTAATAAATGTGTAAAATATATTTTGTGAGTACCGAGGCCCATATATGAAAAAGGGGATAATGGAAATTAAGGTGATGAAAACAACAGAATGAGACAAAGGCTTAAGATACATTTACTAACTAAAAAGCAAGAATATTGAATTTTCCTTAACTCCAATTTAACTATCAATAGTAGTTCTATCATAAAGATATTCTTTTAGGTATCCTTAAGTCAGCTGGGTACCACTTCCCACTCCTGATTAAAATGAACCTTCCAGGCTGGGTGCGGTTGCTCACATCTGTAATCCCAGCACTTTGGGAAGTCAACGGGGGGTGGATTTGTTGGGAGCAGGCCCCCCAAAATCTGGCCATAAACTGGCCCCAAAACTGGCCATAAACAAAATCTCTTCAGCACTGTGACATGTTCATGATGGCCATAACGCCACGCTGGAAGGTTGTGGGTTTAAGGGAATGAGGGTAAGGAACACCAGGCCAGCCCAGGGTAGAAAACTGCTTAAAGGCATTCTTAAGCCACAAACAATAGCATGAGCAATCTGTGCCTTAAGGACGTGCTCCTGCTGCAGTTAACTCGCCCAACCTATTCCTTTAATTCAGCCCATCCCTTCCTTTCCCATAAAGGATACTTTTAGTTAATTTAATATCTGTAGAAACAATGCTAATGACTGGTTTGCTGTTAATAAATACGTGGGTAAAACTCTGTTTGGGGCTCTCAGCTCTGAAGGCTGTGAGATCCCTGATTTCCCACTTCACACCTCTATATTTCTGTGTGTCGTTAATTCCTCTAGTGCCACTGGGTTGGGTCTCCCCAACTGAGCTGGTCTCGGCACGAATCACCTGAGGTTGGGAGTTCGAGACCAGCTTGACCAAGATGGTGAAATCTCGTATCTATTAAAAATATAAAATTAGCCGGCGGGGTAGTGCATGCCTGTAATCCCAGTTACTCAGGAGACTGAGACAGGAGAATTGCTTGAACCTGGGAGGTGGAGGTTGCGGTAAGCCGAGATTGCACCATTACACACCAGCCTGGACAACAAGAATGAAACTTTGTCTAAAAAAAAAAAAAAAAAAAGAAAGAAAGAAAGAAAGAAAAAAGGAACCTTCCAGGGGAAATGTTCCTAGTCTTCAAAACAATTATAATGCTAATTAGTAAGTTAACTGATGAACACTGCAAAATAATATTTTTCTACTGCCCTAGTTAGTTTGGGATCTGCTCACATTTTATGTGTTCAATAATGTTTCCTGTCTCTCATGTTTGTTAAAAATTGTGGTCCATATGACAAATGTATGAGGTGGTAGGCTATTATTGTTTTGGGGATTCTTTTCTATTTTCAAAAAAAAATCAAAGCTCCTAAACTCCTACATTTATCTTCAGTATATAGATACTCCTGAAAGGTAGATCTCTTTGCTAATGAAAAAACAGCTTTTTCTAAACTTCAAACACTACAATGCTCTCAAGGGACACCAATTATTTGTAAAGTATAATATTTTACAGAGCATCCCAATTTGATCTTTCTTTTTTTTTTTTGAGATGAAATCTTGCTCTTCTCCCCCAGGCTGGAGTGCAATGGTGCAATCTCGGCTCACTGCAACCTCACCTCCTAAGTTCAAGCGATTCTTCTGCCTCAGGCTCCTGAGTAGCTGGGATTACAGGAGTCTGCCACCATGCTAGACTAATTTTTGTATGTTTAGTAGAGGTGGGGTTTCACCATGTTGTCCAGGCTGGTCTTGAATTCCTGACTTGAGGTGATCCACCCACCTCGGCCCCCAAAGTGCTGAGATTACAGGCATGAGCTACTGCACCTGACCCCAATTTGATATTTCAAACCCAAATTTTAAGGAGTACTGGGATCCTTAAAGAGTAAGAGTGTTTTGTCACAGGGAGTGATTCATATTATAAGCCAGGTTGACTTGCCCAATTTTAACATTAAGAGGACAGATCAGTTCTCAAATAGCAATATTTATTTATGTTAGCCCCCAAGAGGAAACAACCAAAATGTTCATCAAATGGTGAATGGATAAAAAACACATGGTATAACTATACAATGACATGTTATTCAGCAGTAAAAATAAATGAAATACTTATAGTAATATAACATAGACAAATCTCAAAAAACATGCTAATTTACAGGAGCCTGTCACAAAAGACTGTAATTTTATGATGCCATTTATATGAAATGTCCAGAATAGGCAAATCTATAGAGACAGAAAGTAAATCGATGTTTACCTAACTAAGGGGATGATGGAAATGCTCACTGTTGTGACAGTTGCACAGTTTTGTAAATACATTAAAAACAAGTGAATTATACACTTCAGGTGGATGAATTATATGGCATGTGAATTATATTGTAATAGAGCTGTTTTTAAAAAATAAAACAACTTGGTTAAAGGTAATTGTGTATCAAAACTTTTACCTGACATTGTGCAAATTCAGAGAAAATGAAAGACCAGGATAAATCTAAATAAACGATTGTTTAGATAAAGTATGACTGCAGTATGAAAAATGCTTGCTATGATGGATATTTGAGAAATTTCTGTTTGAGTTTGTATATGTAAGCAGTGGTCAAATACATATTTAATTTCTCAAATAAAGCACACTAAGGAAAAGGTCCTGTAATACATGGCAAACATCATATTCCTGATTACAGTTAACCAGCTTTCTGACAGTCTATGGGAATTAAATGTTGCAAAGCTGTAATACATTATTAGCAATTCCTCATAGCCCAGTCTTATGTTAACACTTTACTTTCTGCCCTTTAAAAGTCATTTTTATTATCAACAAAACTCCTTCCTTCTGATATTCAAATGTTTTCTTTTCTGTTACTTTTCTGATTATTTTTAAGGACAAGACTTCCAATTTCTTCTAACTTTATGATTCTCATAAAAATAAATCTCATTTATTCTGTTTTTTAATCCTAAGAATAACTTTAGCTGTTATTCTAAGATACTATTTCTAAGCATAGTGTTTTGGATTTTGATAAATAACCCAAGCTATACAGAGAATATTCGGATGGATTAAAAGTGAAGAAATAAGAAAAACAAGCCAAATACAGTATTATTATTTTTTTTTTTTTTCTTATCACCAGGCTTGTCCTCCGGGAAAGGCTAGTAAATCGCAGATAAAAATTTCAAAATCGCTTTGCGACTCTCTGGGGAAGAGTTGTTGGAGGAGGGCACTAAGATTGCTGGTTAAAATTATTCCAGACACGTCTGTGGAATGGATGGATGATGCTCAGGTGCATTTGGTTTAAAGTTTCAAAATCTTTGCTCCAGCTAGAATCAGAATGTGTCATGACTACAAATAATTGCTAAACTTACCCCGTTATTTAAGAGATGACAAAATAATGATTCAGTGCTAATAAGTCACTTTTCCCTGGGGCCTCCGTTAGCTATAACTGAGAAGCTATGACTCAGACATCATAAGCCATTTTATTGCACAACACCACAAGGTACAGCTGACACTCTATCAGATCTTGTAGTTTATAAAGAAAGCATCTTATTCCTTATATTTTTTTAGCCTAATAGGAATACTTTCCAGTAAATCAAGAACCTAAGAGATGAGGAAATGCAATTTCAGGATGTAAAGAATTCTTAAAATTGTATGTTGCCTGGGCATTCATTTTGAATACACGCTTTTACTTTCTCATTCCAGGACTCAATCACCATCGACACAGTTTCCAGTTCTATGCCACACCCAAATAATTCAAGCCACAGATAAGAACTTTAAGTTGGCGCAGGAAAATGCCTGAATGGTTCCTTACAGGAAGGATGGGAAAAAAGGGAGCCCATTTTGCCAGGGAGGAGAGATGACTCTCAAGTTGTGACTGAGTCCTCACCACACCCTAGTTCTTTAGGAGGCTGCCCCAGGCCATGTTTTCCCTGGAACAGTGTGGTGGGGTGTAAGGGGTGGTTTGAACGAGAAGAGTCAAACTTTTTAAAATATTTGAAGAGATTTATTCTGAACCAAATATGAGTAACCTCTCAGGAGGTCCTGAGAACATGTGCCCCAGGTGGTTGGGGCGCAGCTTGGTTTTATACAGTTTAGAGCGGCATGATATATCAAACAAATACATTTAATAAATATATTGGTTTGGTAAAAAAAAAAAAAAAAAAAAAAAAATGCAGGACAACTCAAAGCATGGGGGCTTCCAGGCTATAGGTGAATTTAAACATTTTTTGGTTGACAATTGGCTGAGTTTGTCTAAAGACCTTGGATTGATAGGAAGGGGATGTTGAAGTTAAGATAAAAGATTGTGGAGACCAAAGTTCTTTTGAAGTCTTATAGTGACTGTCCTTAGAGACAATAGATGACAAATGTTTTCTATTCAGATCTTAGTTAATCTCTTTAGGATTGGGAAGGTCTGGCAGAAAAAGATCTAGCTATGTTAATGGAGATTCTCTCCAGATGCAAATTTCCCCCCCAACAAAGAACAGCTTTGCTGAGTCATTTCAAAATATGTCAAAGAAACACCTTTTGGGGTAAAACAATTTGATTTCTTCCTTGTCTCATAATGTTATGCCAGAGTCAGGTTGGAAAGGAAGTCACGATATATAGGAATAAATAGAACCCATCTGATGAGAATTTATGATTTGTAGGGCATGACTCCCCAGGACTCTTAGATAGGAGTTTGGGCAAGATAAAAAAATCAGAGTTTAGTTCAAAGGGGTGTACAAGGTGAGCTCTCTCATTACCAGAATGATGTTTAGACACGAATAAACTGATCAGGAGTCAGAGAAGAGCCAAAATGGTATCCACCAGTATAAACAAGTTTTCCATGTGAGGGGCCCTCTATCTCAGGCAGGACAACTAGGCATTAGGCCATCTACCAGGTAAAAAAAAAAAAAAAAAAAAAAAGCCTCCCGTGAAAGGCTCACTGTAAGCACCCATGTCCAGCTCTTGTGTATTTACCATTAGGACAGGGTTGCTGGTCACCCTGTTGCTCTGGTATTGGAACCCCAAGTGAACTGGGTACTCTCAGAACACAGAGCTGTTGACAGTACAAGTGTTCAGAAGTTAGTTCTGAAATCTTTGTCTTCTGATGCTCAGCAAGGTATCTTTCATTCACTGAGGTTGTTTTCTAGAAAACAAGGTCACTTAATTCAGATGTAAAGTTATACACTTAGTTTTAGATACACATATTCCAAAGCATTGAGTTTTGTTTTGAAATGAATTTGACCAAGTTTGAAAAAAAAAATTTCTTATTTAATTATTGTTCTATTGGATTTCTTTTGTATCTGAAACAGCTAGGAAAAGTAACAATGATTTATTTTTCATTCTGCAGAATAAGTTGAATATTCATTTAATAAGTTAACCTCAAATTCTCCATGAAAATGGAGTCCAAATTGGATTTGGACCACGTTTTCAATTTTTGTATCACTGCTTCTCTCAAGAAAGATCACATGGTAACATTTATTCGATAAATATTTATTTACTATCCTTCACATATGGTAGACACTGTTTAGTCCTGGATATATGATAATAGAGTAAATGGGTCTCAGTCCTTATTAAGAGAATTTTTCCTGTTCTTGCAGAAAAGGAAAAATTCAATAAGGCATATAACACAGGTGAACACATTATTTCCCTTTTAGTTATGATACTGATGCTCTTCAACACTCCTAAACCTGTAATGAGTTCAATAATCAATTGCCTCTGGCAAGGGAAAAGATGTAACTGACAGCAAATCATATTTTGCTTGGTTTCTACTAGCTATAGGTTAGAGACTACTAATTTGATCTTTGCCAAGTGAAAGCTTCAGAGGAAGACACAGCTTCTGAGTATTCTACTTAGTAAGAATGAAAGTCAAGTATCTAACTCAGGTAGGCTAATTTCCCTCCAGTTGGAGAAGTCTCTAATGAACAATTGACTCATAATTGTTTTCCTCATTTGCAAATTAAAGGGCAAGAATTAGGATGTGATTAGGATGTGATTAACAAATAAAGCCAGTGACTTGTCTTAGTACCGGAAGACAATACCTGCCACTATCTGTTCAAACAACTTAGAGGCTACTATCATGACACTTCCACTGCCTCTGGAAGGCTTGGAAGTGGAGTGAGAAATAGCATTTGTGTTATGGGTTACTTGGACTCGAGAAGGGGAACATCACACACCGGGGCCTATCATGGGGAGGGGAGAGGGGGGAGAGATTGCATTGGGAGTTACACTTGACGTAAATGACGAGTTGATGGGTGCTGACGAGTTGATGGGTGCAGCACACCAACATGGCACAAGTATACATATGTAACAAACCTGCACGTTATGCACATGTACCCTAGAACTTAAAGTATAATTTAAAAAAAAAAAAAAAGGCAAATGCAAAAGATGGAAAAAAAAAAGTTTTCATCTGAATGAGGGTCTGTGCCCCCTTAACTTTACCTTTAAGGAGTAACTTTTTGCTTTTATAAAGCCTTTTTGTTAATTTGCTACAAGTTTTCTATGGCCCTAATCTATGACAGATGCTGAGCCCCAAACAATGAATAAGGCATATCCCTTGCCTTCGAGGATCAATGGGCAGAGAAAAGGGTTAGAGTGCATGCCATTTATGTGTTGTATGAGATAGCTATAGTCACCTTTTCAATTCTAAATATGTCAAATTCGTGAATAGGAAAATAATATCATTCCATCTCTGGAAATTATTTACTTAAATTCACAATTACAAGAAAATTTAAATGCATAATTTACAAATTTTGCATGTACAACACACGTATCAAGAATAGGATGCTGCCCAGGCATGGTGGTGCACACCTATAATCCCAGGACTTTGGGAGGCCAGGATGGGCGGATCATGAGGTCAAGAGATCGAGACCATCCTGTTCAATATGGTGATCCCTGTCTCTACTAAAAATACAAAAATTAGCTGGGGGTGGTGGTGTGCACCTGTAATTCCAGCTACTCGGGATGTTGAGGCAGGAGAATTGCTTGAATCTGAGACATGGAGGTTGCAGTGAACCAAGATCACACCATTGCACTCCATCCTGGCAACAGAGGAAGACTCAGTCTCAAAAAAAAAAAAAGGATGCTTGGCATCTTGCACCTGCTCTGGTCTATAAAGAAATAAACATTTTAATATTACAATATTATTTATCAGACATGAGTTTAGTAAAATTAAAAGATAGTCTTTATTTTGTGTCACTATGTGATCTATGTCATAGTGGATGAAAGAAAATATGCCTGGGCTCTGGAGCAGAAATAAATCATGGTGCGTAATCACAAGCCATCTCTTATTAGTTGTGTAAACATAGGAAGAACATTGAATTTCATCTCTTAAATGAGATGAATACTTATTTTAGAGGAGAGACTAGTAATACAGATTAAATAATATTGTGGCAATAAATCTCCTAATATAAATCTGTTTGGTGGTAGGCATTTTTGGTATGTATAAATAGATACATATTAAAATATCTAAAACAGTAAAGTAGCAATAATAAGGGTAAGTTTAGGTTGAAATATCCACACATATTATTTCAGCCATGTGTTTTTGTCAAATACAATTTTCGTTCATCATTTGGAGTCAACAAAATGAATTAATGCATACCTGAGCTAGCCTTGTCATCTCCCAGAAGACAGGAAGCCTAAATTTCTCTTAGGTGGGGTCTGACAACTGATGGGCTCTAGCACTTTCTCTTCTTGAAGAAGACACAAGATAGTACACTGAAGAGTTTCTACTTCAATAATTCTTTCCTTGTGTGTATATAAACTTAAAAAAGAAAACAGTAATGTAAATATAACTACAAAGAGTCTATAAATCATGTCTTCCCTAGATAGTCATTTATCATATGGCAGTGACTGGCTGTGATGTTTTCCAGTTATATAATCCATTGAGTTTAGAATCCGGCCATCATTTAAACAATGACTAATTTAAAATATTATTTAATAATATAGGAGAAAGAAATTTGTCCAAAAACAGACAGGGGTGTAATTCATCCAACCATGAGTAACTCAATGATGTACCCTCCATAGTTGGGCCAATTAATATTGATCCAAATGCATTTAATCTGAGTTCAGCAATGCCAGCAATCCAATTAAGCTCAAGATTCTATAAAAGCTACATTTTATTAATCAAATGACATTTAAGGATGCTTTATTTTGTTCTTTACTTTCTTTTTAAGGATGAACAGATTAGAAACTTGGAGGTTTTCCAGTAACTCAAAATATTCAATGTCAAATGAGTTGTTATCTATTGATTTTTTAGAAAGACTTAAAATCAAGCACAGTATAACATTTTAGAACTCACTTCAAAATAATTAAATACCATATATATTTTGCTATAAAGAAACAATTAAAAGCAGATGTATTTTTTAATTAATACACAATAAGCCTAGTGAATCTCAAAAATATATTCTACAATCTAAAAATTATATTTCATCTTTTAGCTTACATTTTAAACAATAATTGCAGCTTATAATGTAGCTTACAGTGTAAAGTGACACAGTTAATAGTATATGTTATATTTAAATATGATATAACATAAATATATAAAATATACATGTCATATATGTTGTATATATTTATTATATATTATATAAGCATTATATTGTATATATTTATTATATATTATATAAGCATTATATGATATATAATATATTGAATTTTTAATTTTATATATGAATATATATTTATCTATTAATCATGGATATATAACTAAAATATTAAATAACAAATTTAAATTTCCTTCTGTTGCAAGTAGTTTCAAAACTTGAAGGAAACTGGATCCAACAAAGCCATACTGCAAAAGATTTGCATGAGTAATCTTCATCCTTAGGGGTTACCAAAAGTAAATAAATAGCCCCAAGAAGATGAATATCCAGTTGCTTAAATTGCTGAAGTCATAAAACAATAATGATATTAAATTGAGAAATATGTCTTCATAAATATAAAACTTTAAGAAATCTTTGAGACCTGAGTCTCAGTCCCATGGCTGCTTAAATATTTTCACATGTTTTATTCATATCTTTTGATATAACTTTATTTTATTTTATTCAATTGATGGTGTATTACATTGACAAATTTTCAAATTTTAACAAAATTTTTCTTTCCTGGGATAGAACCAAAAGCTAGGTTTTAATTTCATTTGTTTTCTCTGTTATTGATTTCCTTGGTATCTTTATTATTTCTTTTCTTCTACTTAGGTTTAATTTGCTCTTCTATTTTTAGCTTTTTATGGTAGATGCTGAGAAACTAAAAATGCTCTGAGCAGCCTGAACTATATGAAACATGCAAAACTTATTAAGTCCATAAAGACATGAGTATGGAACTTCAGTCACACCACCCCCTCCACACACCCACACTGGGGGTGGGGTGGGGTGTAGGAGGGTTGTTGAGAAGGGGAATTGTTTTAAGGCATTCTGCTCCTGACTCACCCATTATTTTCATGTTCCCGGACTTTGTGATACAAAGAACAATGTGTAACAAAACAATAGCCTATATTATTTTAATTTATATTATTTTATATTTTTATAATAAAAATTATAATATAGAATACATATTATAGTATATAATATATTATAATGTATAATATAAATTATATAAATAAAAGTTTTATTTTAAGTTATATTTTATTTATATTTTATTTATATCATTTTAATGACAATTTTTGGTAAACAACTTAGAAACTGCCTCTCCTTTTTTTCTGTAAAACCCAGTTGTAATTGCTGCTAATTGGAGTATATATTTATTGCAGTTTTAATATCTGCTCCCTGGTGGCCATTCTCAAGCTTTAAACTAGAATAAACTCTACACCTAATCGTATTTTCTAAATCTCATTATTTAAGGTTAACATTTTGGCAACCATGAAGCGATCTAAAGCCCAGCTTCAGTAATTCCCACTGGTTCATGTCAATCAGAACCTCGATACTACCAAGTGTGGTGGTTCCCACCTGTAATCCCAGCACTTTGGGAGGCTGAGGTTGGTGGACCAACTGAGCTCAGGAGTTTGGGACCAGCCTGATCAACATGGTGAAACTCCATTTCTACTAAAAACACAAAAATTAGCCAGGTGTGCTGGTGCATGCCTGTAGTTCCAGCTACTTGGGAGGCTGAGGCAGGAGAATTGCTTGAACACAGAAGGTGGAGGGTGCAGTGAGCCAAGATCATGCCACTGCACTCCAGCCTCGGCGACAGAGTGACACTCCATCTCACACACACACACACAAAGTCTTGGTACTAGCACCAATGGCTATTTCACTCAACCTCATGGGAGCTGGCAGGGATCTCTGGAAAGGCCCCTCTTGGGATCTGAATCCAGCTGACTTAGGTGAGAATTAAGACCTTGTTTAAGGCTGGGCATACTGGCACATGCTTATAATCTCAGTACTTTGGGAGGCTGAGGTGGGTGGATCTCTTGATCTTAGGAGTTTGAGACCAGCCTGGGCAACATGGCAATACTTTGTCTCTACATTAAAAAAAAAAAAAAATTCTGGTCGTGTAGTCCCAGCTACTCCTGGGTCAATGAGGTGAGAAGATTGCTTGAGCTCAGGAGTTTGAGGCTGCAGTGAGCGGAGATCATGGCACTGCACTCAGCTTGGGAAACAGGGTGAGACTCTGTTTCAAAAAAAAAAAAAAAAAAAGACTTTATTTAAGCCATACACAGTCCTACTTGATGGGGTTGAAATTAAGCTATACTGAAAGATAGAGCTTCTCGAGATAGTCTGATCATTGCAGATTTGAGATTTTCACTTTCCTTTGAGGTTAAAGTTGTGTTTGTCTTTCTTGCTAGAGTTTGCAACCTTTCCTCTTACTCAAAATTTGGTCAGGGAAAAACACAGTTTTTCTCTCTAAAAAGAGGAAATAAATGTTTATGGTTTATGGCTTAAGTGTTAGTGGTAGTGAATCCTATAGGTCTGCAGTGATGTCAATTCTTGCTACCTCCTCAGAAGAGATTTGACTGAGGGGCATAAAGCAGAAGGAGGGACTAAGGAGGGGTTTAGAGCAGGAGTCAAAGTTTATTAAAAAGTTTACAGCAGGAATGAAAGGAAGTAAAGTACACTTGGAAGAGGGCCAAGAAGGTGACCTGAGAGATGAAGTGTGTGGTTTGACCTTTGACTTGCATTCTTCCAAGGTCTGCATCTCTTCTCCCTTGATTCCTCCCTTGGGTTGAGCTTTCCACATGTGTAGAGTCCTGCCTACACTTGGGAGGGGCTGCATGCACAGTGCGTTTAACCAAAGTAGTACGCATGCCCACTTAAAATGTTCTTCCCCTCCCAGTCAGGTGTTCATAGAAGGTTACATATCAATTAAACTCTGCCAATTTGCCTCTTAGTGTACATGCTTGAGCCCACTTGTCCAACTCCTGAGATCTTGGGAAGCTGCTGATTACCAGTTTGAGATTTTTTCTATCTATTGGGAAACTGCCTTTCCCTGGTACCAGTTGCAACCAATTATTATTTTAGAAACACAGTTAACAACCACCTGACCATCACCTGATGGTTGCCTGACATTCCTGATTGTGGGGGTTGGGGTTACCCTCCTGCCCTGCTCATGTCTGACTACCTACCTACTGTAACATAAGCAAACTTTGTAATCTCTTCACATGGTCAGATTCTGAATCTTGGTTCAATTATCTAAAACTAAATCTTCTTCCTAAAGAGAGACCAACCATTAGAAACACCATCTAGGTTTATGTTTAATACTTACGGCACCTCTTCAGGAAACTATTTAGAAAACTGGTCACGTATAACTTGTGATGGTCAAATGAGGTATCATTGAAACACCCAAATTCATGTATCTGCACACATAATTAGAAAAAGCTGGTTTTGGAACCAGATATATTGAATGGGAGATTTACTTGCAACAATAGTTAAATGCTTCTTCAAAAAATTCTAAAAGAAAAAAATTGCCTCCATTGAAGAGGTAAACAAAATAATATTTGAAGCTACATATAAATTAAAAGAGTTTGCAGGTTTTATCACTTTCATTTTTAACTGCTCCTTCTTCTACCACTGCGATCCGACTTCATCCCTTTCTGCTTGAACCCTTAGCTCTTATACATCTATCAGGCAGAGATTTTTGGAATTCCACAATGCCCAGATTTTATTCTCTCAAAATGAAGGAAATGTATTTACATTGGGAACAGAGGGAAAAAAGGGAGCAATGACAGAATGACAATGAAACTACTCAGATTATAATATACAGATCCCACAATTTTTTTTCCTCTCTAAATGAGAACTAATGAATTGATACTTATGATATACTGACCCAATATCAGAAAATACCCTTTAAATACCCTGCTGGACTTCCCAGTCCCTCCATGTAAACCTTGTCATGTCTCTGAAATGGTAACAGCCAGGGACTTAGCTAAACAGCATGCCAGCTGAGATCAAATGTGAAACAAGTTGAAATCTTTTAAATACTCAAACTGCCTGCTGTAGGTCTCCATCAGGATTTACAGAAGCACTCCAACCTTGGTCTAGTGGCTAGGGTTCTATGCTTTCATGGCTGCAATCCATGTTTGATTGCTGGTTTATTTAAAATTATTTGTCTAACTGTTGACCTGTCGGGGTACTCCTTTGTAACTGACATATTTTCTTTCCATGGACAGCTTTTGATTTCTTGTCTTTTTCTGTTTGTGGGGAATACAGGACTTTTGGGCCTTCATGCACAAGTGCTTGGCTAAGAAGTTGAGATCCTAGAAAATATGGCCAGCAGAAATATGGGTTGTATTTTATTTGTGGCTAGCAAGGCTTAGAACTGTCTTTTAGGTGGTTCTGGATCTTGTAAGGATTGCTTTGCACCTCTTTGGAGATGCCTATAAGGGAGCTCTAGGCTCTTGGCCCCCTAAAGATTTGCTCAAAAAATTACTGATATGAGGCCAATTGACTAATAGGAGAAAAGGCATAAAAATGTATTTAACATGTATACACAGGAACCTTCAGAATGAAGACTGAAATTTCCAATGAGTTACAGAATGCAGGCTTTATTGTAGGCTCATCCTGAGCCTACAATAAAGAATGCAGACTCAGAGCATGGCCAGAAATAGGTAAATCAGGTTTAGTGGAAATGTTACAGGAAAGGGGTTCCAATCCAGACCACAGGAAAGAGTTCTCGGATCTTCCACAAGAAAGAATTTAGGGTGAGTTCACAGTGCAAAGCAAAAGCAAGTTTATTAAGAGAGTAAAGTAGTGAAAGAACAGCTAATCCATAGACAGACTAAGACATTGTTGAAAGTAAGAGGAGGAACATGTCCACCCTAGGTACAGTGCTTGTATATATATACAAGATTAAAAAAAATATCTTAGGGAGATGTGCTCTGCTACAAGGGCTTGTGGTAAAGGATTAATTTTCTTAATTACTATATTTTTTAAGAATCAATATTTTTACCTTTAAAGCAAAGTTCAGAATACCTTTGTTCTGATATTGGGATATCTGGACACCCTCAAGTCTGGTTCTGTTTAGTAAACATTATTAATTTGTCCCATTAACTGTAAACATCTAGAAGCTAGAAATGCCTAACTTTCTGGGAATCCCACCCAGCAAGTCTCAGCCTCGTTTTCTCAGTTCTCACTCAAAATGGAGTCACTCTGGTTTGAATGCCTCTGACAGAAACACAGGTTAAGAAAGAGAGCAAGGAAGAAGCTTGACTTCAAAAATGGCATTGTTGTATAGATGAAAACTCTCTCAGACAGAATAGATGTAAAAGTTTGAATGTCAGATTCTCAAACTCTGTGGGATCATGGGAAAAGCATAGAAAGGAAAGGGGGGCATGGCTGCATTGATGGAGATTATCTACAGACACAAATTTTTACCGCTTAGGCTTTGCAAGGTCACTTCTGCATGCTGGCCAAGTGGAAGCCATTGAAAAATGTGCCAAATAAAAATATTTTGGGATAAAATATTTTAATTCTTTCATCTAGTTAATCTTTGGTTAAGACATAACCTTGGGTAAGACTAATTGGCTTTGATGAGTCACTTGAAAAGATACCTTTGATTTAAAAAACAAAAGGTTGGATAAAGTGTTTATCAAAGATAAGCTCTCAGATAAAGTGAGCTTCCTTCTTTTTCAGTGTACCATGCTGATCCAGATACAGAAAATGCTTTCCTTGCTATTCATTAAAGGGTCCCATCCCGAAGTTAATAATAATATAATAATAATAAAACTAAATTTAAAAGATTATTTATCTAACTACTCTAACTACATTGGCCCCCAAAATAGGACTTTCTGGCATTTATCTGGCTGTTTGGAAACTCTTTGTAGAAGAAATGCACTTCTATAATGTAAATTTCCATTTGTAAGGCCATCTTCCTCTCTGCAGGATGGAGGACATTGGCTTAAAGTTTATATAGCAGACTTTATCTTCGTTTAGGATTCCTTTTCCCAGAAACCATGTCTTGAATGGACCTTCACCTACACCCTTCTTTGTATTAGCAGACACTGGTGTTTAGATATAAGCTCTGTGCATTTGGGATGCAAATTTTTACCTAAGAGTCATATCTACAAGTGCAAATTTAGGGTTGCCTAACTAACAATTGTTTAGATCTTGAGAATCTAAAAGGAGGAGATTATTTGAAAACTGACACATAATCTTATAAAGTTCTCTTTCTGTGTATCCTTATGTCTGCATTTCTGTTTGTTTGTGTTTTCTCTGTTTTTTTGAGACAGAGTCTTGTTCTGTTGTCCAGGCTCTACACAGTGGACCAGACTCTTGCCTTGCTCAGTGTGGTTTTGATATTTATGCTCAGTTTTTAGAAAACCTTAGAAATAATTCCCTTCTGATCTTAGCTGACTTGATTACACACAAAATTTGTTTCGTAAGATTAATCTTCCACAAACTTTCTACAACATGCACATGTTGAACCAACTTTGCATCCCAGGGATAAAGCCTACTTGATCGTGGTGAATTTGCTTTCTGATGTGCTGCTGGATTTGGTTTGCTGATATTTTGTTGGAGAGTTTTGCATCTTTTTGCATCTATGTTCATCAAGAATATTGGTCTGAAGTTTTCTTTTTTTGTGGTGTCTCTGCCAGGTTTTGGTATCAGAATGATGTTGGCCTCATAAAATGAATTAGGGGGAGTCCCTCTTCTTCAGTTTTTTGGAATAAGTTAATTAGCAATCCTTCTATCTTATTAAAAAACAAAAAATCATTTCTGAACTCACTGATTTTTTTTTGTTTGTTTTCATGTCTCAATTTCAGCTCTGATTTCAGTTTTTATTTTCTGCTGGCTTTAGAGTTGGTTTGTCCTTTCTTCTTTAGTTCTACTAGTTGTGATACTAAGTTGTTAACTTGAGATATTTTTAACTCTTTGATGCGGATGTTTAGGGTTATAAACTTCCCTCTTGGCACTGTCTTAGCTGTGTCCCTGAGATTCTGGTATGTTGTAACATTGTTCTCATTAGTATTGAAGAACTTCTTAATTTCTGCCTTATTTTCATTATTTACCTAAAAATCATTCAAGAGCAGGTTGTTTAATTTCCATGTAATTGATTAGTTTGGGGTGATTTTCTTAGTATTGACTTCTATTTTTATTGCATTGTGGTCCAAGAGTTGTTAGTATAATCTTATTTTTTAAAAAATTTGTTGAGGATTGTTTTATGTTTGATTATGTGGTTGATATAAGAGTATATGCCATGTGGCACTGAGAAGAATGTATATTCTCTTGGTTTTGGGTGGAGAGTTTTGTAGATGTTTATTTGTTTTTTTGGTGAAGTGTTAAATTCAGATTCTGAATATCTTTATTAATTTTCTGCCTTGATGATCTGTCTAATACTGTCAGTGGGATGCTGAATTATCCCACTATTATTATGTGTGAATTTAATTCTCTTTGTAGGTTTCTAAGAACTTTCTTAATGAATCTGGGTGATTCTGTGTTGGGTGCATATATATTTAGGATAGTAAAATCTTCTTGTTGAATCAAAACCTTTACCATTATGTAATGCCTTTCTTTGCCTTCTTTGACCTTTGTTGGTTTAAAGTCTGTTTTGTCTGAAACTAGGATAGCAACCCTTCCTTTTAATTTCCCATTTGTTTGGCAGAGTTTTCTCCATCCCTTGATTTTTAGCCTACGGATGTCATTGCATATCAGATGAGTCTCTTGAAGACAGCATACTATTGAGTCTTGCTTCTTTATGCAGCTTGCTATTCTTTGTCTTTTAATTGGGGCATGTATCCCATTTACATTTAATATTAGTGTCAATATGTACAGATTTTATCCTATCATCATGTAATTAGCTGGTTATTGTGCAGACTTGTTTGTGTGATTGCAATATAGTGTCACTAGTCTGTGTGCTTAAGTGTGTTTTCTTAGTGGCTGATAATGACCTTTTCTTTCCATATTAGTCCTCCTTTCAGGACCTCTTATAAGGCAAATCTAGTGCTAATAAATTCCCTTGCCATTTGGCGAAAAGGATCTTATGTCTCCATTGCTGTGGAGCTTAGTTTGGCTGGACATAAAATCCTTCACTGCAATTTTTTTCTTCAAGAATGCTGAATATGGGTTTCCAATTTCTTTTGGCTTGTAGGGTTTCTGTAGAAAGGACTGCTCTTAGCCTAATGGGTTTCACTTTGTAGGTGACCTGCCCCTTCTCTGTAATTGCTTTTAACAGTTCCTCTTTCATTGAGGCTTTGGAGAATCTGATGATTGCATGTTGTGGGATGGTCTTCTTTTGAAGTATCTTGCTGGTGTTCTCTGCATTTCCTGAACTTAAAATTTGGTCTCTCTAGCAAAGTTGGGGAGATTTTCATGGACAATATTCTATAATATGTTTTCCATGATGCTTGTTTTCTCCCTGTCTCTTTCAGGGACACCAGTGTGTCATAGATTGAGACTCTTTACATGATCTCATATTTCTCAGAGGTTTTGTTCTTTCTTTTTTATGCTTTTTTCTTTCTTTTCTGACTGAGTAATTTCGGAGTTAGTCTTCAAGCTGTGAGGTTTTTTTCCTCAGCTTGGCCTATTCTGCTACTGATACTTTTTATTGTATTAGTCAGTTATTGTGGTGTGTTTTTTAGCTCTATCAGAACATTTTTTTTTTTTGTAATGGTTATTCCATCTATTATCTCCTGTATCATTTTATTGTAATCCCTAGATTCTTTAGACTAGATGTCAACTTTCCCCTGAATCTCAATGATTTTCTTTCCTATTCATGTTCTAAATTATATTTCTGTCATTTCAGCCATTTCAGCCCAGTTAAGAACCCCTTCTGGGAGACTAGTGCAGTTGCATTGAGAAAAGAAAACACTCTAACCTTTTGAGTTGCCAGAGTTTTTTGCTATCTTTTTCCTCATCTCTGTGACCTGGTGTTCCTTGAACTGTGATATAATTTGAATATAGTCCATAGATGTCTTTTCAGTGTGTTTGCTGAGGGGAAAAGCTTTGTGCAGTGTCTTTATTTATAACTGAATTCTTCCCTGTGGTTTCACAAGAGGGTATTTGGTAGAGTATTTTTGGTGTTGACATTTTGGTATTTGATCAAGTAGGTGGCGTTTAAGTAAAATGACCAGTAGATAGGCTTTAGCTCAGGCACCTGGCTCCTCTACATTTCCCTATGATTGCAGCCCTGATTCCTCTCACTTCTCTGAAAGTATGAGCTCCTCTCCCTCTTGAGTGCTGGCTGCAGATGTTGGCTTGGCACTCCCAGGCTGGATATCACAGCTCTGGGATGAACTCAGGCTTTATGTCCCCTCCCCAGCTTGGAGGCAACAGGGGAAGGAACCTTAGAAGTGGTTGGTGCAGAGGGCCTTTCACTTGCCTCTTGGGGCTCCACTCCAGAGAAGTGCAGAGCAATTGTCAATTAGTGCAACTGGCCTGGGATGGGGCATCTGCCATATGAGTCTAAGGATAGGGGGCTGGGGTTGCCTGTTAATGAGCATGGGATGGGGTCGGTATTTCACAGGAGAGACAGATTAGCCTCTTTAGAGCATTGGCAGTTTTCTGGAGTTGTGGTTAAAGCACTCAAGATCTTTGCTTCTCTCCCAGTCTTATGACAGCAAGGACAGCCCCACTGCAGTGGCAGTGGGAGAGGGGCTTTTGGTTGCCTTGAGGAGCTCCTCCTCAGGGAAACTAGAAATGTTCAGCCAGGGGATGGGTCAACTTCACTGCTGGCCTGGCTCTGCTTGTTGAGGAGTGATGAATCAAGGGCTCACAAGGAGAAGAGCCTAAATTCCTCTCCAGACAGTGACTGTGGCATGCTGGGAACAAAGGTGAAGTCTTCAGGTACTTTGTTTCTTCCCTACACTGAGGGCAGCAGGGGCAGAACCATTGCTGTGGCAGTGGCAGAGGGGCTGTCAGTTGCCTCTGGGAGCCCCTCTCCAGGGAATCTCAGAGCCACTGATACAGGAACTAAAAAGAAGTGATTTAGGAAGTTAAGATAAGAGAGTCCTCTGTAAGGTTTCCCTTTTAACAAAAAATCAGCACCCAAATTATTATTATTTTTTTAACTTTATTTTTTAAAATTATACTTCAAGTTCTAGGGTACATGTATACAACATGCAGGTTTTTTACATGTGTATACATGTGCCATGTTGGTGTGCTGCATCCATTAACTCATCATTTACATTAGGTATTTCTCCTAATGCTATCCCTCCCCTGTCGCTCCCCCCAACCCACAACAGGCCCTGGTATGTGATGTTCCCCACCCAGTGTCCAAGTGATCTCATTGTTCAATTCCCACCTATGAGTAAGAACATGTGGTGTTTCGTTTTCTGTCCTTGTGATAGTTTGCTCAGAATGATGGATTCCAGCTTCATCCATGTCTCTACAAAGGACATGAACTCATCCTTTTTTATGGCTTCATAGTATTCCATGGTGTATATGTGCCACATTTTCTTAAACTAGTCTATCAGTGGACATTTGGATTGGTTCCAAGTCTTTGCTTTTGTGAACAGTGCCACATGTGTCTTTATAGTAGAATGATTTATAATCCTTTGGGTATATACCCAGTAATGGGATGGCTGGGTCAAATGGTATTTCTAGTTCTAGATCCGTGAGGAATCGCCACACTGTCTTCCACAATAGTTGAACTACTTTACACTCCCACCAACAGCATAAAAGTGTTCCTATTTCTCTAAGTCCTCTCTAGCACCTGTAGTTTCCTGACATTTTAATGATCGTCATTCTGACTGGTATGAGATGGTATCTCATTGTAGTTTTGATTTACATTTCTGTGATGGCCAGTGATGATTAACATTTTTTCATGTGTCTGTTATTTCTTTTCTGACACGGAGCAGCCTGTAAAATCAAGCTGCAGATATGGAAAAAAAGCTCTAGCTTGCATGGGTGAATGCTGGCAGCTATACCAATAGGAAAACGCTGTCTCAGTGCCAGGCATGTTCAACATGGAGGCTCCATCTTCCGTTTTCTTTGTCAACCACTTGTACAGTAAGGGAGCAGGCAACATGGCTCTGGACAGATAAAGAACCATCTGCATAATAAAAGATTGGGGTGGGGAGGCCAGCTTCTTCAGGAGCTATGTAAATGGCACACCTGGTCCAACTAGTCTTTTGGGCTCTATGTAAATCAGACATTGCCTCCTCTAGCTCTTCTACAAAACCCTTTTCATTTCATGACGGAACTGGAAGACCCATTCAGGAGCCCCTCTCTCTGCAGGAGAGAGCACTATTCTCTTTCTTTTGCCTATTAAGCCTCTGCTCTTAAACTCACTCCTTGTGTGTGTCTCCATCCTCAATTTCCTTGACATGAGGAAATGAACCTTAGGTATTACTCCAGATGAACAACACCACTTCACAACTACCAGTGGGTATGCTCAGAACATGGTGGCTGTTCTGCATTCCTGTGCTGAGAATACTGCCTGGTGAAGACTGACTAAATTTATTTCCACATGGTGGCTGCCAGCATAGAAACTATTAAATAGGCCCTTTGTTTCTTTCCCAGCCTGAGGGCAGTTAGGGTAGTACAACTGCAGCTGCAGTGGTGGAGGCATTGTGGGTTGTCTCTGTAATTTTTTTCTCAGAGCACTGAAGAACTGCCTCCCATTGAAGTGTTCAGGTGGAGGCAGGTTAGTTGTGCTATAGTCCTAGGTCAGGAGGTTCCACCTAGTAAAGAGAATTGGGATCAGGGACCCGTATGGAAAATGTCTGACCACTTTTTCCATGAGGCAGCTGCTTTGTGCTGGGGATCTACACCAGTCCCTAGACACTGGGCACCCTGTGAAGCCTGAAGGCAACAGCAACAGAAACCAGGGCTGCAAGACAGCAAAAATAATGGCTTTCCTCTCCCTGTAGGAGCTCCATCCTAGGGAAGTGCAGAGCTACTATCAGCCTGAGAACCTCAGTGGTGTGTGGCTGGAGTACTGGGTCAGTGGGCCTTATCCTGGGAGGTACAGTAGAGGTGAGGCCTGAAGTCCACCACTGCTCAACCACCTGAATTCGGCCCCTTTCATGATGGCATACAAGGGAGCCTGACCTCCCATGTTGTCAGAGCTGCAGCTTCTAATGACAGGATGCCCATGGATCCAAGGCTCCTGGGATTCTACCATACATTTGAGCAGCGTTCTGCCCAGACTCTGCATAGCTCTGCATGACAGTCTGAAGGCCTCAGCAGGGTGGCCTCATGAAGTGATCCTCCTGGCCTCAGGTTGCAAAGGTCTGTGGAAGAAGTATGGGTCCCTTGGTACTCTCACTCACTCAACATTTCCCTACAGTAGGGAAGTCCCCCTCGGGTTCCGTGTCACTCACAAGTGGGTGGTTGTCCTGTCTCGTTCCTCCACATTCTCTGTGAGACAATTTTGTTTCCTTGATGAATCCCAATGTGTCCACCTGGATGTTTCAGTTGAAGATGCAGTGTTTACTCACTACTCTTTCTTCTCTCTGTAACAGTAGTGCCAACTAGCTGCTTCTAGTCAGCCAACTTGACTCTCCCTCTTTCTGTTATCCTATTTTAATCATGTGTTTTAAACCTTACTTACTATATTATCAAGTGCTTTACACCTTTAGTATTTGACATACTTTCCAAAATTGTATTTCCAATTATAAAATTAAATCCTTTAATCTAAACTAACTCATACATAACAAATAGGAATCTCTGGAAGTTCACGTGTTACTGGTGGAGGGTCTTGACGATGAGTATAGGTTCTTGGCATTTTGAGCAAATAGTTGGACAAAACCTATAGCAAAGCAATGAAAGAATGAAGCAGTGAAAGCACAGATTTATTGAAACAAAAGTAGACTCCACAGAGCAGGAGTGGGCTTGAGTAGGTGGATGGAGAGCACCAGTTACAGAATTTTCTGGGGTTTGAATATCCTCTAGAGGTTTCCCATCAGATACTTGGTTTACACCCTGTGTCTATAAAGGGGTGGCTCATGACCAGTCTGATTGATCATGGAAGGTGACCAATCAGAGGCTGAAATAAGTTTACAAAGTTACACCCTTATGCAAATGAAGATTTGGTCCATAACCAGTCTGATTGGTTGTGGGAGGGGACCTATCAGAGGTACTTTCCATTCCTCATCTGAGATGCAGAAAGCAGGGGTGGAGGGGTTGAAAAGGGAGTAGCCTGTGTTCTTTTGTTACTTGGGTATGGAAAGCTGGGGTTTTCCTTTTGATTTACTTATAGGAAGACAATGTGAATTGGCCTTAGGTTGCCTGCCTCCAGATCCTATTCTCCTGCATCAGTAGAGAGATATAATAGGCTTATTCAGTGTGTAAAAATCATATGGGAAACTTTGTCAGGTAAGAATAGTGTTTAACTTCCTTCACATTGTATTTGTATAAGAATGTTATTAATATGACTTCCAAAATTGTATGAGAGCCCTAAAATTATGCTATGCTCTGGTATATGTTATCAGTCATAATTATGATAATTATGTTAAACTGTTGTATACCACACACACACAAAAATTTTCTTGCCAATTGCTTCTTTAACCATGGTTATTCTAAGCATTTTTGTCATCAACAGATAATTATTATTTTACTTTGAATCTTCTCATAAAGCAATTTATAATCAGTTACTGTCCAAAATTTACTATTTCTTAAAAAATATTCATAGAAAAGACCCTGAAAATTCCTCTTGAATACAGGTTACTAACAGCTTTGGAGATAATACCATTGGACTAGACAAAAACTTCAAGAATTTTTTTAAAAAACTGATACTTTTGTAAACATCAAAATCTTCACAATCTATACATTTGAAAAGAACTAATGTCCAGGATCTACAACACACTCAGACAAATCAGTAACAAAAAACAAACAATCCCATCAAAAATTGGGCTAAGGACATGAATAGACAATTCTTAAAAGAAGATATACAAATGGACAATAAACATATGAAAAAATGTTCAACGTCATTAATGATCAGGGAAATACAAATCAAAACCACAATGCAATACTGCCTTACTCCTACAAAAATGGCCAACAACAACAAGAATGGCTGTAATCAAAAATGCAAAAAATGGTAGATGTTGTCATGGAAGCACTGAACAAGGAACATGTCTACACTGCTGGTGGGAATGTAAACTAGTACAGCCACTATGGAAAACAATGCGGAGAATCCTTAAAATACTAGAACTAGAACTGCCATTTCATCTGGCAATCTCACTACTGGGTATCCACTCAGAGGAAACAAAGTCATTAGTTGAAAAAGATACTTGCACATGCGTGTTTATAGCAGCACAATTTACAATTGCAAAATAGTGGAACCAACTCAAATGTTTATCAATCAATGAGTGGATAAAGAAACTGTGATATATATATATGTGTGTGTGTGTATACACACACACACACACACACACACACCATGGAATACTATACAGCCATAAAAAAGAATGAATTAACAGCATTTGCAGTGACCTGGAGGAGACTGGATACTATTATTCTAAGTGAAGTAACTCAGGAATGGAAAACCAAACATTGCATGTTCACACTGATATGTGGGAGCTAAGCTATTCCTATGCTAAGGCATACAAATGATACAATGGACTTTGGGGACTTGGAGGGAAGACAGGGAGGGAGGAAAGGGTTGAAAGACTATAAATATGGTTCCGTACATACTGCTCAAGTGATGGGTGCACCAAAATCTCACAAATCACCACTTAAGAACTGACTCATGTAACTAAATATCACCTGTATCCCAATAACTTACGGAAAAATTTTTTTAAAAATTCTTTACGATCTATTTATAGCTCATAGTATGTGTTTAACGCCTACATTTGTCAACAAAATGGAAATATTTGCCTTTCTCTCTACCTGTTTTATTAAGAACTTGAAAATTCTTTGTGAGTATTTTGTTTTAATTGGGGCCTTTCTTTGTTACCCAGGCTAAGGTGCAGTGATGCAGTCATGGCTTACAGCAGCATCAAACTCCTAAGCTCAAATGATCTTCCCACATCTGTCTCCTGAGTAGTTGAGATTACAGTTGCATTCTACCATGCCTGGCTAATTTTTTTTTTTTTTTTTTTTTTTTTTTTAGAGACAGTGTCTCACTATGTTACCTAGGCTGATCTAAAACTCCTGGACTCAAGCAATCCTCCTGCCTCAACCTCCTGATTTGCAGAGATTACAGGCATGTGCCACTGCAACTACTTGTTTTAAAATTTATTTTTAGAGGCAGGGTCTTACTCTGTTGCTCAGACTGGAGTATAGTGGCATGATCATAATTCACTGCATCCTTGAGTTCCTGGGCTTAAGTGATCCTCCTGCCTCAGCATCCCAAGTAGCTAGGACTGCAGGCACAGGCCACCATGCCCAAATAGATATATTTTTAATTTTTTGTAGAGATATAGTCTCACTGTGTTTCCTAGGCTGCTGTCAACTCCTAGCCTCAAGTAATCCTCCCACCACAGCCTCTCAATGAGTTCAGATTACATACATGAACCACTGCACCTGGTTCAGTATTCTTGATTCATGGCAACATGCTTATTTGCATAAGTCCAATAATCTGTTTTCTTTTGTAATAGAGCAAAATTGGTGTATTAGTTCCCATGCTACTAATAAACACATATCTGAGACTGAGTAATTTTATAAAGAAAAAGAGAATTAATGGACTCACAGTTCCACATGGCTTGGGAGGCCTCACAAACATGGCAGAAGGCAAAGGAGGAGCAAAGGCATATCTTACATGGTGGCAGGCAAGAGATTATGTGCAAGAGAACTTTTCTTTTATGAAATAATTAGATCTGATGAGACTTATTCACTATCACAAGAACAGCACCTAAAAAACCCACCCTTTTGTTTCAATTACCTCCCATTGGTTCCCTCCCATAACATGTGGGAATTATGGTAGGTTCAATTCAATGTGAGATTTGGGTGGGGACACAGACAAACCATATAATTCCACCCTTGAGCCCTCCCAAATCTCATAACCTCACATTTCAAAACCAATCATGTCTTCCCAACAGTCTGCCTAGTCTTAACTCATTTCAGCAATAACTCAAAAGTCCCCAGTCCAAAGTCTTATCTGAGACAAGGCAAGTCCCTTCCACCTAGGATCCTGCAAAATCAAAAGGAAGTTAGTTATTTCCTGGATATAATGAGGGTACAGGCTTTGGATAAATACACCTGTTCCAAATAGGAGAAATTGGTCAAAATGAAGGGGCTGCAGGCCCCATGCAAGTCCAAAATCCAGCAGGACAGTCAAATCGTAAAGCTCCAAAATAATCTCCTTCTACTCCATGTCTCACATTCAGGTCACACAGGTGCAAGAGGTGGATTTCCGTGGTCTTGGCCAGCTCTGCTTCTGTGGCTTTGCAGGGTAAAGCCCCCTTCTGGTTGTTTCATGGGTTAGTGTTGTGTGTCTGTGGATTTTCGAGGTACATGGTGCAAACTGTCAGTGGATCTACTATTCTGGGGTGTAGAGGACGGTTGCCCTGTTCTTACAGCTCCACTAGGAAGGGGAACAGTGGGGACTCTGTGTGTGGCCTCCCACCCCACATTTCTCTCTGCACTGCCCTAGCAGAGTTTCTCCATGAGGGCTCCACCCCTACCACACACCTCTGCCTGGATATCCAGGCATTTCCATAGATCCACTGAAATCTAAGAGGTGGTTCCCAAATCTCAACTCTTGACTTCTGTGCACCTGCGGGCCCAATACCACATGTAAGCCACCAAGACTTGGGGTTTGCACCCTCTGAAGCAATGGCCTGAGCTGTATGTTAGCCCGTTTTAGCCAAAGCTGGGATGCAGGGCACCAAGTTTTGAAACTGCACAAAGCAGCAAGCCCCTGGGTCTGGCCTACAAAATTATTTTTTTCCTCCTAGGCCTCCAGGCCTGTGATGGGACGGGTAGCCACAAAAGTCTCTGACATGCCCTTAAGACATTTTCTCCATAGTCTTGGAAATTCACATTTGGTTCAGTGTTGCTTATACAAATTTCTGCAGCTGGATTGAATTTTTCCCCAAAAATAGCATCTTTCTTTTCTATTGCATTGTCAGGCTGCAAATTTTCTGAACTTTAAGTTCTGCTTCCCTTTCAAACATAAGTTCCAATTCCAAACCATATACTTGTGAATACATAAAACTGAAAGCTTTAACAGCACCCAAATATTTTCTTGAATGCTTTACTTCTTAAAAATGTCTTCCTCCAGATATCCTAAATCATCACTCTCAGGTTCAAAGCTCCACAGATCTCTAGGGAAGGTGCAAAATGCCACCAGTCTCTTTGCTAAAGCATAACAAGAGTCACCTTTGCTTTAGTTCCCAAAAAGTTTCTCATCTCCATCTGAGACCACCTCACCCTGGACTTTATTGTCAATATCACTATCAGCATTTTGGTCAAAGCCATTCAACAAGCCTCTAGGAAGTTCTAAACTTTCCCACGCCTTTCTGTCTTCTTCTGAGCCCTCCAAACTGTTCCAAAATCTGCCTGTTACCCAGTTCCAAAGTCACTTCTGCATTTTCAGTTATCCTTACAGCAGTTCCCCACTACCTGGTACCAATTTACTGTATTAGTTTGTTCTCATGCTGCTAATAAAGACATACCCAAGACTGGGTAATTTATAAAGTAAAAGAAGTTTAATGGGCTCAGCTCCACATGACTGGGAAGGTCTCATAATCATGGTGGAAGGCAAAGGAGGAGCAAAGGCATATCTTACACTGTGGCAAGCGAAAGAGTATATGCAGGGGAACTCCCCTTTTATGAAACCATCAGATCTCAAATGATTTAATCACTCTTACGAGAACAGCACAGGAATAACAAATCACCATGATTCAATCACCTCCCAAGGGGTCTCTTCCATGATACATGGGGATTATGGAAGCTACAATTCAAGATGAAGTTTGGATGGGTCACAGCCAAACCATATCAATTGGATACACTGCTTATTTTACCAAGACTTTGACTGGAAAGACATATTTTCAGATTTGATCAGACTGCTTTGGGAATTGAAGTTTCTTTATGAAGATGATAAAAAGCTCCCTGGTTAGCCTGGCATGGTGGTGTATGCTTGTAGTCCTAGCTACTTAGGGGGCTGTGGCAGGAGAATCACTTGACCCCAGGAGATTGAGGCAGCAGTGAGCTATGTTTACGCCACTGCACTCCAGCAGTCAGGTAATAAAGCAAGATCCTGTTTAAAAAAAAAACCTTGGAAACATGGGTTTGCATGTTTCCCTTGCAAGGTCCCTTATAAATAATGTCACGTTCTGATAAGCCTAGGAGCCTAAAGATATTTATGGATATTATGGGCACAGTCTGATGTCAAATCCTTGTCTCAACTGTCTAGCTTCAAGAGGGTTTTAAAAGTCTAATCTGAGACTTCTTATTAAAAAGTTTCCGCAAACCACCTTCAAAAGGTCTTTATGGGTTGGACATGGTGGATCATGCCTATAACCCCAGAAGTTTGGGAGGCCAAGGGAGGAAGATCATTTGTGGCCAGTAATTTGATACTAGCCTGGGCAATATAGAGAAATCCCATATCTAAAAAATACAATAAAATATCTTAAAAGCCTATATGGCCAATCAGTCTTTTTGTTGCAACTGTAAGAGTGATTGCCCATATAGGCTTTTAAACAATAATCATGTCAAGTATGATTAAAAACTTATTTTATAAATAAATTGATTCCATTAAAATGTATCTTTTATAGAAATGGGGAGTTAGAGAGAGAAAAAATGTGTTTCAGCAGAAAACTGCTATATATCTTTTATTAAATTCCAGCCCTTACCACTGTTTTTGAGATTTTGTTATTTTCCTACAGTTGGGACGAAATTCTAAATTATTTCCTGGCTACAATACATCTCTATAGGACAACATTTTAATTTTTTAATGATGTTTTTCGTTGACTGCCAAATGGAAAAGAACTTTTTTCATTCTGTCATACAAATTATCTCTTTGATTAGAATTTTTCTGTGCATTATATCTCTACCATGTACCTCGTTTTTTACTTCATCAAAGAAAACTAAACTTGTGGCATTCCAAAGACTAGAGATGATTCAACAAGTGACAGCAGCTGTATGAATTCATAACTTTTCTGAGGTCTCATTTTTGCCACCCTGTTATGCCATCTCAATTCAAATTTTGGTGCTCTTAAAATTTCTAACTGAGATGTATTCTCTCCCTCCTACTCCCTCACCATGAGACGGAACCATTCAGAAATTGGTCTTCCTGATGACACAAAACTAAGTTCCTAAATATAAAAGGAGTCAAAATCATTTGAGTTCATCCAGTATGGTTTCTTTGAAAGATCCTGATAAAAATGGATGAAAGTAAAAAAGAAAAATGTCAATTAGCTGGGCCTGGTGGCATGTATGTGTAATTCCAGTTACTTGGGAGACTGAGGCAGAATTGTATGGACTTGGGAGGTGGAGTTTGCAGTGAGCCGAGATCATGCCACTGCACTCCAGCCTGGGCAATAGAGCAAGACTCCGTCATGAAAAAAAAAAAGAAAAGAGAAGAAAAGAAAAAAAGTAATCACAAAATAGAAAAATATCTCAGAGGAACCTGAGCTGTCAGAGGTATGCACAATTTATCAGGCCCAAAGACACAAGAGTATGGAACTTCAATCACACCCCCTGCTCTCATGCCTGTGGAGCAAATCCTTAAAATTATCTTTGTACTTGACTAGCTGCCTCACTCATTATCTTCATGTTTCTGGAATTTATGATACAAAGAACAATGTATACCCAATCAATAGCTTATGTTATTTCCAGGGGAATTGCTTGAACCCAGGAGGTGGAGGTTACAGTGAGCCAAGATCCCGCCACTGCACACCAGCCTGTGTGACAGAGCAACACTCCATCTCAAAAAAAAAAAAAAAGTTTATGTTATTTTAATGAAAATTCTTGGTAAACAACTTAGGAATTATCTCTCCTTTTTCCTAAAAATGCGCTTATAACTGCTGCTAGTCAGAGTGTATATTCATGGAAACTTGAATATATGCTGATGGATGGTTATCTTTAAGCTTTGGGCTTGGATAAATTATAGTTTGTCATATTTTATAAATTTAATTATTTAAGTTTGACAACACTTAGATCATTGATTTAAATGTGTCTTACTTCCTCTTCTTGCTGCTTAAGTTTTATGTGGTTTACAGATTACATGTAGTGAAAAGGTATAGTAACTCAAAAATCTCACTATGCACAGTTAGGCTCTTCAAGTTTAGCTTTCCTTCTAGATTCTGACTTTTTTTCTGGGTTTACTTGTATCTCCCATGCTGTGTTATAATAATAAATTGTTAGATCTTTGTTTTAAATTCTGGACAGGGGTATTCTAAAGTCCTTGGAATTTTCTGAGTGATAAGAGTTTATTTTTAAGTTAGTGAGGTGACTAATAATGTATCCATAAATAACTACACGATGGGGGCTGATCACAACAGGGACCAACCATGTGGTGACAGGTTTGGTTCTTGACCACTTATCATCTCTGGGGAGGGGAAAGGGGATAGAGACTGAGTTCAGTCACATAACCAATAATATAACCAATCATGCCTACATAATCAAACCCCAATCAATTTTGAGACACAAAGTCTCAATAGAGCTTCCTGGTTGGTGAACACATTGATGTGTTGAGAGAGTGTTTCTACAAGAAGAAGGAATGGAAGTTCTGCATTTCCTCCCAGATCTCATTCTATGCATCTCTTCACTTGATTGGTTCTTGTGATTGTGCACTTTATAACAAAACTGTAATTGTAAGTACAGCTGTCTTCCTGAGTTCTGAAAGTCATTCAAGTAAATTAAACCTGAGAGAGTCATAAGGACCTAAAAATTTACAGCTTGTCAGTCAGAAATGCAGATGGCCTAGGAACTCCTGAAGAGTGGCTGGAATTTGAAACAAGGGTAGCCTGGTTGGGAACTGCTTGCTTTAACTTGTGGGGTTTGCATTAACTCCAGGTGGTTAGTACCATAATTGAATTGTGATGCACTCAGTTGGGATTGAAACAGAATACATGTATATACTAGCTACATAGCCAAATATATTATTCATATTTTAGATTTCCTCCCTTCTACAGCTTCCTCATTTTCAAGATTCTTTCTTTAAGTTTCCAGCTGTCCTACTGCTCTAAATCCTGTCATCTTCCCCATGATCCAGTTTCCCACAGGAAGAGTTAGAGGGTGGTAGTGGTGGGTCCTTGAGTCTCTCATGAGAAAAACAACAACAACAACAACAACAACAACAAAAAACAGTAAACCCACAGTTTTTGTAGAAGCAATAGCACTCTCTTCATAATAATCTCCTCTTATTTTCCTCTCAGTTTTCCTGGGTCACTTTCCAATACCTTCAAATATTTGTTTTAACACTTTTGCCCAGTTTCTATAAGTGTTTTTTCTAGGAAGAATTGTCTAAGATCTTCACATCATTTATTTACACCATCAGAAATAGCAGGAACAATTTCCAGAAACCTTGTTATTCTTATCCAATTTTTTTCTTTTCTATTTGCAAGCTACTTCTATGTTCCCCTATACTTAATTTTTCAAAAGACTAATAAATATTTATGATTTATAAAAATGAATGCTAGAAAACAGGAAGGGTGGACAAAGTTTGCAATAGAGGAGGACATTCTATCCAAGGAGATCACTCACTAAGTTGCCCAAACTCTGTCATCTCTTAATGTATCTTCTAAATAATTAAACAATGACCTCCCTCCTCTTTTGTCTAGATATTAACTTAGAATCACTGTGTCTGGGAGAATAGTTACCTCTAGGTTTATCTGGCACAGAAATGGATGTAAGATGAGACAAATATAAATATACTTAAGCATTAACTTTTCTCCACCTCATCAAAACTCTCCTTTTGGTAATTCTTTCAAACAAGTTTTCCAACACCATGGAGAGCAGCAGATAATAAAATTACATACAGAAAATTACTTAATGTTCCCTTAGTGTAGCTTAGTGTTCTCATTCTTGTTATATTGTTGTTATATTGTAGTTATACATGTATAAGCATGTTTTTCAGTATTGTTTTATAAAATCAGTTTGAGCAGAATCCATGTTTTACCATCTGTATTTGTATATCCCCTGAGACAGAGCAGCTAGCACTGAGGCACAGAGAAGAAAGAAATAAGAAAAGGAAAGAAGAAAGGAAGGAGGGAAGGAAAAGGAGAGAAAAGCAAAGGAGAGAGAAAGCAATGAAAAGGATAAAGAATAATTGTCTTCAGATGAAAATCTGTAAAGAGTTTTGTTTCAATTCTTTATTGCTGCATAACAAACTTTCTTAAAATATAGTGCCTAAAACCAATAACTAGTTAAATATTTATTTGCTCATGATTTTCAGTTTCTTCAGGACTCAGCAGAGACGGCTCATCTTTGCTCCATGTCTTCTTGGTTGAGGGCTTATTTGACTTTGGAGAACCCAAGATGGCTTCCTTCACATGTCTGACACCTCAGTTTGGATATCTGGAGTGGTTGGAAGCTGGCTAGACTATTCTCTTTTTTTTCTTCCATCCTCTATGGATTCTTGATCTTTGTAGGACCTCTCTCTACCAGACTAGTTGTTTTTCTTGGCTGTGTGAATGTTTTCCAAGAAAAAAAAATAAAATGAAAACAGGAAACTGCAAGACCTCTTAAGACTAAGGACTGAAAATCTCAGAATGTGATTTTTGGCATATTCTATGAGTCAAGAGAAGTCACAGGGCTAGTTTGGCTTTAAATGGAGGAGTAAGAGACTCTCATCTCTTGCTGGGAGGAACAGCATGTACAGGTATGGGAGGATCTATTAACAGCAGCCTTTGAGGACAATCTACCACAGTGTTAACAGCCTATTACTGGAGTATCATAGAAAACTATTGTGAAAATTTAACCTAGAAACAACTATAACTCAGCAATTCCTAGTTCATTAATAGTTCCTAGCTCTTTTTAAAGAGCACAATATAATATTTACTTTAATACTTCAACTTTGACTAAAAATTGTTAATCAAATGTGTCCTGAAACCATTTCAGATAGGATATATTGTGTCCAATGGCATCCATAAATACAGATAAACTCTAAAGTGTTGTAGATAAATTATGAATTGCCATATCCATATAAAACTATTCACAAAAGTAGATGACCAGTGATTGAAATAGGGAGGTAATGTGTAAAAAGTACACAGATAGTCCTTCTTTTCTTCTAAGCTTAGAACCTTAGCCTATTTTTCTGTAGCACAGAGCTAGCTGAAGGGTTGTGTGAAAGATTATTTTAAATGTAATAGCATTTGTTTTGTTTTGAAATGTAAGCTATAATCAGATTGGTGTAGATGAATTTCGCCTATATTTAAATGGTGAGGTTTGTAATAGAAAATCTAAAATAAAAAATTGAATCATTTTTTCTCATTTTATTGTTTTCAGTTCATAGTAACAATAAAATTTGTTTTATCATTAAAAGGAACTACACACACCTAGGCTTTATAAAGATTTGTAAACATATGCTATGATAGATACATTTCTATCATCAAATCAGCACTTCAATCAGAACCAATATGATTGTAATAAGATTGACTTTCTTTCATGAGCACATATATCATGAAGGTTCAGGGAATTTGTCTAGTATAGAAGACTGTTAAAAGGGAGATGGCAGACCACGAATTAATATCCATTACTGGTCATCCATATGGTGAAAATGGATATTAGTTGTGGTTTTATTTTATAATTTAAAAGAGGATATTAGAAAAAAGTCTAGTAAATTATTTTAAATTGTTTTTGTTTCAGAAGTTTTTTAAATGAGATTTCTGGTGGTAATTTATAAAGATTAAAATATACCCATTTAGAGCCTGTATTTAATAAGTTAAAGCCATTAAGAAATTAGAAAAGCCTCAACAAGCTATGTTGTCTCGGGTGATATAAATGTTTATTAATATGTTTATTTTTAATACAAAAGGATTCTGCAGATAATTTTGTTAACTTCACTGTTTTTAGAATTCCACATTTATTAGGAAGATAATACTTCAAAGTAAAAGCTTATTCAACAACCTCATTTACATTTTCCTTGCTTTTGGTAACCAAACCACTGAGCAAACAAAAAATAATAGGTTGATAATACAGGCTATTTCTGCTTGGCTGCAATTGCCCGGAATTTCTATTTCAACTCCTTTCCTCTCAGAGTGTTGCCACTAATGTGACAATCAATCCATCTGTGCTTCTGGTTATTAAAGAGAACCTGGCAACCTCTTTAATCAATCACCTTGCTGTGAAAGGAAGCGGTGAGAAGGTTGAGGGGAGAGGTGAATTACCTCAAATCTAAGGTTGGTAATATTGTTTGCAGAGGGGAAGCATCCTGGGGAGTCTATAACCTAAGGTGAGTTTTTACTGGTCTCCTTCAATTTTTTCTTTATTTTGAAATGACCTTGAACACATATCAGATAATTCACACAGTCCAGGGAGCAATCGCCTATTTCCTCAAAGCTTTTAGGGTAAGAAGCACATTCATTCAAGGTAATGCATTTTATTTGTAACTGCTTTCCACAGTTTAACTTTACTTAGCTTTTAGGTGACCTCTTAACCTATCATTTTTCAAAGAAATTGTGTGTGTGTGTCTGTGTGTACGTGTGTGTGTGTGTGTTTTGAAGAACCTTTTTTCTAGCCAGGGGACCTGGATTTTCTTTTGACTTTTCATTTTCATTACCACTCTAATCAAGGAATCATGAAAATACTTATTACCTGACCTTGGAAACCTAAATGCTCTCATTTGGCTGTCATTGATTCATTGATATCACCCTTAACTGTCCATAAAGAGTTTTAACTATTCTAACCCCCAACACATAATTCTTACTGTAGATGTTCAGGTCTGCTTCATGTTGCATATACAATCCATTTCAATTTTCACTTGTATGTCTTTGCTTTTGCTATTCCCCTAGGTTTGCACTTGTCTGAATGCTTTTATTCATTACTCATGCAAAATGTGCCATTTCTCCAAAGTCCACCTCTGCCTTTCTAACATTACGACCTCTTCTGATGAACACCACAGCTTCCTGTCCCCTCACAATATTTATTTTTTCTGAAGTAAAGTGATTGAACTCAGTTTAACAAATGATCATATAACGCTGTATCTAAGTTTCTTATGATGTTACATCTGTCGGTTTGTCTTTCAAGGTTGTACATTTGCTGAAAATGAGGACTACATTCCTGCAATATATATTGGGGAATTAGGGTCCCCAGGGTACTCTATAACCCTTTCCTAATTGATTTCTACCAGGCACTTAATAATTAACACAAAATAAATCTTTTTTTATCACTATATATGAGTCCATAACTTATTTTGAAGTAATAAATGCCTTTCCACCTATATGGTAGGCAAGAAGAGTTTAAATTTGTTGTTTTGTGTTTGCTTTGTAATAGATTATATTTTAAACATATCACAGGCAAGATCAATTTGTCATATTTATAGATTTATTTACAGTACTGCCTTTGTTTGCCACTATTGTTTTCTAATTTTGTTGGTGGTGGTGTTTTTGTTTTTGAGACAAGGTCTTGCTCTGTTCCCCAGGCTAGAGTGCAGTGGCATGATAATGGCTCATTGGAGCCTTGACCTCCCAGACTCAAGCAATCCTTCTACCTCAACCTCCGGAGTAGCTGGGACTACAGGCATCTGCCACAGCATCTGACTAAATTTTCAAGTCTTTGTAGCAATGGAGCCTTATTATGTTGCCTAGGCTGCTCTTGAACTTCTGGGAGCAAGTGATCCTCCCACCTCACTCTCCCAAAGTTCTGGGATTACAAACATGAGCTGCTGCACCCAACACGCTATTATTATAATGCCCTGATGTTTGCTAGACTGTCTTAATTAAATGAAATTCCTATTCCATTGTTGGTATGCAAACATTTCTGTGGCTGTAACATCATAGGTTGATCTTTGCTGTTTCTACTAAAAAATGATTTCTATTGCTTACGGATAATAAGTTGGGACAAGGAGAACGCTGATCTAATTTTAGTATTTGTGATTTAACCCTTTCTAATTCTGATTCATATTTTCTATTCTTATCAGGTCTATAAGAGCATAAAGTACAGTAGCAAAACTGGTTAAAAAAAAAAAAAGACTAAAATAAAACCATTCTCTAGCAGGAACACTTCACTCTAGGACATTATGCTATGGTAAGGAAAAAGTCTATTTAAAAATGTGATTGCCATAGCATCTGATTTGCTTTTATAAACCAGAGTTTTTCTGGCAATAGGCAAATGGCAACACCAAACACAAAACTGCCCCCAAATTTAATGTTCTAGTACCAAACTGAAAATATTACCTATTTCTTGTCTTTAAAAAGTAAATAGCTGTTTAAAGTAATTGTTTTATAAATGTAATTGAGAGAATTACTAAAAGTAGACAATAAAATACATAGCTAATCACAAGCTTTATGTTTTTGGGTAACAGCCCCAGTTAACAACTCATTTGAATGTCTACAATTACACATTGATTGGCAGCTGATTGATATGTGAAAGGACAAGGAAAGCTCATTTGATCAGAAAAATCATGTTGCTTATACTTTCAAATGAAACAATATTTGAGCAGGTTGAGTTCTTGGAATTGATTAGGAATTAGAACAAATAAACAGAAAATTTCTCAGACAATTAAGATTTAATCAGGCCTTTCATCACCCCACTACACTGCTGTGCTTGTCCTTGTTAACTTTGCCCTCTTTCTGCCCTCTGTGCCTCATCAGAGTTTTAATAAATATGTGCCACTTCCCAGCTTCAGAGTCTGCCATGGTGGTTCTCAGAATCTTCATAGGCAGGCATTGGTTGTGTCAATGTCCTCAGGTTAGAATTATCCATCTTTCTCTGGGTGCCTATGGTCCATTCTGATTATGGAAGTCCCTGCAGGATTTATTGTTTCCTACCTGCTTTAAAATCTGCTTCTTTCTGAGATGGCTTGTGGGTACCTGCATGCTCTCTTTCTCAAATACATTGCTTACCTCACCATGAACATTTTTTGTCATTTTTTCTTCTGCACCCTAATTTGAACAAATAATTAAGTTCTTTTCTGGTGTTAGGGAACTAGCAAAGAATGACTCTGAAGCTATTTTCTTAATATACATCTCCAAAACAGATTCTGTCCTTCACTGCAGATAGTGTTAGGCACAGATGGGAGCCTGGCTGGCTACCTTCAATATTTTGTTTTCCTGATTTAACATCCACGTCTGGAATGGTGACAGAGACCCTTGTTCTCTGTGGATTATAAAACTATGTCATGTCATGCTATTTTTCTACTAGTCAGTGGATAGATATCAGAACATTTTTTTTTTTCTTCAAATAGAGGAATCTGCTGGACATTGTGGCTCACGCCTGTAATCCTAGTACTTTAGGAGGCTGAGGCCAGTGGATCACGAGGTCAGGAGATTGAGACCATCCAAAAATTGGTCACATGTTGTGGCATGCACCTGTGGTCCCAGGTCCCAGGAGAATCGCTTGAACTCAGGAAGCGGAGGTTGTAGTGAGTCGAAATTGTGCCACTGCACTCCAGCCTGGGTGACAGAGTGAGACTTCATCTCAAACAAACAAACAAACAAACAAAAAAACCAGGAATCAATACATATGAACATGGAGGAAGAGGAAGTAAGGTGCTATAGAGAAGACTGCCTTAGATTTATTAAGCATCTTCCCATATAAAGTTACATTAGGGCTCAGAAACCCAATACCTTCCATATATGACATTTTAGCATGCTTAGCTAAAGAAGCTTCAAGGTTTTCTGACCAACCACCTTCACCATTTCCGCCAGAGAAGCTAAAGTGTGTGTGTGTGTGTGTGTGTGTGTTTTAATCTGCCTAAGATCCAGACCCACTAAGGAAAATAATTATATTTTATTTCCTCTCCCTGTTAGTTCACTATCCACTACAGAAAAGAAGACCAAGATGTGAGCACATCTCATCAGAACTTTTCACAAGTATAATAACTGTCTTTAAGGACTACTTAAATTTCAAAGAAAACTATTTCCAAGTTAATCTCTGTTCTTTGATCTAATCATTCTCCCTAGCAATTATTTATTGCCCCTCAATAGAATTCCTCTTCTCCTCCCTCCCATAACCTGTCTTACCAGGATAGATGCCTTCATTTTTTCTGTAACCTCCAAATGGTATATAAGTTTCTGAAACTTACTGTGAAGTTGAGTCTTTATTCTGAGGGCTCCTGTGTACACACGTTAAGCAAATTTGTATGTTTTTTCTCCTATGAATCAATCTACTTCATCCCAGTGATTTTTCAGTGAACCTTTAGGAGGGCAATGGCCATGACCTCCACAGTTAATATAATGAAATTTTCTTCAAGGATTAAGCCAGATGCCTCTCCTATGGTGTGTCTAAAGTGTGTCTTTGGAAACAAAATAATCTCAATGAGAGATCCAACCTTTTATAATAGCATGATGGGTTCCTGTTGCCTGCTGCACAGATAGGACCAATTCAGAGAAACCAGTATTTCAGTCAAGAAAGAGTTTAATAAACTCAGAGCTAGCCAAATGGAAAGACAGGAGTCTGTTATTCAAATCAGCCACCTCAAGAACTCTGAGGCTAAGGCTTTTATGGATAACTTGGTAGGCAGGGGGCTAGAGAATGGATGCTGCTGACTGGATGGGGATGAAAGCATAGGGGTGTGGAAAATGGCCCTGATGCACTGAGTCAGCCTCTGGGTGAGGGCCACAGGACCAGATGAGTCATGAGTCTTTGGTCCAGATGGAGTCAGTTGTTCAATAGAATGCAGAAGTCTAAAAAAACCTCAAAAGACCAATGTTAGGTTCTGCAATAGTGATGTTACCAATACAAACAACTGGGGAAGCTACAAATCTTGTGATCTCTCATGCAGTAAACAGTTACAGAAAAACAAGCTATGCCTACATCTTAGCAGAACTCAGGCCTGTTCCATAATCCTAGTCTTGTGGACTTAAATAAGTCTTAGAAAAGTGGTCTCAGAACAAGGAGGGGGTCAGTTTTAGGGAGAAACGATTATTACCCTTGCTTCAAAGTTAAACTGTAAACTGAATTCCTTCTGCGGTTAGCTTGACTTACTTCTAGGAATGAGTGAGGACACCCAGCCTCTGAGGCTAGAAGCAAGATAGAGTCAACCGTGCTAGACTTTTCTCATTGTCATAATCTTTCCAAAGGTAGTTTTATTTCTATTTCTTGTATTTTCTGGTCTCTTGACATGTTCTTTCATTCTCTGCAGAATTATTAAGATAAGGTAATTTAATTCAGTAAATCCTTCTATCTCTTTAGTAGCTATGAAAAAGATTGTGGTGGGAGTTTGAATGAGCTAGCTAAATATTTCATGGATGGTGATTATGAGTGCTTTTCAATACTAAATTACTCTGGGGAGTTTTGGTGGATTTCAGTTATCCGTTATGTTTGTGGTTACTCTCTGAATACTCTCTTACATTGAGTTTAGTTAAAAAAAAAAACAGAGAGAAAGGCAAGCTATGCCTACATCTTAGAATTGAGTCCTGTTCCATAATCCTACCCATTAGAATGGCCAAAATACAAAACACTGACAATATCAAATGCTAGTGAAGATGTGAAGCAACAGGAACTCATGCATTGCTGCAATCATACTCCTTAGCATTACCCAAATAATTTTAAAATTTATGTCCACACAGATACTGGCACACAAATGTTTATAGCAACTTTATTCATAATTGCCAAAATTTAGAAGCAACCAAGGTACCTTTTGATCAGTGAGTGGGTAAACTATGATACGTTCATACAATGTAATAGTACACAGTGATGAAAAGAAATGTTATGAGATCACAGAAAGATGTGGAAGAACATTAACTACATACTGGTAAGAAAAAAAATGCCAGTCTGAAAAGAGTGCATTCTGTATGATTCCAGTTGTAAGACATTCTGAAAAAGGCAAAACTATAGACACAATAAGAAGATCAGTGGTTGCTAGGGTGGCAAGGAGAAGGAAGGATAAATAGGTAGAGCATAGGGGATTTTGAAGGCAATGAACCTCTTCTATATGATACTGTAAAGGTGTGGAAAGGTGACATTATACATTTATCAAAACCTATAGAACTGTGCAACACAAGAGAGTGAACGGCAGTGTAAACTATAAACTTTAGTTAATAATTGTGTATTCATATTGGTTCCTCATTTGTAACAAATGTATGTTAACAATAGGAGTCACTGTGTGCAGAGGGAGAGGCAGTATGTAGTTACTCTCTATACTTGCTGTTCATGTTTTCTGTAAACCTCACACCGTAAGACATAACGTTTATTAATTTTTTAAAACTGAGAGAGAAAAAGGAAAATAAAAAAATTAGAATACTATTGCCTATTGCCTCATCTCAGTATGAAAACACATCGTTCAACTGTGAAAACTCAAGTGATAGACATATAATTATTAGCTTGATTACAGAAGTGCACTTTAAAGTATAGTATACTGACTAGTACCAAGTTTTTAAGGAAGAGGAGGAAGCAAAAAAAGAGAAAACATTAATTTTATCATTGTTTGCATTAGGAAGTCTTTAGATCAACTATAGATTAAATATATATACACACTATATATGTGTGTGTGTATACATATGCTATATACTACATGTGTTATATGGTAACATTACCATATACACAAAATATAAAGTGATCACAAAGCTAACCCCTAGTATAAATATACTTAGTTTCTTAAATATTAGATAATTCAAATACATGTGAGTGTGCCTGTGTATACACACAAACATGCACACACAAATAAATGAACTGTATTAGGAAAAGATGATAAACATGATCCAAACAAAAAAAAATGACATATAGCCTACACCATATATATTAAATCTTTTGTCTTATATTATCTAATGTAAATGGACTTACTTCCTTGATGAAAAATTGAATCACAAAACAAAATTCAATTCTTTCTGTAAATAAAGGTCACCAACTAAGCAATGTGATTCTTAAAGGTTGAAAATAAAAGGAGAGGCAAGCACACTCCAAGCAAATGCGTTTTGAAGGAAAGCAGAGGTTGCAATCTTAACACCAGAGCAGGTGAATAGCAAATTCAGTCCTGTGTGAGAATAACAATGAGGCTGGAATTCTCCATCATATAAGATCTATGGTAATTAAGATAGAGAATTTAGGCACAAAGATAAACAACTATAGTAATTTGATATAATATATAACCGAGATGCAGATGCATGAATATGTAAAAACTTGATTCATAACTGAGCTGCCACTGAAGTTTATTGGGGAAATGACTGACTCATCAATAAATTGTTCTAAGAAATTCTGCTATCTATTCTGGAAAAACAAATACCTCTTTCAAAAGGAAAAAAATGCTCAAGTGTAAAAGGCAAATTTATAAACTTCATGAAGAAAATGTAAAACGTTATACTTATATAATTAGACCAGGAATATGTTTTCTTTTACAGAAGTGAGAAGAGCTTAAACCATTAAAATTAATTAATAAATTCAAATATATTAAAATGGAGAATTTGCTGCGTATCAAAAAGTGAGTATTAAAACATGCCACCAACTGAAAGACATTTGAAAAAATAAACTTTATAAATCATTGGAAAATAAAATAAGCTCCATTTTTACAAAATGAAGTAAAGATTTACATAGCACTTTACAGAAAGACAAGTGAATGGCCGCCAACAAACGTATTAAAAATGATAACTTTATAAGTGACTAAGGAAATATATATTAAAGTCAAAGTGATATAGCCTTCCACACTCTTTATTTTGATGAAAATTTAAGGCAGACATTGATTTTGGGGATGGATGTTTTTAAAAATGATGTTATATTCATGACTGACAAGTTCATTCTGTTCTTCTGTGTTCAATATTTAATTTAAAAAATTTGGCCAGACATGGTGGCTCACGCCTGTAATCCCAGCACTTTGAGAAGCCAAGGCAGGCAGATCACGAGGTAAAGATATCGAGACCATCCTAGCCAACATGGTGAAACCCCGTCTCTACTAAACTACAAAAAATTAGTCAGACGTGGTGGCAAGTGCCTGTAATCCCAGCTACTTGGGAGGCTGAGGCAGGGGAATTGCTTGGACTGGGGAGGCGGAGGTTGCAGTGAGCCGAGATCGAGATCCTGCCACTGCACTCCAGCCTGGCAACAGAGCAAGACCTCGTCTCTAAATAATTAAATAATTAAATAAATAAATAGAACCAGACTAGAGAGCAAGACCTCGTCTCAAAATAAATAAATAAATAAATAAATAAATAGAACCAGACTATAATTCTGTGTTAAAATCTATGATGTAAAACTGTGGAACTGAAAATGCTTGCATATTTTATATCTCAGAAGCTGTGACAAGTAAAACATTATGCTGTATTTGTGATTTTTAAATCCCCATTGAATAGCTTTCAATTTGGATTTATGAAAATACATTCTATATGTGAAAGTGTACATTTTCCAAAAAATTAGCCAGGCGTGGTGGCGGGCGCCTGTAGTTCCAAGTACTTGGGAAGCTGAGGCAGGAGAATCCCTTGAACCCAGGAGGTGGAGCTTAAAGTGAGCCCAGATCACGCCACTGCACTCCAGCCTGGGTGACAGAGCAAGACTCCATCTCAAAAAAATAAAACAACATGAAATAAAAGTGCACATTTTCACATAAGCAAAGAAACCATGTGGGGGTGTGGAGAAGTTGGTCAAAGAGTAAAATGTTTCAGTTAGACAGTATGCGTAAATTCTGGTGACACATTGTGCTGCATGGTGACTACCGTTAATAATAATTAGTTACTTGAAAATTGCTAAGAGAGTAGACCTTAATGTTCTAATCATAGGCACATACACGCAGACAAGAAACAGTAACTATGTGAGGTGATGGGTACGTTAATAAGCTTGATTGTGGTGATCATTTCAACACGTATGCATATATCAAAACATTCCTTGTATGCCATCCATATGCACAATTTTTATTCATCAATTATAGCTCAATAAAGTTAGAAAAAAAACTAAAATTAATAAAAGAAACCATAATCAAGATGAAGGATTGCTCTTGCTACATGTTAGGCATGCCTACTTGTATTTGGGCAGGTGTGATTTTTTTCACATATAGAATCCAGTTCTCTGAATCTGATTTCTCCATAAGAAACAAAGCATGGCCAAGCGCAATGGCTCACGCCTGTAATCCCAGCACTTTGGGAGGCAGAGGCGGGCGGATCACGAGGTCAGGAGATCGAGAACAACCTGGCTAACACGGTGAAACCCTGTCTCTACTAAAAATACAAAAAAAAATTAGCCGAGCATGGTGGCAGGCGCCTGTAGTCCCAGCTACTCGGGAAGCTGAGGCAGGAGAATGGTGTGAACCTGGGAGGTGGAGCTTGCAGTGAGCTGAGATCTGGCCACTGCACTCCAGCCTAGGTGATAGAGCGAGATCCCATCTCAAAAAAAAAAAAAAGAAAAGAAACAAAGCATTCCCCCTGTTAACATATGTGTCAAACTGACAATAGTTACAAAATATTTGCTATACCTCCATCAAGTAGGTCTAGTCCTTTTCCCTTTGAGTCCGGGCTGCCCTTTGACTGCTGCAGCAATAGAATACAGTAGAATGGTACTATTAGTTCCTAGATTGGTAATCCTGAGATTCCATTTTTGAAGTCTTACTATGCTGCAGGATAAACAATTAGGAGAGGGGCTAAGACTGTGGAAAAGGAGAGGGACCCAACCAAGCTCAGTCTCTCATAGTCTCTGTCGGGTTGGCAGGCATGTAAGTAAGCATTTTTTAGAATCTTCAAGTACTTAGCTATCAGCTGAGTGCCACTGAGTAACGCCAGTCAACCAGTCATAGAACAGAGTAAGAATCACCCAGTGAAACCCTTCCCATATCCCTGACCCACACAGGGGCCCGTATTTTGTGCCCAGCGTAGGAGGTAGAAAGTGGAACAAAGTTCTCCATTCCCAAGAAGGTTATATTCTACTTATTGCAAACAAACTAAAGGACACATCAGCAAATTAATTTTAAAGGGTTATAAGTGCTGTGAAGGAAACATATATGTTACTAAGAGGGTAGTCAAGACATTTAATTTAGATACAGCAGTTAGAAAGGCTAAATGCCGTCATCAAGATGATTACATTAAATTTGACATTAGATTGGCAAATAGAAAAGTGTGTTCTAAAGAGGAACAGTATAGTACTGACCAATTCCTTGATGTAGGAAGCAATTTGATCAAGTGGGAAACTGAACTGCAGTTGGTCGTCTCTGTAGTACAGTTAAATAAGGATTTCAGTGGCCCAAGTAGGTGGTAAGATAAAGTAGGTATCAATTTTTGCAAATATTTAACCATGGTGGAGTAGATGTTGGGATTATTTTTTCCTATAAGCAATAGAAGGCGATGGATTATTTTAAACAGAAGGAAGACATAATTCGAAACATATTTTAAGATGATAATATTTTTGTTATATTGAAAACAGATTGAAAAAGAATGTTGTTTACTTAATAATTACTTAGTCATCCTCCCAAATCTTATAGAAATACTTAGGTAAATATGGTGTTTATATAAATGCATATGTTGTGCGGAATGCTGTGCAAGACTGATGAAAAATCCAAAAGACTCATACTTTTTCTTTCACTGGTTATTTATAAGGAAGGAGAGAGGCTGGTGAGCAATCATTGAAGAAAAATCTTTACAAAACTTGACTTTAAAAATTATCTGAAACCAGTCAGACTTAGAAAAAAATTATCTGAAACCAGTCACACTTACAGTAAAAGAATATCATTGAGATAATGAAATTCTCACACAGTGTGATGTAGTCTGAATTTGGACAGGATGTTGATGTATTCTAAAAGGATGTTTACCTTGAAATGGGACACTATCTAAAAAGAAGCCATAATGTACAGAGAAGGGAAAAATGAGATCTAAATCTCATCAAGATATAAATGTAAACATGGATTATCATAGGAAATGAATTAGTGGCATAACATAGATCAAATGTCAATCATTTACATGATCTTTTCTCATCTTTCATTTATAAATTTTAGCACAAAATTTAGAATATGATCAATATTGAAACATCTATTGAAATAGTTGTCTTAGACAAATGTGTTCTTAAATATGCTTCATAGACCATTATATTAAGATGACTCTCATTAGACAAATAGCACATTAAAAATAGGCACTAGCGTTTTCACCGTCACAATCGTAATGAACATACAGAGCACTATTTTAACACACAATAATATCATTTGTCTTTTTGTACTGTGTTTTTTAAATATCACACACTCGTTTTTATTACATTTATTGTGGTTGAACACTCAATATATGAAAGGTCCATCCTCTTAACACATTTTTAAAGGTAAAATAGAGCATTATTAGCTGTAGGCACTGTGGTGTACAGCAGATCTCTACAACATTCATCTTGCATAACTGAAACTTTATAACCAGGAAACAACTCCCCATTTCCCGAACCCCTTGTCCCCTGGCAGCCACTATTCTACTTTCTGCTAGTCGGAGTCTGACTATTTTCAATACCTCATACAGGTGAAATAATGCAGTATTTGTCCTTCTGTAAATGGCTTATTTTGCTTAGCATGTCTTCAAGGCTTGTACATGTTGTTGCATATTACAGAATATTTTAAAGATTTAAAGACTAGTAATAGTCTGCTGTTATATATAAACCATATTTTCTTTATCCATTCATCTGTCAATGGAAAGCTTAAGTTGTTTATATATATTGGCTCATTAGACAAATAGCAATTTTTTTAAATAGTGCCACAATGAATACTGACATTCTATTATCTCTTTGATGTCTTGTTTTATGTTCTTCTGGATAAATGGCTGGAAATAGGATCATGTGGGGATGCTATGGTTAATTTTTTTAAAAAACTTCCATGCTGTCTTCCATGAAAGGTGCATCAGTTTGCATTCTCCCCAGTGATGTAGAAGAGGTACAATTTCACCATATCCCCAGCTACATTTATTTTTCATTTTTTTAGTAATAGCCACCTTAACAGGTGTGAGCTGATATCTCACTGTGGTTTTGAATATGCATATCCCTGAAGATTAGTGACACTGAGCAATTTTTCATATACCCCTTGGCCACTTGTAAGTTTTTAGAAAAAGATTTATTCAATTCTTTAGTCCATTTTCTGTCAGGTTATGAGTTCCTTATGCATTTTGGAAATTAATTCTTTATCTTATATATAATTGCAAATATTATTTCCATTTGCATAGGTTGCCTTTTACTCTGTTGAATTATTTGCTTGCTATGCTGAAGCTTTTAGGTTTGATAGCCCTTACTTAGTTTGTAGCTGCAATTGTCTATTTTTAGTTTTTGGCTTATAGTTTTGATGACATATCTATAAAATCACTGCCAAGAGTAATTTAAAAAAAAACCTTTTCCTTTTTATTTTTTTCCCCTAGGAATTAAAAAAATTGAGCTCTTATGTGTAAGTGTAAATCTATTTCAAGTTGACTTTTTGTGTATATTGTGAGATATGAGTCTAAGTTTTGCATGTGGATATTCAGTTTTTTCAATATCATTTACTGAAGAAATTATCCTTTCTTCATTGTGAATTATTTACATTCTTGTAGAAAAACAGTTGATCATATATGTATGGTTTATTTCTGGGCCTTCTATTCTGTTTCATTGTTCTATGTGTCTGCCTTAATACCAGTACCACACTGTTTTAATTACCATGGGTTTTTAATGTATTTTGAAATCATGAAGTGGGTTGTTTCCAATTTGTTCTTGCTCAAGATTGTTCCGGATATTTGTGGTTAATATCTAAAATATGCAATAAACTCCTACAACTTGATAACAAAATACCAAGTAATCTGATTTAAAAATGGATAAAAGGCCTCAATAAATATTTTTCAAAGAAGACTTACAAATTTCCCACAGGTATATAAAAAATTGATCAGTGTCACTAATCATCACTGAAATGCAAATCAAAACTACAGTAAGATATTACCTTTTACTTCTTGGAATGACAATTATCAAAATGATAAAAGATAAAAAGTGTTGGTGATGATGTGCAGAAAAGGGAATGCTTACATACTGTTGGTGGGGATGTGAATTGGCATTGTTATTACTGAGAACAATATGGAGGTTCTTCAACAAATTAAAAATAGAATTACTATATGATCTAGCAATTCTATTTCTGGGAATATATCCAAAGGAAATTAAATTAGTATCTTGAAGTAATATCTACACTTCTTTGTTCACTATTGCATTAGTCACAAAAACCGTTATAGAAATAAACTAAATGCCCATTAATGAATTGATGAAGAAATGTGATATACACAGATCACATACATTGGAAAAATGTTCAGCCATAAAAAGAAGGAAATCTTGCCCTTCTTTAATTTCACATAATATCCTGCAGGTTTATTTATGTGACAACATGGGTAAACCCACAGGACATTATGTGAAATGAAATAAGCCAGACACAGAAAGACAAATATACCATGATCTCAATTATATGTATAATATAAGAAAGTTGAACTTATAAAAGCAGAAAGTAGAGTAGTGGCTGTCAGAGGAGACATGGGGAGATGTTCAAAGAGTGTAAACTTTCAGTTATAAGTTGAGTATGTTTTCGGAACCTAAAGTACAACATGGTTACTATAGTTGATAATACTGCATTGTTTACTTGAAATTTGATAACAGAATAGATTTTAAATGTCCTCACCCCCTTTCACATGCAGAATAATTTCAACTACAGGTGGTGGTGGACATGTTAAATTATTTACCTGTGGTAATCTATACACTATATATACATACCTATATATACACACACACACATATATATATACACACATATAAATGTGTGTGTATCAAATTACCGTGTTGTATACATTGGGCATACACATTTTGTCAATTAAGTACGACTCTTTTTTCAGAGATAGGGTCTCAGTATATTGCCCAGGCTGGTCTCAAATTCCTGGGCTCAAGTGATCCTCCTACCTTGGTCTCTCAAATTGCTGGGATCACAAGTGTGAGCCACTTTGTGCAGTCTATCAGGACTTTCTATTTTAATATGTTGATATTATTATATAAATATTTTCATATATTAATGTGGTAAACTATATGGTTTGCTTTGCCAATGTTAAAGCAAATTTTCATTTTTTAAGTAAATCAAGTTTAGCTATAATATATTATCTTTTTAAATAAAGGACTGTATTTGGTTTAATATTTTCTTTAGCATTTTAGATCAATGTTTATGAAGGACTGGTTCTAATTTTCCTTCTTGAAATGCTTTTTAATATAAGTTTTATCCTTCTAACTATAGTAACTTTAGGATCTATAGTGATGTCCCTCTTATCCTTAATATTGGTAACTGATACATGCACTTTTTAATCTTTACTGGTCTTTCTGACTTTTAATAATTTTATTGGATCAGCAATCTTCAACATGTGGTTGCAGAACTCTGTGGATCCTAAGACATATTTAGTGAACCTGCAAGGTCAAAGTAATTTTCATAGCAATACTAACATATGATTTGCCTTTTTCACTGGTTCACTGTGTTGACATTTCTACTCATAGTGAAAAAGTAATGGTGTGTCATTTAGTAAAAATTATTTTCGTTGACCCTCAACCTTTGAGTATACATCTTTTTTAAGTTCTGTATGACAAAATGGGAAGTATATATATAGTGCTTCTGCTGCGTTTCAGAGTCACATGGATAGCTCAAGGAAAACATTTGTTCACTTAAGTCATCAACTGATCTAGTCACTTTTCATGGAATACTATTTTACTTGAAAGAAAAAAATGACAGAAAAATATTATTATTCACACTTACATATTTGGAAGATAGTTTCCCATAATTGAATGCAGTAAGTTTTTTGTTTGTTTGTTTGTTTTGTTTTTTTAGTCAGAGTCTTGCTCTGTCACCCATGCTGGAGTGCGATCTCAGCTCACTGCAAGCTCCGCCTTCAGGGTTCACTCCATTTTCCTGCCTCAGCCTCCCGAGTAGCTGGGACTACAGACCCCCGCCCCCACGCCTGGCTAATTTTTAGTAGAGACAGAGTTTCACTGTGTTAGCCAGTATGGTCTTGATCTCCTGACCTCGTGATCTGCCTGCCTTAGCCTCCCAAAGTGCTGGGATTACAGGTGTGAACCACCATGCCCGGCCAATGAATGCAGTAAATCTTTAACTTCAAAGTAAATAACTGAGAGTCTTACTGCTAATGATAAAATTTGAGCTTTCAACCAAAAAGCAGAATGTAGGAAAAGGTGTATCTTTCACAATGAGTTTGATTATTTCTTAGTATTTAAAATTTTCCTTACTGAAGAGATGTTTAAAGACATTAGTGAATGTGACATATTGGTATTATATAATATGTGTCAGCATTTTAAGTTATACATAACTAATGGCACAAATATTTTCCAAATGACCAATGAATGATGTTACAAAATCATGTATGGATACAAAATCTGTTCAATGTTCAATATAGTTCCAGAGATTTTAATTTAACAGTGTACAAGAAAATCATTGATAAGGTTTCAAATTCTATGTTTAAGAAACTAACCAATTCATAAAGATAAGTTATACTTTTCAGTTGTTTGAGAGTAATACAATAGAAAATCCACAATTATCTGAAGAGTATATTAAAACAGTCTTTGCTCTTCTAAATATGTATCTTTCTGAGGCCAAATCTTCTTCAATGCTTCAGTAAAAAGAGCATATAAAGAAAGTAGAATACAGAAGAAAATATAAGAATTCAGCTGTCTTCTATTAAGCCAGATACAGAAGAAATTTTTAAAATATAAAACAATACCAGTCTTCTGCCTGCATTTTTTTTTTGTTTGGAGAAAATATAAGTGTTTTCATAAAAATATATGATTTATGTTAATATGTAACCAGTTTATTATAGCTACTTTTAAACAATTTATTGAATAACTAGTTCTTAAATGTTTTCATTTAACTTTTAATACAGCAGACACCTTCAGTGATCCAATGGAATGTCCGATTCTCTTAGGTCCCCTGCTGCTTGGCAGGTCCTGAATTCTAAGTTTTTTCCCTAGCCTTTTGGAAATAGACAAATCTGTGCTCGTCTTTTCAGCTTCTTGTCTGCTGCTTTCTATCCAACATATGTACTGTCAGGGTTAGTAATTGGCAAATGTCATGATGCAAAACTTTACAGAATATTGGGTTCACTTTTGACTTTTCCTTCTCTAGGGATCTTAGCCTTGAAGTCCTCTAACTTGCATTGATAGCTAACCAATGCCTTCAAACATTAAAAAAAAAAAAAATCTTATGCAGATGTTCTAGTTTTTCTTGGTGGAAGGTTGACCTATTATAAAGTTGTCCATTACAGACTAAAGTGGAACTCTCCCATGAGCATCTATGGTGAAGTAATTACAGAATATTATTTTCAAGTTCCCCCAAATGATTCTACCACATGGTCAATGTTGCAATGGTTCTGTGGAAGCAATACAGAAATTTTAATTGCATAGGCCTGAATCCAACCTTGTTTATCCAAGTGATGAGTAATTTTATGTGTTGACTGAGTTACTGGGTACCCAGAGATATACATGGTCAAAGTTATTCTGAGTGTTTCCATGAGGTTGTTTTTGGATAGGATCAACATGTCCATTGGTAGAATAACTAAAGCAGGTTGCCCTCTGTAATGTGGATAGTCCTCCCAATCACTTGAAGTCTTCAATAGAACAAAATGACTGACCCTTCTTTGGGTAAGAGAGACTTCTTCCTGCCTGATGGCCTTTGAACTGCATTTTTCCTGCCTTTGACTTGAATTTCATGAAGTATTTACTCTTCCTTGATTTCACGCCTGCCAGCCTTCAAAAACCATTGGTTCTTCTGATTCTCAACCCTTCTAACTCAAACTGAAACTGTACCATTAGCTCTCTTGGGTATCAGCTTGCTGACTCACCCTGCAGACCTTGGCACTTGCCATCTTCCATAATCACATGAGCAATTTCTTACTATAAACCTCTTGAAAGATGACTAGATAGAAACATATCTAGCTTGCTAGCTAGATGATAGATATATAGATAGATAGATAGATAGATAGATAGATAGATAGATAGATGATAGATAGATAGATAGATAGATAGATAGATAGATAGATAGACAGACAGATAGATACATAGATAGACAGACAGACAGACATCCTATTGGTTCTGTTTCTCTAGGAACCCCTGACTAAATTCAATTTCTTTGTGGCTTACATTTCCTTGCATATTTTAGCATATTTTTTCTTCTACTGAACAAAGTCCTAGCTTCGTTATAAACATATTGTAAGGAGATTAATGGAGTAAAAACTATATAGTAGCTATCACATACCATGAAAGACAACCAGTATGAAATACTATCTCACTTATATATTCCTTTGTATCCAAATTTTTCCTAAATGTAGAGGTCCGTGGCATTGTTGAACATTTCAGACAACAATCCCACCTCATGGTGTTTGCCTTTTTTATCCTCTCTGCCTAGATTACTCCTTTCTAAATATATAGGAAGGAGACTCACATCATCTAAGCCCTTGTTCAAATGATTCCTTCTCTTTGAAGCCTTCCCATACTCTTTAAAGTTGCAAAAACCCTCTCCCATTCCTTCTCCTTTTCTGTTGTTTTTTCTCACAATATGTATCAATTTCTAATATGTTTATATTTACTTATCTATTTCATGTATTCCCTCCAAACCATCCCAGTGCAACATAAACTTCATAGGAGCTAATTATTATTGTGTGTGTGTGTATGTGTATGTGTATGTGTATGTGTGTGTGTGTGTGTGTATCTGTTTTATAATTTTTCTTCAGTGCTTCAAAGAGTACCTTTTCTATTAAGTGCTTACTGTGTGTTTGCTTAATAAATAAACAATCTGTTTAAGAAGATTATAGAAGTTTCTCAATGATCTTCATCTACTCTGTCAGCCCATGGAGAGACCGGTCTCTTGACTTCATGTATAGAAAAGTGGGGAGGAACGGCAACTCAATAAAAATTAGAAGTTTAAAAATCAACTCTTTAAATAGGAAGGCATAGGGTGCATGATTTATTTACATACTTTCTGATACTGGCAGACTGCTTGGGAACTTAGAGGATTCGGAGAGTTATTTCTGTTGCACACATTGAAACTCAGTAGAGCCCTGATATAAATGTCAGAGGTACCACTTTTAAGACTAAGAAGAAAACACTTTCGCATGATACTTCTCAGCTGGTAACATAGAAACAATGTTTCAGTGGGGATGACTTCTAAGGTGGATCATGGAGATTTGAGCAGTCACCAGTTTCTTGGTAAGCATTGTAAATCAAGGATTTAAACAACATGTATTACTGATGTTATGCTTGCCTAAACACTATAGGCTCCATGGAAGATTAAATGTTTTTCCTTCTTATGCCTTTCAGTATCAACATCATAATTATCTTCATTATCTTTGGAATAATAAATAACTCTATTTAGCATTATTATATTCCACGACTTGCTTAGTGCATATTCTTTAACTTAATTCACACAGCTACCCAACTACCCAACATTTACAGATGTGAGAATGAAAGTTTTCAATGATTAAGCTTGAACAAGGAATACATTTCTAACTGCACTGTTGTGATTCTATGCAGAAAGAAGTCCTCTGAATACAAATTTGATACAAAGCCCTTTTTAATTATACATGTGATTAAATGTGCTTTACTCATTTCCTTGGTTGATTATTCTGTTTCTAACATTAATACTAACAACATCTGCCAAAATATCCTGCACTTATTAAGTATCTACTATATGTTAGAAACTGTAAACAGTGTCACACACAGTCCTCATCCTCAGAGAAACAATAATTCCTCTGGAATATAAAGCAGTTATAAGTAGTAAATAAGTTTAGAGATGAGAGAAACCTCTGTGGGCTATGCCATTTAGCGAAGATGCTAGGGTTGAGAGACATTGTAGAATGAGTGGAATTTAAATGGGTAATGATAAGAGTGGCATATTCTAGGCAGTAGCAGCATATTTAGAAATAATGGGCAAACCAGATTTTCTGAAGCAGAATGGTAATTTTAACAAACAGTAAGGCAAAAACTTGAGGTATATCAGTTAGAGTTAACTCAAAGATGTTAAAAATCAACGGAAATAGAGCTGATTTTGCCTTTCACCCCCATGGGTTTTTCTGTTTTGATTCATGATGGATCTTTTTGGAGAGTGAGGGTAAGAAGATGGCAGGCTATGACTATGATTCAGATATATAAGGGCTTGTATTTAAACATGCTGAGAAAGTGAAAATGAAAAGCAATGGGCAGGTATGAAAAAAATCTTACTCAAAAGTTTATTTGGGAACAAGGAATTCTGAGGTATTAGGGAAAAGGTACAGACTGCAAAAGGTTGAGACAACTGAGGGGCTGGTTTCCAAGATCAGAACTTTATGAAAAGCCATCAGGTCCCCTACAACTGTTGTAAACCACAGATTTAAACATAGCATAAAGCACTAATATTATGCTAGCTTGAGTGTTATAGACTCCATAGAAGATTGAATACTTGTTTTTCATTTTTTTTTCCATCCAGTTCCTTTCTGTCTCAACATTGTAATTATATTCATTGCCCAGGAAAGATCATTCAGGTTGTTAATGACATGAAACCATAAATAGTGCAGCAAGGTCAGAAAAATGTAAGGTTGCAATTGTGTGTATACTTCCTGGCCCTACTCTCTTCAGCTAAAGACCTAGGGGGACATACTCTGCCTGTGGATCCACGTAATAGATATAATACAGTAAGTGAGCTGGAGACATAAAGTCAGGGATACAAAGAAAAGCCAGACCTGATGTGTTTTATGAATTATGACCCAGTAAAAGAGTCCTGTATGTGATGGACAATGGATGGAGTCATTCATTTACCACATCCATATGCACTGAAGACCAGCGATTTTGCTGATTCTATGAAGACAGCCCTAGAAATAGCAGCGACACTTAACAAGTTTCTGCTATATATCTGGCGTTAATCACTTTACAAGTAATATATAATTTAATCTTCATTTAGGCTCTGCACATGTAGGTGCTAGTATTTCTGCTTTTGTAGATGAGAAAATTGAGATTAAAATATTAGAGATTTTCCAAATGCCACAAAGTTATCAAATGGTAGTGCCAGGTCAAATTGCAATTTATCTAATTTCAAAGACAGTTCTTAAACACTATAAACTGTAGTTTTGAATCCACATGATTTGTAGAATGATATTACCATTTAGGAAGTAAATTACACACAAAACTAGTTTTGTAAACAAAAAGAATGAGTTTAGTTATGCATTGACTTTGTTCTGAAAGTAAAACTCAAAATGGGCAGTAGCTGAAAATAATTTGTATTTAGGATAGATAGAAGGAATGCATGAAAATAAATATTTGGGAATTGTCTACATAATGAATAATATTCAAAGCTACAAGCTTGAATGAAGTTTCCAATGGAAAGGGTGTGCAAAGAAGAGGTCAGGCGGCTAAAAGCTGCATGAAGAGTGGTGATAGCAAAAGGAAGCAGAAATGGAACAAGAAGCACAGGAATATCCTGTGGCAAAAAGTTAAGGAAAATAGCGGTTGAAGAAAAGTGATTAAAGGAAAGCTATGTGGCATTTTGGATGTTTAGTAATGAAAACATTATGACAAAAATTTGAAAGTGTGGAGGGTTTTTACCAAAGAAGTATACACTGTCACCTAGCAGTGCTTTGTGTGATATATATTGTGAGAAGAATTATTAGAATTGAAAATGAAGCCTGTGATCTCAAACTAAGTTAAAAATACTAACACATTTTGGAGCACATAGCACAAGTAATGAGACAGCTAGTGAACCATATAACACAGAGAACAACCCTACAATTTATGGTCATGCTTTCATGCATTGGAAGTTTTGTTGCATAATGTATGAGATGATTGATTAAACATATATACCTTTCTGTTTTTTAAATATCTATTCTCAATTTTTACTTCTGTGGGAAGAACTTCTATTTCCAGTGTAATGTTATTGATGAAGAAAAAAATTAGCTAACATATATTGAACACTTTATATGCCAGGCATATTTCAAGTACCATATGGATATATGATCCTTACAAAATCCTATCAGATAAGTTGCTATTACTCTTATTTTTTAGATAAGGAAACAGATATATAAATATTACATAACTTGACAATCAGATCACACATATACCAAGTGGTAGAGGCATAATTCATAACCCTATATATAATTGCCCTATCAATGGAACAAAAAAATTGGTTATGCAGTTGTACTAGAAATTCACGATAAAATCTGAATGTCACAGTATTCACATTCTTGCTTCACATTCACATACTTCCTTAAAATTCCTCACCAAAGCCGATTCAAAATAGTTCTTATCAATGTGAAATACTATTAAAGCAATGGTTTATTTGCAACGAAATGAGAGGGCAAGAACTTGGGCAGGGGTATGAAAAGGAAATATGTTCTATGTAGACACAATACAATCTGAGGTAACTCAGTAACAGGTATTTTTATTGTGCTTCATTTTACTCACTTTGGAGATGCTTTTTTTTTTAATTGAAGGTATGTATCATCATGCATTGAGCAAGTCCATCAGTACCATTTTTTTCAATAACATGTGCCCACTTTGTATCTCTATGCCAACACTTTTTAGCAATAAGGTATTTTTTCAATTAAGATGTGTGTTGTTTAGACATAATGCTATTGCACACTTAATAGACTAGAGTGTGGTGTAAACATAACTTTTGTATGCACTCAGAAGCCAAAAAAAGTGTGTGACTTGCCTTGTTATAATGTTTGTCGTATTGCCATGATCTGGAACGGAACCTACAGTATCTACAAGGCATGCCTGTGTTGAGTTTTTATGAAAGGGACTAGACACGTCAAACATGGCAAGACATCACGAGAGGGGAGCCAAGGGTTAACAACTGGAGCAGGCCAGGGAATACCGAGGAAGGCCTTGTTCAAATATTTCCTTTCCCAGATTTCTCACCAGACTTTCTAATCTGGTCTCAGGTCCCCATCGTCAGGCAAATCCAATTCCAACCTATCAAAATACACTTTTGATTATTTTCTTCATAAGCTGAAAAACATTAGGTGTTCTTTTTCCACCTGCTATGAAAGATATATTTCAAATTCACAATAATGAAGTCTTCCTCTATGTGAATATCCTTCCTTTCTTTAGCCTCTCAGATTCTTACTTATTTTCCATGGTGCAGTTGAAATGTCATTTATTAAATAACATTTTGCCTAACTATCCAGAGAATTTATCCTCAGGGTTCTTCCTCAGGATTCTTGAAACGCTCTGTGCCTATACCTTAAGATTATTCTAAAAACGAAATAAAGTAATGCATGAGAAAAAATGTTGGGAAAAAAAGTGTGTAGTGTACACGTAGAAGGAAAATCAACTCTCTTTAAAACTGATGAGGCAGTATTTTTGCCCTGGGCAGAGAAGGGAGTGAAAGTAGCAATTCTATCTTCAGAGACGCTGCACAGAACAGACCCTAACCAAACTTCCAGCAGAGGCAGATAAGCACTGTTTTACACAGAGCCTCTGGGCCAGTGCTGTCTGACAGACTTTCCTCAGCAAACTAACACAGGAACAAAAAACCAAATACTACATGTTCTCACAAGTGGGAGCTAAGTGATGAAAACACATGGACACACACAGTCGAACAGCATACACTGGGGCCTATTGAAGGGTGGAGGGTAGGAGCAGGGAGGAGATCAGGAAAAATAACTAATGAGTACTAAGCTTAACACCTGGGTGATGAAATAATCTGTACAACAGACCCCCATGACACAAGTTTATCGATATAACAAACTTGCGTTTGTACCCCGAACTTAAAATAAAAGTGAAAAATAACAAAAAATTAATGATAATAATAAAGAAATATAATGTGAGCTACCCATGTGAGTATTATAAGTGGTCTTAAATGTTCTAGTAGTAAAAATAAACAGGTGAAACTGAATGTAATAATAGATGTATTTAATCCAATAGCTAAATCGCACTTCAATACGTAAAAAGCTTTGACACACATTCTTTATTTCACATGAGGTCTTTGAACTCTGTCATCTATTTTATCCTTACAGCACAGCTCAGTCTTGTTTAATTGGCTCACAGTTCCACAGGGTGTACAGGAAATAAGGCTGGGGAGGCCTCAGGGAACTTATGATCATGGCAAAAGGCAAAGGGAAAGCAGGCACATCTGACATGGCAGGAGCAGGAGGAAGAGAGTGAAGGGAGAGATGCCATATACTTTTAAACAACCGGATCTCATGAGAACTCACTCACTATCATGAGAACAGCAAAGGGGAAATCTGCCCCTGTGATCCAATCACCTCCCACCAGGCCCCTCCTCCAACACTGGGGATTACAGTTTAACATGAGATTTGGGTGGAGACACAAATCGAAACGGTATCAACACACATATAGTATTCCATTTGTTTAACGATTTGCCTAGGGCTCCACTGAAGGTCACCTTGCCACCTAATGCAAACATGGCTGTCCTGCATTTTAAAGTATTCCGATGCTGTAAAATTAGCTTCATATACTTCCACATTGAATTTCTCAGATTCACTGGATATATTTTGTTGTTCTTTAATTCCATTAACTCGTTATAGCAAGCATAGACTCAGTTTGTTTTGAAAAGCTCAAATATTCATAAAATCCAACTTAGGCTTCAGAGTTGTCTAATACAGTAACCCTTAGTCACATACGGCTATTTAAAATTAATTGATATTAAATAAAATTAAATTTTCAGTTTGCCAGTCACTTTAGTTGCATTTCATTGTTGAATAGCTACACATGACTAGTGGTGACTGCATTGGTCAAGTGCAGATATGAAATATTTTGTCATCTCAAAAGTTCCATTGGACAAAACTGCCTTAGAGATTCATAGCATACATTATAAGGATGCAGTAAATTCAGAGACTGGTAAGTTTTTTTCTGACTTTAATTTATTGTTATTTTTTAAATGTTAGAATGCACATTTTAAATGTGTTTTCAATAACCTCTCTAAAAGAAATAAATTGGCTTATATAACAATCTTTTCTGACTTCCCCTATAATATTCTGTTAGTGTTGCCAAGCATTTATTTAATTCATTTGTAAATCATATTGAGAACTTTGCCCTTAAACTGCAGTAAAACTGCCAATTATTTTAATGTTGCAAGTTTTAAAAATCTTTTCTTTTATGAACCTAGAGCAAAGCAGTAGGTGAGAAGTTGCCATGGGCCAATGACTTGAAATTAATTTAATTTACTTGTTGCTTTTTACTGCTTTTCGCTTGATTCAAATTTCTTAAATCTGCTTTCATTACCTTCTTAATGATTTCATAAGACTTAATGATTTCATAAGACATAATTGACTCTGTCCAAGATCTGTTAGAAGACATTTGTACATTGCTTTTATTAGCTCGCCTCCTCATTATAGAGCCTCCTGCTGTCTTAATCATTTTATGCTATTGTTTTCAACCAAGTTAAACTTATCAATATAACTATGATTGAGAAATGAGTCGACTTGAAAATGATGCTGGAGTCCTGTGAATGGCAACCCATTCTGGCCATTCAGTAACCTGCCAGATTCTTGAGAACTGATTTTTCCATATAGGGAAATATTGTAACACGAAATATTTGTTTTGTTTTCAATAATTTTTGCAGACTGTTTCTTTATTTTATTCCTGCTCTGATTTTTTTTTTTTAATAACATGTCTCCTATTGACCATTATTTCTTTTATTTATGAACTTTTTTTTTGTAACGAAGTTTCACTCTTGTTGCCAGGCTGGAGCACAGTGGCATAATCTCGGCTCACTGCAACCTCTGCCTCGCGGGTTCAAGCGATTCTCCTGCCTCAGCCTCCTGAGTAGCTGGGATTACAGGCGCCCGCCACCATGCCCGGCTAATTTTTGTATATTTAGTAGGGACGGGGGTTTCACCATGTTGACCAGGCTGGTCTTGAACTTCTGACCTCAGGTGATCCACCCATCTCGGCCTCCCAAAGTGCTGGGATTACAGGCGTGAGCCACCACACCTGACTATTTATGAACAATAAATGTCCAAATGTACAATAAATGTCTCCATTGCCAGTAAAGTCTGTAAGAATTCTAAAACATAGTGACAGAGAAAAAAAGCATTAGTTATTATCAATTATTTCAAATGTTATTGATAAAAAAGGAAGATTGAAGTAGTAGTTTGTGTATATTAGTCCAGTCCATTCTCACACTGCTATGAAGGATACCCAAGACTCAGTAATTTATAAAATGAAGGGGTTTAATTGACTCACAGTTCTGCATGCCTGGGGAGGCCTCAGGAAACTCACAATCATGGTGGAAGGCAAAGGAGAAGCAGGTACCTTCTTCACAGGGTGACAGGACAGAGTGAGTTGAAGCAGGGGAAATGTCAGATGCTTATAAAACCATCAGATCTCATGAGAACTCACACTATCAAGAGAACAGAAAGCGGGAACTGCCCCCAAGATTCAATTACCTTCACCTGGTCTTCTGGATCTGTGGAGATTATGGGGATTACAATTCAGGATGAGATTTGGGTGGGGACACAAGACTAACCGTATCATCGTAATTAGTCTTTGTCAAATAATTACAATTTTTAATAAGTAATGGAATATTTACATATATACATGTTCTGTTTTAGTAGCTTTATCATGGATAGATACACATTTGTCTCAATGTCTGTAATTGTATATATATGGATAACTATTAAAGAGTTCAAAAAAAAGATTAAAAATTGGAAAATAGAAAAGCTGTGGCCAAAATAAGTGGTACTAATCAGAACCAGTATAGGAAATCATTCATATAGAAAATGAGTCTAACGCTGTGGCTTAGTAAGTGTTCCATGACAACAGCTGGTTGTGTGGCCTCAACTATTTAACTTCTGAAATGTAAACATCCGGTGACCTACTAATTGGAATGAGATGCAGCTAAAACATAACTAATGTAAATGCACAAGGTATACACTGGGAAGAGACAGATGGACATAGGAGTGAAAGATGGGTAGTGAGGTTAGAACAATCCACCGATGTAACTTCATGTTCAGAAGCCCAGAACAATAAAGATTTATGTGGATGTTAAACATCTTGAAGTTAGCTTCTAATAAATTGACTGTCCCAATCAATAGTCAATCTATCATTAATCCAGAGAGTATAATGTTGACTGGGTTGAGAAAATACCTTTTCCTTTTAGAGCTATAAATATTTCTCTAACCCAGGTAGTTATGTAAATAAATGTTCTGTGAATCTAATACATAAAATAAGTATAAAATAATAAAATTAATTAAAAAGTATTGATAATAATGTAATTATTTGGCACTGGGTTAAATAAAAGAATCATAATGTATTTTAGAATCACTGGCAAATGTGTGAAATTTTAAGAAAACTAAGAAAAATCCAAAATTCATTAAAATATTTAGAGCAACCCTTCTCAATTTTAACTGCATGTTGGAATCATTTGAGAAAGTTGTGGAAATACTAATACACAAAAATTAAATAAGAATTTATGAGCTCGAGAATAGGGCTTTGGAATTTTTTAAAAAGATTTCATATATAATTATATTGTGTAATCATGATTTGACTACATTTGCAAAAAATGTTTAAATATTGAATAGTGCTTGATTTATAAAATGTACACTGTATAAGATTTATTTATGAGTTATGCTCTTGTAAGTTCAGGCTGCTATTACAAAATTTCTTAGACTGGGTAATTTATAAACAATAGATATTTATTGTTCATAGTTGTGTAGGCTGGGAAGTCCAAGATGAAGGCACCAGCAGATTTGATGTCTGGTAAGGGCCTGTTCCTCACAGACGTTGCCTTCTTTGTTCTCATGTGGTGAAAGGGGCAAACTCACTTTCTAGAGCAGAAATCCCATTCTTGAGGAATCTGCCCTCACAACCTAATCTCCTCCTCAAGGTCCTATATCTTAATACTATCGGGAAGAAAGCCCCATATACATTTTCCAGGGACAAGAAATTTAGACCATAGCAAATAGTAACACTAAATGTTGAAAAAATTAATACATTACACAAATTACAAATTGTAGGGAGTGTTATTCTCCATACACTAAAAGCACTTCAGGTGATTAAAAACCCTAGCCACATGCCCAGGACACAATTGGAAATCTACAAACATTAATCAAAGGTGCTTACTATCAGGATGTAAAGTCTTACATTGAAATCATTAAATTTAATTTTTACAAGTCGAGTGAATCACATGATCTACCTGGCACAGTGTCATTTTTATATTAAATAGATAGGTAGGTAAGTAGATAGATAACATCATCTATGAATTATTCTACATAAGACCTTAAGTAACTGTGGTTAAAATTGGGTGACAGATGAAGAGTGTTAGCTGAATGAAGAGAGCTTCTAATGATAAAATAAAATTTTCACAACTTTTACTTTGATATCATTGTTGTATGTGGAATTATGTGATTGACTAATTTAAAAATGATAATCTATTTTGATCAGAAACCTGCTAACCTGATGTAAGCATATTAAGGACATAGACCATAATGAAACAGTTACATACACATAAATATGTGTTTCCGATTATGCATGTGGGAATACATGTGTGTGTCGGAAAAACATGGGAGATTTTAGAAGTCCTTTGAAGTATCTTGGCAAAATCTACAAAATGAGGAATTTGTGATAGTAAGAGCATTAAGGCAAGAGTAAAACCAAAGAAAAACTTGAGTATGAAAATAGTAATAATAGTAACAGTAGCGATAACAATATTTACTGAAGAATTTCTATATTCTAGTCACTGAATGATGCATAAAGTGCTTTCAGAAATGAAATGTCCATGTTAGGACAGCTAAGAGATTAAAGGTGACCAGAATCAGGGACAATCGCAAAGTATAAGGAACAATAATTCAGGAGACATGGACAATAACACTGTATAGATACAGGAGCAAGATGCAGTTTTTCCAAAACCAAGAAGTAAGTGTGTGTGTGTGTGTGTGTGTGTGTGTGTGAGAGAGAGAGAGAGAGAGAGAGAGGAGACAGAATCAACAAGATGACAGAGATAGAAGTCAGATGTCCCCAGAAAAAAAAAAAAGGAAGAGAAAGAAGTAACTGTTTAATAATAAAAATACAGATGCTCATCAAGATATTTTGTCTTCGAAACTCACGCCAAGTAAGAAGACATTGTATGATATACACAATGTGTACCTGGAATACAAACAAATTGACTTGAGGTCATCTTATCCTTGGATAAAAATAACTGTATATTGAATAAGATTATAAGTGTGCTGTGCTACAAAAGATATTTTACTTATAAGAGGTGTCAGAAGAATTACCAGGTGAGACTATATAATCTTGTGAAGTGAGTCATTAAACCAACTTCAAGTTCTTACCCCTTATAAAGCTCTGTGATTTTTGAGCTGCTTTTATTAAAGGCAAAACATTTTGCAGAATTTGAATACAATTTTATATTATGGATGATAGCAGGAAAATAAATTATTCAAAGCAAATATTGGTGAGAAACTCTGGCTGCTTAAATATATCCTGTTTTCCCACTAGGTAATTTCAACTTTATTTGCCTTGTCTTTATGTAATATTTAACAAATGCATCATGGCTATTCTTAGTTGCTCAGTAATGTTTTTAGTACATTTTCAAGCAATTCAAGTAATATCTCACTATTTAAAAAGTGATGGGTTGTGCCAGTGGTACACAGTCCTTAATAACAAATCTATCATTTGTCATATTTTACCAAATCTAAGACCATTTATGAAAGACAAGAATGTTAATTCCTTAGCTTTTTGACATAATGTTCAAGACATTCAGAAGTGTTGCATAATGAGACTTTCAGAGCATATCATATTTTTTCCTATTTGCCAAGCCAAACAGAGGTTAAGATTATTCTGATTATTTAGAAAAGGTAAATGATTTCAGAAAAGTGAAAGTTGTGTATACACATACCCAAACAGATAGACACACACACAAGACAAGCTAGCAGTAAAGATACATATTTAAACTAATCAAGATTAGCTTTTTAAATACTTACTCTTTTAAGAAAATAAGCCATCAAAATTTGTATTATTAATGAGTTCCCATCATAATGTGACAAGGCAATGTGCTGAGAGCTATTTTTGCCATTATCCTGAGTCGATATTAGGGAGTGGAAGATAGACTTTGCCTGCATTTTGGTTAGAATTTAGCAGAGATTTCTTTATCTGTGGCTCATCAAATGCTCCACAGAATCCTGGTTGTGTGAAGATGAGGGAAGGTACAATTTCGGATTGTAATTCAAAGTGTCCACTGTCCAATCTGTCTGTCAAAGTGTCCACTGTCCAACCTAGTTCTGAAAGCTTTAAAATGAGACATAGGAAAAAATGCCCTGTGTGTTAATTTCTTTTTCATCTCCCCAAGACATCATCAGACACTCAACAGTGGCAATGTCTATCAAAAGATCTTATCCATGAACATAAAATATCTTTCAATTTATTTATGTCTTCTTCAATTTTTTTCAAAAATGTTTCAGAGTTTTCAATTTAGAAGTCTTTCATCTCCTCAGTTAAATTTATTCATATTTTTGATGCAATTGTAAACGGGATTATTTTCTTGATTTCTTTTTCTGATACTCCATTAGTGGTACACAGAAATGAAGCGGTTTTTTTTTTTTTTTTTGAGACAGAGTCTTGCTCTATTGCCCAGGCTGGAGTGCAGTGGCACAATCTCTACTCACTGCAAGCTCCGCCTCCCAGATTTACCCCATACTCCTGCCTCAGCCTCCCGAGGTGCTGGGACTACAGGCGCCCTTCACCTCGCCCAGCTAATTTTTTGTATTTTTTAGTAGAGATGGTGTTTCACCATGTTAACCAGGATGGTCTCGATCTCCTGACCTCGTGATCTGCCCGCCTCGGCCTCCCAAAGTATTGGGATTACAGGCGTGAGCCACTGCACCTGGCCCCAGCTTATTTTTATATGTTGATTTTGTATCCTGAAATTTTCTTGAATTTATTTAGTTTTTCTAAAAGTTTGTAATGGGGAGTCTTTAGGGTTTTTCATATATAAGATTATGTAGGCCGGGCGCGGTGGCTAAAGCCTGTAATCCCAACACTTTGGGAGGCCGAGACGGGCGGATCATGAGGTCAGGAGATCGAGACCATCCTGGCTAACACGGTGAAACCCCGTGTCTACCAAAAAAAAAAAAAAAAAAAAAAAAAAAAATTCAAAAAACTAGCCGGGCGAGGTGGCGGGCGCCTGTAGTCCCAGCTGCTCGCGAGGCTGAGGCAGGAGAACGGCGTAAACCCGGGAGGCGGAGCTTGCAGTGAGCTGAGATCCGGCCACTGCACTCCAGCCTGGGCGACAGAGCGAGACTCCGTCTCAAAATAAATAAATAAATAAATAAATAAATAAAATTATGTAATTTGTAAACAGGAACAATTTAATTTCTTCCTTTCCAATCTGGATGGTTTTTATTTCTTTGTCTTGCCTAATTGCTCTGGCTAGAAATTGCAATACTATGTGAAATAGAAGTAGTAAGAAGAGGGTATCCTTGCCATGTTCCTTATCATAGAGGAAATGCTTCAATTTTTTACCATTTAGTATAACACTCTTTGAAACATCTTTTATAAATGCACTGCAGTGTGGTCACCACATTCATTCACTGAAATAACACTTATCACAACATGGCTAACAAGAAGCACTCTTACGGACATCATTTATACATTTGCTTTTAAGCATTTCACTGTATGTGTGGTCACCACATTCATTCGCTAAAGAAAAAAGAGCCAAAATAATTAGTTATTAAATCACAAGTTGTTAAAACATGACAGAGTTTATATTACCAAGAAACTTTACCCTCCAGATGTGGTATTATCTCTATTTAAGTAATTATGTGTTATACATACATCAGTAGAAACTAAAGCTAGGAGAGTTGTAAAAGAATATTACAGAGTACCAGTTTAACACTGGCAGTGTCTTAATTAAGCTAAGTGGAAGTTTGAATGAGGAAAACCACAAAAGCTTTAATTATATGCATATTTTTATAGCTCAGCAAAATTTCAAATAAGCAAAGCACTTCTGAAATCCCAAATGTGTAGCAACTGATGATTATATAAAATCATTTTTACACACTATTAAGAAAGCCAGTGAACCATTAGCAGTAATAAAATAACACACTATATTAATAATAAAGTCTGTGATATGAATATTAATAAAAAAGATTAATCCAATATCCCTTTGCACCACATTTTGTGAAATGTTGCTTGATAAAATCATCAAATTTTGAAAATAATAACATCTCATTGTAACTGTAGTTTAAGACACTCTTTAAAATGTTTTTATGTAATCATTGTCCTCGTGCATAGTTACATTTGACAGTGGATTTTTTTTTACTACAATTAAAAGATTATAGTACTTATTAATTCATTCTTATGCTGCTACTTAAAAAAAAAATCAAAGGTGCAATTCTTTGATTTTTTTTTTCTTAACTTTTTAGTTGTATCTTTACTTCTGAATTGCAAGGTTAATTCTGTGGTCCGGGACCACACACATTTCTTTTAGCTTAAAGTACACTAAACTATGACCCCGAATGACAAATGCCCTGATAGGGCCTACAACAGAGTATAAATAAAGGCATACTGTAGCTTTACTGGGAAATAAAAAGAATTCAGAGGATCCATTTACATGTGTTTTGGGAAGGAAAGAAACAAACTTTAGCCTTCAAAGCCCATCCTTTTCTTTTGACTTGGGAGCAGAGAAGAACCACCATTATCTCTAAGAGGTTAAAAACAAGGAATAAAACGAAGATTGTTGAGATACTGATAGTTATTTTCAGTGTACTCATAAATGCAGGAAAGAAACATAAAAATGACAATAATGACTCTTAAAAATGGTAAATATTCTACCAAAAATACACCAAGTTCTCTGACCTAATCTCTGTCACACACACGCACACACTAACACACACACACACACACACACACACACACACACAGCGTGCTGAAGCTAGCTTGCATGGCTTGCTAGACCTAATTGTTAAACGCTTAGATATTTTGCCAACAGTTTGTTAAAATCTTGATAGCTTGAAGTTGGCCTTGGTGGGAATATTTGTACCACAGAAATTGTTAAATGCTAAAACTCAGATGTTTTTGTTTGTTTTTTAGTGATTAAATTTAACAATACATCATCACCGTTAGGGCTTTTATTTGCTTGCTTTTTTGTCCTTTACTTTCTGTTCTTCAATCTTTTGGTTGATTCCTTGGAGAGGCAAAAATTTGTACTGTGTCTCATCCTCAACCTTCACTTCTTGATGAAGACAAGGAGACTGTGTATATTGTCAATCATCCACTTCATATCCCCTTTTAACAAAGAATACCACAGTTTAAGCAATGGCACTTTAACTTTTGCCAGTTATGTAGACAAAAAGATAATAACTAGCAGCCATCCACAGAGAGGCACTAGCCACCAAGTGTCTTTTCTAATATGGCATCAGCTTTATGAGGGATATAAAATTTCAGAAAGGAACAAGAGGAAAATCATTTTTAAAGGCACAGGACTATTACCGCTCCCTATGAATTTAAACGAAAAAAATATTAGACTAAATATTAAGTAAGATCCAACTCCCTTTACTCTTACCCCCTGCTTGGATTTACTTCTGCTCCAATATCACTTGTAACAGACTCTGCAACAACAGCAATTAATACAAACAGTTGGAATCCCAATCACCTGTCTTTGTACAGGAGAGATAATCAGTGTCAGACAGATGCAGACATGAGTTAAATGGTACATTTCTAATATTGGATGGACTTTGTAGCTCTTCAGTCAAGTTCCTGAAATCATACTGACAGGGACAACAGGAAGGATGTAAAATAAAATAATCAGTTGATGTTCTTACAGCTACTAATTGTTTCTAGAAAGTGGAATCAATCAAATAAATTCAGAACAAACATCCTAACTGGCAATTCCAATGTGTCAGGTCTTCACTCTACCCAATATCTGTGCAACATTTGACATTGCTATTTTATATTCGTGCAATGAATGCTGCTTTATTTTGTGTTTGCATCTGTGTCCTTGACCTTCATTAAATAATATAGTTAACAAGTCTAGTATCGTGTTGAATACAATCAACAGTAAAGATATGTCTTCTCCTCCTCGCTCCTCCAGCTCTTGGTAGTCCTGTTTACTTCCATGGCTTCAAACAACACCATTAGGAAACTTTGGCTCCCTTTCTCCTGCTCCACCCTCTTTACTGAGCCCTAAACTCACAAAACCAACTGTCTTTTGATTCCTGTCTCATTATCTTCCCTTGCAAAGCAAAATCTAACTTCCTAAAAGTAAATTTATTATCCTCATCCTGTTAAAATCTCCATCTTCCAGCCTTCCCCATCTTAATTTATCATTTTCTTTCTTGTGGTGAAAACAAAAAACCTTAAAGACGACTTTGATTATCTCACTTCCTCGCTCAGAACTTCCCTTTTATATTTCAAATCAGTCTCTCTCAAATCTTTCAGTCTATTCCTACTGCGATTAGAATATTTTTCAGCCCATCTTCTAAATGAGACAGAATAAATAAGACTACATAAATCAATCTTATTTTTCTGGTATTCAATTTGTTTCTCATCTGGGGCTACAGAAGCTAGTATGTATCTTCAGATACTCCCATAACACATGAAACAAAGCAATCCATCTAAAAAATGTCAGTAATAGAGCCCCCAAACTGGCCAAATTTCAGCCTATTCCTACTATTACTGTCTTCTCTAGGCTCTCATACTTCACTGGGATAATGTTAACAGTGGACTTCTAACTGCATTTACTCAATCGAATGTATGTGCTTTTCTAATCCATCCCCACTCTGCCACCAGAATTGTATTTCCAGAATCCTCTCTAAATTCTTGAACCCATGCTCTTCAACGTTTTCTAGAGTTCCCCATTACTAATGGAAGAAAGTCTTAGCACGGCTTTCAGAGCATGCCGTATTCCATCTCAGCTGCATTTTTCAAATTTCACAATGACTCTAGTGACATCAAGCTCCTTTCAGAGCACTTCTATTCTGAACCTTTGTTGATACTGTCTCTGCATCCTGGAATCCCATCTGTTTGATCACCTACTGAAATTCAAGCAATTTTTCAAAGTCCAACCTCAAATAATTAGCTTAGTGAAACCAATCACACCTCCTTTTTAAAGAATTTTATCCAGCATTTCTTTCTCTCAAGTTCTCTAGCCTGTGCTTGGTAGTTTAGAACTCTGTCATTCTAATTGGTTTTTTTAATTTATTTTTCAGCCTTCTATCATCTTTTGTTTCTATAATTATGTCAGCCATCCCAATGTGGTTTTCTTCTACCAAATTTGAAAGAAGAATTTTTAAAATTTGGCATTGTGTTGAGAAAAACTCCCAGGTCAGTAACAAAGGGAGCCAGTATGCTGACTATATCCCTGCAGCTCAGAACTGTGTATCATGGGGAGGTTTTCAGAGAGCAAACGAAACAGAGGGATAATGGTATCAATTATCATAAAATGGCCAAGACAAGTAGAGAAAAATATTCAGACTCCATTGACTTGCATAGCTGTGCCTCAGGCCAAGACAAGACAGACCAATCAAAGATGACTTGAATCCTGAGATCTGAGGAAGAATAGAATTAAATAACAAGGATAATCATGGCACTTAGTGCAGTTATAAGTGGTTCAATTAGAGTGCATTGATCTACCCTTGGGTACTCTTTTTCAAAAGGTAGACAGTTATAAATCATCCTTACAAAGCTTTCTTACAACTTAAAATTCGAATGACTGGGTAGAGGTTTTATGTAAGTGGGCAATGAGTTATGCTTCAGAGCACAGGTCTTTGAAGTTTTTATATTAATGTGGTTAAGGTTTTACACTTTCAGATTCTCTGCATGTTCAATTTCTTTGCCAACTCTAGCTGATATTTCTTTACATTAACTAAAATAACTGTTAACATCCATTCAGCTTTTATAATTTATTGAAATTTACTTTAACATACAATATTTGATTAATCGTCACAACAATTTTATGAAGTAACAAGGGCTGCTATTACTATTCAAAATGCTCTGGTAGGACTGAAACTCAGATTAATTAATTCATGTGAAATAACTAGGCCAATATTTGACATCTTTGCTCTTTCTAATATTATGTTCTTTCCAACTTCAGTCTTTCCCTCAGCATTAATCTAAGCAATCATTCTACCTGTCTGGGCCACCTTCATTTTCCATTCTGAATACCTACCATATTAAAAAATTATAACTTTCCTCAAACCTCAAATATATCCTCCTCTATCTTAGTGAAAGAACTGACTGTTAACTGCATAGGAAAAACAAATCAAACCTCTCAGGTAAAAATATCTTCAATTTTCTATTGCATTATTTATTTATCCTCACATTCTCATGTCTTTTTACTTAAATTGCAAAAGAAGTGTATATCCTTCTGATTAGCTGATTATGCTGTCTGTGCTTCTAATCTTGTACTATTTTGCTAATTGTTATTTTTCTCGTGTGTGTGTGTGTGTGTGTGTGTGTGTGTCTGTCTGTCTGTCTGTCATAGTTTGACAGGAAAAGATTTTGAAACTCAGGGAAATGTATTCAGGAAGTTTTTAAAGTCCTTCTTTGAGATTAACATGTATGAAAAGCGAAGCAAGCAGGGTTAAAGAGTGTGATAAATTATATTGCAATGCAGTGGCCACAAAGTTTCAGCATATTTTGTAGATACTCTAGAGTTGAGGTGGCCCTTCAAAGTTCTCTCAATTGAGGTAACGGGTTAAATTTCTCCCCTTCATTAAACAATCATGGAATATGGACTGCCCCCAAAATGAGTGTAATCTTGGCAAGTAAACTCCCTTCAGCCAACCACAAATTTTGAAGAAAGACTGAGTTTTGAGTTTCAGTAGCCAACACATTTAGTACCTAAGGGTATACCACAGTGTCTCCTGTACTCTATTACTGTCTGGATCCTTATTCCAATTCAAGTCACTCACATATCACAAAGAAAAAGAGGGGAAGTTATCTCCATTTTTTTTCTAAGTGTCATTCTAGTTGCAACACTTTCTGTGATTTCTTAAATAGCTAATTTTATTTTATTATTCCCAGCTTTATTTAAGTTTAGTTGGCAACTTGTAATGATATATATTTAAGGTGAACAAACTGCTGATTTACTACACATATACATTGTGAAAATTCACCACAATCAAGATACTTAACATAACCATCACCTCAAGTAGTTACCATTTTCTTTCCCTTGTCCTTTTCTTATCATTCTCTTCCTGCTTCTACTTCTCCTTCTCCTCTTTCTTCTTCTTCTTTTGCAATGGGATCACTTAAGAAATCCCTTCTTAGTAAATTTCTTTTTCTTTTCTCTTTTTTTTTTTTTTTTTTTTTTTTTTTGAGATGGTGTTTCACTCTTATTGCCCAGGCTGGAGTGCAATGGTGCGATCTCGGCTCACTGCAACCTATGCCTTCCGGGTTCAAGCGAGTCTCCTGCCTCAGCCTCCCAAGTAGCTGACATGTGCCACCATGCCCGGCTAATTGTATATTTTTAGTAGAGACAGGGTTTCTCCCCGTTGGTCAGGCTGGTCTTGAACTCCTGACCTCAGGTGATCTGCCCACCTTGGTTTCCCAAAGTGCTGGGATTACAGGGGTGAGCCGCCATACCCAGCAGCAAATTTCAATTATGTGATACAATATTATGAACTATAGTAATATTATTGTACATTGGATCTTCAGAACATATCTTATATAACTGAAACTTTGTACATGTTCACCAACATCTCCCCATTTCCCTTTACTTCCAATCCCTGGTAACCACCATTGTACTCTGTTCCTGTGAGTATGGCTCTTCTAGACACCAAATACAAGTCAGGTCATACAGTATTAATCTTTCTGCATATGTCTTAATTTATTAGCATAATATTTTCAGGTTAATCCATGTTGTCAAAAATGGATAGCCACATGCAGAAAAATGAAACTGGACCTTTACCTCACACCACATATAAAAAAATCAACTCAAAATGGATTAAAGACCAAAACTCAAGATCTGAAACCATGAAATTACTAGTAAAAAAAAAACAAAAGGTTAAAGCTTCTTGACACTGGTCTGGGTAATGATTTTTTGGATAAGGTACCAAAAGCACAGGCAACAAAAGCTATAATAAACAATTGGTATTACATCACTATAAAGCTTCTGCACAGAAAAGGAATCAAGAGTGAAAAGGCAAGCTATGGAATGGAAGAAAATATTTGCAAACGGTATATCAGAAAAGGGGTTAGTATATAAGACTCCTACAATTCAGTAAGAAAGGGAAAAACACGTAACCTCATTAAAAAATGTTCAAAGACCTTGAATATAGATATTTCTCAGAAAAAGGCATACAAATAGCCAACAGGTATATCAAAAGGTGCTGAACTTCACTAATCATCAGAGAAATGTAAATCAAAACCACAATGAGACATCACTCACAACTGTTACAATGGCTATTATTAAAAAGACAAAAGATAAAAAGTGTTGGCAATGATGTGAAGAAAAGGGACCCCTTGGACACTGTTAGTGAGAATGTAAATTGGGACAGTCGCCATGGAAAACAGTATGAAAGGTCCTCAAAAAATTAAAAATAGAAGTACCTTATAATCCATCAACTCCATTTCTGGGTATACATTCGAAGGAAATAAAATCAGTATCTCAAAGAGATAACTGTACTCCCATGTTTATTTTAGCATTATTGAAACAGTTAATTTTAAGCAATTTTTTTTTTTTTTTTTGGCTTTTTCCCGTTCCCACTTTTTTTTTTTTTTTAAATTGTACTTTAAGTTTTGAGATATATGTGCAGAACATGGAGGTTTATTACATAGGTATACACATACCATGGTGGTTGGCTGCACCCTTCAACCCGTCATCTGCATTAGATATTTCTCCTAATGCTATCCCTTCCCTAGCCCACCACTCCCTGACAGACCCTGGGGTGTGATGTTCCCCTCCCTGTGTCCATGTGTTCTCATTGTTCAACTCCCACTTATGAGTGAGAACGTGTGGTGTTTGGTTTTCTATTCCTGTGTTTGCTGAGAATTATGGTTTCCAGCTTCATCTATGTCTCTGCAAAGGACATGAACTCATCCTTTTTCATGGTTGCATAGTATTCCATGGTGTATATGTGCCACATTTTATTTATCCAGCCCATCACTGATGGGCATTTGGGTTGGTTCCAAGTCTTTGCTATCGTGAATAGTGCTGCAAAAAACATACATGTGTATGTGTCTTCACAGTAGAATGATTTATAATCCCAGTAATGAGACTGCTGGGTCAAATGGTATTTCTGGTTCTACATCCTTGAGGAATCACCACACTGTCTTCCACAATGGTTGAATGAATTTACACTCCCACTAACAGTGTAAAAGTGTTCCCATTTCTCCACATCCTCTCCAGGATCTGTTGTTTCCTCACTTTTTAATGATTGCCATTCTAACTGGTGTGAGATGGCATCTCATTATGGCTTTGATTTGCATTTCTCTAATGACCAGTGGTGATGAGCATTTTTTCATATGTGTGTTGGCCTCATAAATGTTTTCTTTGGAGAAGTGTCTGTTCACATCTTTTGCCCACTTTTTGATGGGGTTGTTTGTTTTTTTCTCGTACATTTGTTTAAGTTCCCTGTAGATTCTGGATATTAGTCCTTTGTCAGATGGATAGATTGCAAAAATTTTCTCCCATTCTGTAGGTTGCCTGTTCACTCTATGATGGTTTCTTTTGCTGTGCAGAAGCTCTTTAGTTTGATTCGATCCCATTTGTCAATTTTGGCTTTAGTTGCCATTGCTTTTGGTGTTTTAGTCATGAAGTCTTTGCCCATGCCTATGTCGTTAATGGTATTGCCTAGGTTTTCTTCTAGAGTTTTTGTAGTTTTAGGTCTTATGCTTAAGTCTTTAATCCATCTTGAGTTAACTTTTGTATAAGGTGTAAGGAAGGGGTCCAGTTTCAGTTTTCTGTATATGGCTAGCCAGTTTCCCAACACCATTTATTAAATAAGGAATCCTTTTGCCATAGCGATTTTTTCTTTTTTTTTTTTTTTGGTCAGGTTTGTCAAATATCAGGTGGTTGTAGATGTGTGGCATTACTTCTGAGGCCTCTGTACATATCTGTTTTGGTACCAGTACCATGCTGCTTTGGCTACTGTAGCCTTGTAGTAGGCTAGTTTGAAGTCAGGTAGTGTGATGCCTCCAGCTTTATTCTTTTTGCTTAGGATTTTCTTGGCTATATGAGCTCTTTTTTGGTTCCATATGCAATTTAAAGTAGTTTTTTCTAATTCTGTGAAGAAAGTCAGTGGTAGCTTGATGGGGATAGCATTGAATCTATAAATGGCCATTTTCATGAGATTAATTCTTTCTATCCATGAGCATGGAATTTTTTCCATTTGTTTGTGTCCTCTCTTATTTCCTTGAGCAGTGGTTTGTAGTTCTCCTTGAAGATGTCCTTCACATCCTTTGTGAGTTGGATTCCTAAGTATTTCATTCTCTTTGAAGCAGTTGTGAATGGGAGTTCACTCATGATTTGGCTCTCTGTCTATTATCAGTGTATAGGAATGCTTGTGATTTTTGCACATTGATTTTGTATCCTGAGATTTAGATGAAGTTGCTTATCAGCTGATGGAGATTTTGGACTGAGACGATGGGGTTTTCCAAGTATACAATCATGTCATCTGCAAACACAGACAATTTGACTTCCTCTCTTCCTATTTGAATACCCTTTATTTCTTTCTCTTGTCTGATTACCCTAGGCAGAACTTCCAATTCTATGCTGAATAGGAGTGGTGAAAGAGGGCATCCTTGTCTTGTGCCATTTTTCCAAGGGAATGCTTCCAGCTTTTGCCCATTCAATATGATATTGGCTGTGGGTTTGTCATACATAGCTGTTATTATTTTGAGATATGTTCCATCAATACCTAGGTTATTTTAGCATGTTTTTAGCATGAATCCCCTTGTCACTGTTCAACTTTCATAATAATCTTATTCTACATGTTGTCTTACAGACTATTGTGAGTTGTAGTAGCTGTTTTCTATACTTTTATGACTCTCAAGCCTATGTCTTTAATATAGATTTTTTTTCCAAATAGTCTCTATTGTTATATTTTTAAATGCCAGTTGGGAATCTCTCCCTGAACATTATACAGCCTTAAAGCTCAACGTGTTCAAAAAATGAAATGGTAACAGTAATCATTCATTTCTCCAAACAAAAACCCCCAGATATCAGACATTTTCTTTAATATCCTCATTCATATCTCTACATGTTGCATAAAAATAATACATGGAGGGTGCTGAAATGGCATACAGTACTACCTTCTGTGAATAATCACAGTTCCATAGCTAACACAGAAGCAAGAAAGGTTTGTCTGCATAGTTGTTTGTTTAATTTTAATTATGATTCTAATGAGCAGAGGCTGTGTCTTTACTCTAAAATGTACTGTATTTTCTTAACTGACTACAGTAATTAGAAATTTATTTGACATAATTGAAGCAAAAAGAGGACATAAAAACAAAATAGACTATGATAGTTTTGCTAAAATAAGCTCTATTGCCTCAGAAAAGAAATAAGTTAAATATTAACTTCATCTGATGACTGATATTATTTTGTTTCATTAACAGTATATAAAATTAACTTCTTATACAAGCTTTGTTAGTACATAAAATATGCATAAACTAATGAAGTTAATATTAGATCTGCATAAAATCTCAAGAGCATTCCCTTCATTATTATGAACTAACATTTTTGTGACTGGTCAATGATGAATAAACATTCTGTTGAAGAGATAGAACAAAAATAAAATAATAAGCAAATAAGTCTGTTTTTGACGTTTTTGGGGCCAAGCGCTGAACCCGGCAAACAGTACTGGAAAAAAAATGCATACATATGTGTGTGCAGGAAAACTGACATATGAAACAAGCAGAACGATTAGTGATCAATCCAGCATTACATTTCACAAAGTATAAGCACAGCAGGTTTTTAAGAAGAAAGTGATGAGTATGGGCTGAGACATTTGGAAAAAGCAGAACTTTGAATCTGGGTCTTGGAAGACAAGAATTTACGCAAGTGAAAGGAATAGAACAGGAATATATCTAGGAAACAAAAAAACACAATCAAGAACATGGAAATTGAAAGCACGGCCTTTGAAGAGAACAGGAAAGAGAAGCCCAGAATTTGAACCAGCTTCTGGAGAGAGATAACAGAGGCTTTTGAAAGGCATCTAGAACTGGGCAACAAAAACTGAAGAGTTAAACCTCATCCCCTGCTCCTGTTGTCTTTTTAGTGTGGATCAGGGTACTTTTGCTTCACTGAGCCTGAGTTCACTCAGTTTCCACACTGAGGACAGTATCAGCCCTGCCTCTGTCCCGTAACTGTAGAAATGAAATGAGATAATCCCTGTGGCAGTGCATTTTAAACTGCAAAGATCTCCATAAAGGGGATATTATTAATGGTCAAAATTAATATTCCTTCCCACATGCAGGATGTGTTACTCTAGACACAATTAGGGTTACTGCTGCTGCTGCTGCTGCTGTTGTTTTAATTAGCTGCATGTAGAAGGTTGTTACAAAGGTGGGTTAGATTAAATAATTTGAGTGCAATATTTCTTCCTATATAGAGAAACACATCCAGATCCCTTTATACAAAAACGACCTGCCTACAGAAGCTGCTTGATTGTTTTGGCTGTTTTGTTGCTTGCATCTTCGTTTTATTATATTTTGTATTGCTTGTTTTCCTGGACTCTATAGAGATGTTCAAGAGAGCATATGACTGATGTGATGGAAAGAAGCCTGAATTCCTGTCCATTATAGGTAAAATTGTATCCTGTTGAAGTTGTAACACCCTGGTACCTCAGAATGTGACATCATTGGGAAATAGGATAATTGCAGATGTAATTAGTTTGTTTAAAATGAAGTGGGCCCTAAATCCAATATGATTAATGTCCTTTAAAAAGAAGAAATCTGGAAACATACACACACAGGAAGAATGCCATGTGAACATGAAGACAGAGACAAGAGTGAAGCAACTACAAGCCAAGGAACACCAAAGATTGTCAGAAAACCACCAAAGGTAGGAGACAGACATGGTATAGATTCTCTGAACCAACACTGCCGGCACTTTGATTTTGGACTTTTGGCCTCCAGGACTATGAGACGATAAATTTTTGTTGTTTAAGCCACCTCATTTGAGGTACTTTGTTCTGGCAGCCTTAGGAAATGAATACAATGAAATCAGATCCAGATTCAAGTAGTGACTGTATTCTATAACTACTGCATAAACCTTTATCAAGTCACACAATAGCTTTGAATTTCCTTAAAAGAATGTGAGAACCATGGACACAGAGAAGGGAATATCACGCACCAGGGCCTATTAGGCGGATAGGGGGCTAGAAGAGGGATAGGATCAGAAGAAATACTTAATGTAGATGATGGGTTGATGGGTGCAGTAAACCACCATGGCATGTGTATACCTATGTAACAAACCTGCACATTCTGCACAAGTATTTCAGAACTTAAAGTATAATAATAATAATAAAATAATATGTATTCTTGCTACCTCACAGCTTTGTGTGGATCAAGTAGGTAATATTGCAAACAAATTCTGTACATGATAAAAATGCTATAGCATTTGTATGTGGTTACTCATATGAATAGAAGTAACCAAAATTGCTTATCAATAAATGTTCTGTCAAATAAAAATTTATTTGCAATAAATAAATTTTTTTTTATTTATTTTATTTATTTATTTTTTTATTTATTATGCAATAAATGTTCTGTAGATAAAAATTTATTTGCAATGTTCTGTCACAACTACAGAAGGTACATATTATACATAACCGTGACTTATGACACATCATGTTTTAAATGTGTCAGACACATTTAGGCACACACTTGTAGGCATTCTGTATATTGAAATTCATATGATATAACCATAAATAATTTGACACTATTTAACCTGTTTTTTCCAGATGTTGGCATGGGACACATTACTATATTCACTGCAATTGGCTGCTGGGATTAAATAAATTCTTGGGACTCTATTATATGCTTCAAAAATATGTGTGTGTATATACTGTATGCCTTATAATATATATATATATATGTGGGTATAGGTATATATGTAGGTGGGTATGCATATAAAGGTATGTGTGGGGTATGTGTGTATGTGTGTGTACTTCCTTATTATTCAGGTTTAGCCAATGTGTACTCCTTATCTAATAGTATATTATCGGTGCATAAAGGTATCATGCCTCTGCTATATTTTCTTTTTTTTTTTTTTTTTTTTTTTTTTGAGACGGAGTCTCGCTGTATCGCCCAGGCTGGAGTGCAGTGGCCGGATCTCAGCTCACTGCAAGCTCCGCCTCCCGGGTTTTTACGCCATTCTCCTGCCTCAGCCTCCCGAGTAGCTGGGACCACAGGCGCCCGCCACCTCGCCCGGCTAGTTTTTTGTATTTTTTAGTAGAGACGGGGTTTCACCGTGTTAGCCAGGATGGTCTCGAACTCCTGACCTCGTGATCCGCCCGTCTCGGCCTCCCAAAGTGCTGGGATTACAGGCTTGAGCCACCGCGCCCGGCCGCCTCTGCTATATTTTCATAAGTGACAAGTGTTTCTGTGACTCGAAGGAATAGAAAATGCTGACAAAAAAAAAAGACATTTTGTTAGGCCTAACCCAGACAAGAATAAATAGGTCATAACACTGTGGAGTTCTACAGAAACAACTGAATATTGCCTGAAAAAAATGTAGTTATGTAGTATAATCTTTGTGCTGACATTAAAAGAAAAACTGTCAGAAAAAAAAAAAAAAAAAAAAAAAAAAATTCAACGGTTGCTGACTTCCCTTTGCCAGATATGCAAGCCAATGAGTTTAGCTCCAGTAGCTGTGACTGATGACTAAGATGAGAAGCCCTGAAACAGAGGAGTAGGTTTTGATAGTGGCTAGATGGAAAAATCTAGCTTATTTTTAAGAGATCTGGCTTATTTTTAAGACAGTGATAGACTTTGACATTCTGAAATGAGATTTTTTTACAACTGGAGTTGAGAATAGAAGAGCTACAGTGTGGCTTTTATATGCATGTTATTAGTACATATTTACATATATATATGTAAAATACATGTATATTATTATGGTCAATAGGTTCCTTAAATATATACAGTTTCACCACAGTATTTACCTAGAGAACTCTTAGATTTTTTTTCTAGAATTGTTATAGTTCAGACCCTTAATCTGTCTTCTCTTTTAACACTCTTTCTATGACTCTTCCTTTTCTACGATCATTTCTTGGTTTTCACATAAATAGAGATATTTATTTATTTTTGGTAGTACTTCCATATTTTATTTAGTATTAATTCCATATTGTAGCTGCATAGCACTTAATCATATTTAAAGTCTGCATCTTATATATTTTTGTGTGACTGATGACTAAGATGAGAAGCCCTGAAACAGAGGAGTAGCTGACCATATGTAAGTCATTTAAAATATCAGTTGATTATTACAGAGGATCTTTGCAACACTGAAAGCAAATATAATATTGATGATATCTTTTCATTTGTAAGAATATATTTACTGGCTATTTTTAAAAACTAGACAAATAGCATTTAGCAAGTCTACAATTGACTTCCTCAAAGACCTTCAAAGCATTTTTAGTCTCATTGATCCTTATGTCATCCTTAAGATTACCTCTGTGTGCAAAATCAATTCAACTGCAAGTGATAATCAAGTCAGAAATAAAGCCATTCACTTAGGCAAATAAAAAACAATTTTGACTTTCAAAAACAATTCTGAGTTTTGGAAGACTGTGTCAGTATAAAGTCAGATAGCAGACTTAAAAGTTAGGCCACGGGATAGGCAAATATACTTATTTTCAAAAGACAGTGATTGAGAGATCCAGAAATAAGAAGATAAGTATAATCGCTAGTTCAGTTTTATGTATTACCTAATAGTAAGCTATTAGATGAGAATCTTCATTCCTCTGCTTTTCAGCCTGCATTGTCTCATGTGGTCACTTCACAGATGAATGGCAATGGTCTACATCAGTGTTTCTGAGCACTTTGACTGGCCCTGGTGCCTTTTCTCCAATTTTGTACAAAGATGCAAAAGAAGTTTTGAGAAATATATAATCCATTAAAGGGAAAGACAAGCCAGGGACTATTAGCCAGAGACTATCTGCCTTATTTTCTATCAACTTCTTCATTGATTTCTTGTTTATTTCAACATATATGCCATTCTTCCTAAGAAGAAAGACAATTGAATCATTTGTCTCACTGAGGAGTATTAAAATATATATGCCCTTTTTGCCTTCCCTAAAAGTTAATTTTTCATGACCTTTTATTTGAATAAATAATGACTTTTGCCTCATAGAGAAAATTTTTACTATGAAAATAAAAGTGTCATTTCTCTGTAGAACTGATGTGCTGTAGAAGAAAGATTATTGACTTAGGGGCTAAACAATCTAAATTTGAATCTTATCTCCCCAGTTTGTAAGATGTGTTTCCTTAGGCATTTTTATTTTTATTTTCACCAGGTTCCCCACTGCTTTATCTAAAATAATGCTTATTTATAAGTTATAGGATTGTTTGGGGAAATAGATTACATAATAAACGCAAAGCAGTTGAAAAAGGAATATTTTTATAAATATTAATTACAATCTTTTATGCCCATTGCTGCCCATTGCCCATATCGCACACTAAACATAACTTTTCTTAACAGATTCCTGTCAAATACATCATATCTGAAAACATCATAGGGCATTACATTCAACTTCTGTAAGAGAACAGATATCCTGTAGGAAAACTTTCAATCACAGTTCATTAAAATAGTACAACCTATTTCTGTCAACTTTGAGCGATGAGCTCTCTGCTGTTCTTTTGATTATATAAAATCAATGGAATCTTTAATATGTATTTAATATCTTCAGGATCCTCCACAGGTTACCTCTGAGTAAAGCAGTAGAAGTGATTCATCAAGGCATATAGTTCTGTGATTTCCGAAAGACAAGGAGAGTTCAGAGAACTGGCTCTGCCTCTAATTCATAATCTATTCTTTCCTCAGATAATGTGGAAAGTTCTAACATTTTTAATACTGGTCCAAGTCGGTGTCATCCTTTATGGTAAAAAAAAAAAAAAAAAAAAAAAAAAAAAAAAAAAGTTGTCCTGTGAATAATGAAGATTCCCTGTAAGTTTTAGGACTAAATGGGAGTCTAAACGTGCACGTTGTTTGCACAAAGTCCATTCTCTCTTGTATGGGCCGAAAATTTAGGACCTTTGTAACAAACATATTTGTCATTTCACTCCCTGATCATTTTAAACTTAGTTGATGGATTCTGAAAAATTCAGCATGGTATATGAATTACTGTGGGGATTTGGAATATTTTACTGTACCTTCCACTGACATTAATGATTAAAACAATCTTAGTTATCTTGCTTGAGTTTAAAGGTTGATAATCCAATTAGGTTTCATGTCATTTTTTTCTTCTGCTTACAGGGAGCTTTTAGAATTGTGTGATCTGGTATGTTTACCCATTCCCCAATTTTGTTTATTTTCTTTATTTTAAAACATTGTTTTTCATCAACATTTACGTAACATTGTACTTGCATTTGTATTTGACACTTCTCTAATCCATGTGCTGTAAGGCTGTTATGCCACCCTATCTAAAGTAGTTATTTGTGGTGTGGTGTTAATGAAACTCATGTCATAATTTGATGCCCTACATAGAACCTTGAAAATAAAATAATATCTGTGTTCCAAAGCCACAGACCACAGATGTATCACAGGCACATATTTGATATAATGGAGGTAACACAGTGAAAATTTTTCATTTTTATCAGAAAAATAACCATGTGTTCTTCTAATGTGGAATAGATAATCAAGTTTTACATAAAGTAGACCATTCCAAAGTGGAACAATGTCAAAGTTTTAGGGCAAGTCGTTTCTTCAAAGTGATGTCTGAAATTTCCTTTATAAGACACAAAGACATTAATTTCAAATTTAAAGATGAAGTTAAATACTACAGTACTCCTAGAAAAGAAGCACAGTGAACAAGTCATCTCACAGGGCCACTGATTTTGGACACTTGGCAAATCAGAGGGTACAAAACCACAGAGCCAAAGCACCAGAGGAAAGCATCCCAAACTTGGGGTTAAAAATGATTTTAACGTAAGTGATGTTCAGTGTTTTGAATAATAACCATGAAAGGATATTCTATTTATTGAATAATGACTCAATTTGCAGTACCATTCTTGAATTACTAATGGAAGTATTAAAAACTATCAGGCATTACAAACTATATTTTAGGGCATGCAAGTCTGTATATGAACGGACATATATCCACTGAAGTGTCTGCTCATGTTCATTGACATTTATGGACGGGAATGTGTCATAGCAGCATAGTATCACCATAATAGCAAAAAACTCAAAACAACTAAACTGTCCACCAACCTTAGAATGGTATATTCATAAAATGTGATGGTGTATAAAACTAAAATTAATCTACAGCTACACCTAACAACTTGGAAAGTTCTCACACACAAAACATTAATCAAAGAAAGAATCAGATACAAAATAGTACATTGTTATAAAATTCAAAATATCTAAGACTATCCGGTATTATTTAAGGTTAAATCCTTAGGAGGTCATAGTATAAAAGTAATGATGAGTATTTTCTATTTAATTATATAAAAATGCAGAGGTCAATATACACCATGGAATACCATACAGCCATAAAAAAGAACAAGATCAATATTGTTTGCAGGGACATGGGTGGAGCTGGAGGCCATTGTGCTTAGCAAAGTAGCACAGGAACAGAAAACCTAACAGTGCATGTTCTCACTTGTAAGTGGGAGCTACAGGATGAGAACACGTGGACACAAAGAGGGGAACAAGACACACTGCACACTTTCTGAGGGAGGAGGGTGAGAGGAGGAAGAGGACCAGGAAAAATAACTCATGGGTACTAGGCTTAATACCTGAGTGAAGAAATAATCTGTACAACAAACCCCCATGACACCAGTTTTCCTATGTAACAAACTTGCATTTGTACCCCTGAACTTAAAATGGAAGTTTAAAAAAATACAGAGGTCATATTGTTGGTAATCTTTGTGGCAAAGAAGGGTATTGGTTGGAAAGAAAATAATAAAGAATTTATAGACTTTGTGTCTAGGTGGTATTCACTTTATGCAATATCATTTTGAGCTGGATTCATTTGAGAGAAACTTTTTAAAATTTGTGATATATTTCATATATCTAAAGTTTAAATGATTTTCATGTATTTTTGAAAATTTCTTCAGAGCTGAGTATTGGCCTGTACATGATTTGCATTCACAGAGGGAATATGAAAGTGAATGAGCATACTGTACAGAAGAGCTAGATATTAAATTACAATCTCCTTCCCTTTTATGTTGTTTCATTGGTATCCAGTATTTTAAATAAACCCGCATAGATATGTGTGTGCATGGATGCATATGTGTATCTATGAATGGAACAACTCAGTACTTTAACAACTGAATAATTTATAGCTTATTGCAAAACCCGAAATTTAGAACTAGGTGCTACCATTAACTTCATCATGTTATAGTAATTGATGTGACCTAATTTTAAATGGTCACACAACTGTCTCACAAAACTTTCTTAGGAACTAATTTCACATATAAAGAAATCATATTTTCATGACCCCATATTTTATCAAAATTGAAATGTATCTTAATATAATCTTGACATTTATAATACTTTTACATTTTTTAAAATGTTATCTTTATTATTTGAAAAAGGAAGTAGGTATGGCTGAGAATAGGAAAAAAAACTTAGAAAAATAGAGTCAACTTAGTGTTATGTTTCCCATGATAGAGGGTAGGAGAGCAGTGAGTATCGTACTGATATTTTATTCCACTTTGACCTCCCACCACTTATCAGTCACGTCCATATTTATGTCTGTTTGCTTTGCTTCCTCAGGGGCATCTAATCTCTAAATATGGCCTCCCTATCTCAGCATCTCTTACTGACTTTTACTAATCTTATTATTTCTGCTGATATTTACTCTGCATGTCATTTTTGCTTTCCCAGCAATATACATTGATGTTCATCCCTGAGGAATGTTTACATTACCAGCCTAAACAAATGAAATTAGAGAAGTAAGGTGGTCAGGCCTAGATCCTCATTGAACAAATGAGCAAACATCTACTTGGAGGGCATAGCAAAGAATTTAAACTGGGATCAGCATGTAAAGCCAGTATTGATAACAGTGACTCAAGACCTGTTTTGCCATGTTTTGGCATATATTGATCTTTTAATAAGTTCCCAGCTTAAGCCTTAAGAGAAATCAACAAATTAAAATCTTACAGGGAAATAAAACCAGAAATGTAAGTGCTTTCCTTTGTTTTTAACATTTCAGCATGGAGGAAAGGCTATAGTCTTTGGATTCAAACAAATTTGGAGTCGAATTCAAGCTCTTTCATTTAATAGGAGTATAATCTTAACATTCATAAACCCTAGTGCATTATCTAGAAAACAGAGAGTAATCCTTGAGAGCTTATCCTTAGAATTAAATAAGATTTTAGATGTAAAGTGCCCTGTGCTTTTTTGACATCAACTATTAGTAATCAACTGTTATTAAATGGCTGTTATTGCTTTGATATTAATGACATTAATTAACTGTTATTATTGCCTCTGTTGCTTAATTGCTTTGACACTCCCACCCTCTATTCCTGCTCTTACATCATCCCTACTCCCACAACAAGGGAAATCACAGGAAATTTCCATTCTCTTTGTCGTGGTTGTAGAAGAGGCATTGGCTTCCTAAGGCTCTCATATTGCACTGAAAGTTTTAATAGAAAGGAGGGGGAGTGAGATATGGAAAAGAAAGGAAGGTGAATTTGGAAGAATAGAAGATGGCAAAAATAAATGATATATGAGTAGAAAAATGACAGATCAATAGATAGATGATGGATGGATGGATAGATAGATAGATAGATAGATAGATAGATAGATAGATAGATAGATAGATAATAAAAGCTACGTGTGTATCTCCTGCTAAGGAAGACTTGTGCTGAAAGTGGTTTTGCTCCTGTATTTGAAGGCCTACAAATCCCCTTATCCATATTTGTATATGAATTCAGAAAATAATTACAAATAAACTTTGTTTTTTGGATTGTTTTATACATTTCTCTATATATGAATGAGGATTTTGAGAGTATAACATTGTAGCATATTAAAATATAATACTGATATGCAATAATTTTAAAGAGGTACAACGTGACTTTTAGTAAAAAAGTAACAGTTTCTTACAATACTCTATCTCCAGTTTTATTTATCTGTTAAACAAGTTTTTATTATTTTAAATATTTCTTCTGATACGTACTTTAGTATGTCTTAATAGCATTTACATCATGTTTTTAGATTTTTCAATTTTACTAATGTATTGCCTTCTTCCTACAACTACGTAGGGCTTTGGTCACTTATAATGCCATTCTCACCCTCCTTTCATTTTTTTTTTTTCTAAAATAGTCATGTTGTTACTTTGGGGTACATTATTGATTATTTGTCTATTCATTATTTTGTAACTCCCAACTATTTCAGTTCCTAAATTCTCACTCAACTTTCTACCCAAATTCACCTTCCAGAGAATTTCCCAAGAAAAGACATGTGAAGAACCCACTATTTCATTCATTACATACACAAAATATCTGTGGTTTTCCTTTATCCATGCATAACAGCAAGCCTTACTATGGAATTCTAAGTTAAAATCATTTGCCTCCAGAAATTTGAAAAACTCCTTTAATTGATTCTTAGTTCTGGGTCTTGCTGTTGACAATCCTGATGAGAGTGTGGATTTTTTTATGCCTCTGTAATTGTCTTCTATTTTTACTCTTTGGAACTGTATACAATGTTTCTATTTTCTCTTTTTTTTTCAAAAAAATATATTTAAGGATGTGTTGCCTCCATCCCATTTGTTGAATAATGGTTGGAATGTCACAATAAAAAGACTTAGTAATTCAGCTCTAGAACATTCTTCTGTACTGTTTATAAAATAATGTACCCTCTTCTGTTTTCCACTCTTCATGTCTTTTCTTTTTAAGCAGATGTTAATTAAACATCTTTAATTAGATGTTTAATCCTTGGTGTCTATTCTCTTACGTATTTTCAATTTCTGCCTTTTTCTTCTGCTTTCTGGGAGATTTATTCTGCTTTGCTTTTCTACCCTTAGGCATATTTCTTCTTTTATTTTCAGAAATGAATTTTTAATTTTGAAAAGCTCTTTCTTGTTAACTGATTGATCCTTTTAGTTATATTGTGTTCTTTTTTTATATGTGAGGTAGAATGCAATTTCTTTGTATAGACCAATTATTTATGTTCTTGAATTTAAAAATGTATTTTATTTCCTTTTTTTCTCTTCAGATGTTTGAAGAACTTTGTTTTATGTTTAATAATAAAGCAACACAAAAGTAATTGTAAGAAATACATACACGGGTGAGATGTTTTTAACTGACAGATGGTAGAAAAGAAAAGCAGAGCATAACAATTTGGAAAATTTGCAGTCAAGCCTTGTGGTAGAGAAAAGGCAGACTGAGTAGCAATCACGTGCTGCAGAGATTAGTATGACTAAAAGGGAGCCTAGTGCTAATACATAAGACAATGGTAAAAAGGCCTTGAAGACATTCCAGTAATCTCTGAGACAGCCCCTCCCGTCACAGGTACAGAGGCCTAGGAGGAAAGAGTGCTTTCAGGGGCCAAGTCCAGGGTGCTGCTCCCCTGCTCAGCCTCAGGACTCTGCTTCCTACATCCTGGCCACTCTGATATCAACCTTGGTTTAAAGGGCCCCAGATACAGCTTGGGCTGCTACTTCGATGAGTGCTGGCTAATACAAGACTTGATGGTTTCCATGTTATGTTAAGCCAGCAGGTGCACAGAATGCAAGAGTGAAGGCGGCTTCCCAGCTTTCACTTAGATTTCAGAGTATGAATGGGGAAGCCTGGTTCTCAGGCAGAAGACTGTTGCAGACACAGAGCTCCTGCAGGCATTCTCTACTAGGGAAGTGTTGAAGAGAAAAGTGGAGTTGGAGCCCCAAAACAGATTCCCCACTGGAGCACTGCCTAGTGGAGCTGTGGGAAAGGAGTCACGGCCTCCCAGACCTGAGAATAATAGAGGCAGCATCAGCTTGTATCCTGAGCCTGGAAAAGTCACAGATACTCAACTCCAATTCATAAGAGCCATCATAGGTGCTACAACTGCAAAGTCACAGGGGTAGAGCTGCTTAACACCTTAGGAGCCCACCCCTTGCACCACTGTGTCCTAGATGCAGGATATGGAGTCAAAGGCGATTGTTTTGTAGCTTTAAGATTTAATGACTGCCTTGCTGGGTTTCAGAGTTGTGTGGGACCCTTTGCTCTTTTCTTTGGCCAATTAACCTCTTTTGAAATGGTAGTGTTTACCCGATGCCTGTACCACCATTGTATCTTGGAAATAAACAACTTCTTTTTGATGTTATAGACTCATAACCGTACCTTGAGCCTCAGATGAGAATTTGGACTTTGGATGTGGGACGTTTAATTTGATACTGGAAGGAGTTGAGACATTTGGGGACTATTGGGAAGAGATGATTATATTTTAAAATACGAGAAGAACATGACATTTAGGGGGCTAGGGGCAGAATGACATGGGTTGAATGTGTGTACCCTCCAAATCTCATGTTAAAATGTGATTCTCAATGTTAGAGGTGAAGCCTACTATGAGGTGATTGGATCGTGGGGGCAAATCCTTCACAATGGCTCAGCGTTGAATAAGTTAACACTCAGTTCATGTGAGACCTAGTTGTTTTAAAAAGAGCCTGGAATCTCCCCCATTCTCACTCTTGCTCCCTCTCTGGCCATGTGATTCACTGCTGCCTTTTACCTTCTGCCATGATTATAAGCTTTCTGAGGCCCTAACCAGAAGCAAATGCCAGCACCATGCTTCCTGTAAAGCCTGCAGAACTTTGAACCAGTTAAACCTTTTTTTAAACTAATTCATAGTGTAAGGTATTCCTTTATAGCAATACAAGAAAAGACTAACACGTGTGTGTGTGTGTGTGTGTGTGTGAAAGACAGAGAGAGACAGAGAGAGAGAAAGATAACTATCACCACAACCAAGAAAAAGAACATATTCATCATTCCAAAAACTTTCCCTTTGCCCTTTGCAAGCTTTTCCTTCTGCCATATTCCCAGGCAACCATAAATTGATCATCACAAAAGGTAAGTTTATATTTTGTAAAATTTTGTATACATGGAAACCTACACTCAAACACTATATATTACTTTTGAGGTTGAAATATTTTATAATTATTTTGAGTTTCATTTACATTATAGCAAAGATCAGTAGTTAACTCCCTTTTATAGTTGAACAATATTTCATATTTACCTATTTTTATTCACTTATTGAAAAACTTGTGAACTGTTTACAGTTTTTAGTTATTACAAATAAAGCTGCTACAAACATTTTTAAGTCTTTGTGTGGGAAAAAATCTTTCATTTCTCTTGGGTAGATAGCTAACAGTGGGAGAGTGGGATCAGGTGGTAGCTTATACTTCATACAAAGTTGCCAAAATATTTCCAAAGCGTTAATGTCACTTAACATTTTCACCAACAATGTTTGAGAATCTTAATTCTTCCATATTTTTAACAATACTTGGTGCCATATGTCTTTCCAATTTTGATCATTCTGATAGATGTATAGTGGCATCACTTTATGGTTTTAGCTGGCATGTCCCTAATTACTAATATTTTGATTATGTTTTAGTTTGCTTAGCTGCAATTGATTTTTATACCTTGGTGAGGTGTCAGTTCAGATATTCTGTGTATTTTTAAAAAGCATATTGTTGTTTTATTATTGAGTTATGAACACATACATACTTGCACACACACATATAAAGTTTATGTGTTTATATATGTCAGTATATATCAAATGCTTTATCAGACATATCAGATTATAATTTCTATAATCAATAGAAATATTTTGTCCAGTCTGTGGTTGTCATTTCATGCCCTCAAGAGGGTCATTTGAGGAACAGAATTTTAAAAAATGTTTATGAAATATAATTTATCAAACTGCTCCTTTATTGATCATTCTTTTGGTATTGTGTTAAAAAAATTTGTTTCGATCAAGGTGACAAAGGTTTTATCCTATGCTTACTTCTAGAAGTTTATGCTTTTATAACTTATATTTAGGTCTATAATAAATGATGTAGTAATTTTTATTTATGGTGTGAAATGTAAATCTAACTTTTTATTATTAGAAATTGCCATATGGCTATCTAAATATGCCATCAAAATTTAGACCATCTTTTGTCTAAAAAGATAATTTTACACTATTATTGAAAGCAATTAACCACACATGTACAGGCCTACTTCTCGAATATTTATTTTGTATCAGTGATCTGTTTGTATATCTTTATGTTGATATCACACTGTCTTGATTACTGTAATGTTCACTCTCTAATGTTGCCCTTTTTCAGATGCATTTGGCTGTTTTAGTTTCCTTGCACTTTCATATGAATTTTAGAATTGGTTTGTCAGTTTTTATAAAAATACCTGTTGTAATTGTAATTGAGATCACAATGAACCTATTAATCAGTTTAGAAAGAAATAATAGCTTTAATATACTGATGTCTTTCAACCCAGTATTAGAGCTCTCTCCTTTGAGAGCTGCTTTGGTTTCTTTCATACATAGTTTGTAGTTTTCAGTGCACAGGATTTTCTCATCATTTGACAAATTTATTTCCAAATAATTTATATTTTGATACTATTTCAATTGGTATTCTCTATGTACTTTAACTTGTGATTTTTTGCTTCTGTATAGAAATACAATTAATTTTGGTATATTCACCTTGTATGTGGTAAAATTTGTAAACTCATTTATTATTTGTAGAAGCTTTTACATGATTTAAATCAAATATTTACATAGATGATCACATAATCCATGAAGCAAATCAATTTTACTTCTTTCTTTTCAATTTGTATTTTTAAAATAAATTTTCTTTTTCTTGCCTTATTACACTGGCTAAAACCTTCTATACCATATTGAAAGAAGGTGGTGAGAGTACACATCTTTAACTTGTTCATGATATTTCAGAGAAAGCATTCAGTTTTTCACCATGATAGATGGTATTCTATGCAGGGTTTTCTTTTATGCCCTTTGTTGGGTCGAAAATTTTTCCTTCTATTCTTAATTTATTAAATGTTTTCTTAATCACTTGAATTTTGTCAAGTGCTTTTCTATATCTATTTATAAACTTACGGTTTTTAATTATTTGGCAATATGTTATATATATTGTTATATATATTGATTTGCTTGAAAATATAAAAGTAGTCTTTCATTCTTGGAATACACTATACTTGGTCATGATATCTTAAATTTTATAATTGCTTAGATTTGATTTTCTATAATTGTGTTTATACATTTTTAATATAATTACATAAAAAAATATTCTGTTGTTTTCTTTTCATGCAATCTGTTTTTATGGTCCTGGTATGTGGATAATGCAGATTATTCCATAATGATTTGGTGAATATTTTATTCTTTTAAATACTCTGAAATAGTTTGCATAACATTGGTATTATTTATTCATTAAGTGTTTCGTAGAGTTCATTAGTGAAGAACTCTGAACCTGAAGTTTTCTTTGTGATAGTTATTTTAAATACAAATTCAACTTATTAAATAGATGTGAGATTATTCTTGATTTCTACTTTTTAGTGAAGTCCGGTAGTTGTGGTATTTAAAGGAATTTATCCATTTCATCTGTTATTTAATTTATTGTCAAAAATTGTTCATAATGTTTCCTTATTATCCTTTCTAAAGTTAATTATCTAAAGTGATGTCATTTTTCTCACTTTATACTGTTAATTGTGAATTTTATCTTTTTATCTTGATTTGTTTATAAGTTTGTTTAGAAGTTTATTACTTTTATTGATAGTCGTAAAAAAACTAGGTTTTGTTTACATTGATTTTCTGTTGTTCTGCTTTTCATTTGTTTTAGTGATTTTATTTTTAAAATAGTCCTTCTAATTTCATTGTATTTTTTGCTATTACTTTTGCAGTTTCTTAAAGTGAAAGCTGAGGTCATTGATATGAGACCTTTGTTTATTATTAATATATTCATTGTTATATATTTCTCTAAGCACTACTGTAGTAGCATTCCATAAATCTTGATTTGTTGTGGTTTACTTTCATTGAGTTTACAATATTTTCTAATATCCTTCATTTTTCTTATACTCATAGGTTATTTAGGAGTATATTACTTCATTCCCAAAAGCTGGAGAGAACATATTAGGTGTAACTTAAATTTCTTCAAATTTATTAAGACTTATTTAATGACCCAGAATATAGGCCATATTTGTGAAAATTTCATATACACTTTAAAAAAGATTTTCTTCTGCTTTGTTGATAAAGTGTTCTATAAGTGTCAATTTTCTCTTGTTAGCTGATAGTGCTATTAAAATATTTTATACCATATTCATCTTTCTCCTCATTCTAGCAATTATTGAGAAAATAGTGTAAACCAAAAATGAAACCTTAAGTCCCCGCAACTAACTTAATAAAACCTTTCTTGGCCAAGGGCATCCCAGAGAAAACCTGAAAAACTGGTGCAGGCCATTATGGAAAGCAAGGTTAGACATGCTTCATTATGCCATCCTCCCTTTGAAGTTTAGGCTCCAATGACCAGAATTAACATTAAAATAGAAATCATAAGACTGTCAAGACAGACTCTTTGTAATAAGATACCCAACTCCAACCTGACTCAGGTATAACATCAGCAACAGAAAACAGGCCCTGAAGAAAATAAAAATACTTTATCCTATAATAAATTTTCTTTGATATATTTTGAAATGGCCTTGAAAAGCCATCTCTTATGAGGGAAATTTGCATTCTGTAGAGAATTTTCTGTACTTACTAGGTCTTTTCTGGAGAATCTGACACCTTTTAAGGTCGAATGAGAGATATTTACCATCTATTTTCTCTAAAGACTGTTACTCAGAGTTTTCATCTACATAATAAGAACCTTGGCTTGTACAACTCGCATTAATTCAAGCATTTCCTTATGCTGACTTCAACTCTTTAGACATTTGCCCCTTTCAACTAATTGCCAATCAGGAAATCTTTTAACCTTTCTATGACCTTGAAGCCCCTACTTTGAGATGCCCCACCCTTCTTGGCTGAACCAATGTATACATTTTATGTATTGATATATGTCTTTGCCTGTAACTTCTTTCTCCCTAAAATGTATAAAACAAAGCTGTAATCCAATCATCTTGAGCACATGTTCTCAGGACCTTTTGAGACTGTGTCAAAAGCCATTTTCACACATACTTGGGTCAGAATAAACCTCTAAGTGTTTTACAGAATTGAACTTTTTTTGGTCAATGAAGGTGTTAAGAATTTTTATTATTATTTGTGGGTTTGTCAGTTTTACTCTACAGTTCTTAAGAGTTGCTGCTCCATGTTTTAATTTTGCCATTTTAAGACAATCTCTTTCTATATTTTATTACTTTACTTTGAATGCCAAGTGAAGTGTATGTAAATAACTTACGGCCAAATTTTGCAAAAAAAGAAAAAAATGCAAAACCCTTTAAAAAAAATTTTAGAAACTTTATCATACTGGAGGTTTTGCGTATTTATCTAATTTGGGGCAATTTTTAAACTTGTTTAAATAAACAATATATAATTATAGATTTTTAATTTGGTTTATGGGACATATTATCTTATAAGGAAAATATTTGAGAACATGGCATACCTATATATTTATTTCACAGTATTTACGATCCAAGTTATGCTTCAGTAGTGATTTGGAATGTTTTCCAAAAAACTGTGTATATCCCCCTAGTCTGTGCCCTCTGAATGGCTCCTAAGTAGAATAATTTCTACTTCTGTTTCCTTGATGTCATCTGTACAGACTCTTGTGGCATGTAAAAAAAAAAAAAAAAACTTTCATGAAGAATTATTTCTGGTAAACTTGAATGCTAGAAAAACAAAATGCCCGCAATGAGCTTAGAGAAACTCATCTTCAACTTTTATTATTGTGCTTAACCACATTATCAAACAAATGTATAACAGATAACATTTTCTCAAAAGCAAAGATGTAGTCATTTGTCTCATTCAAATTTTTTTAGGTTTAAATGCTATCTGAAAACAGGGTCCCTCTCAAAACAAAACAACAAAAAAGTGATTTGATACCAAAAACAAGTGCTACAATTCTGAGTTGTGGATACAAACCTCATGTTAGTAACTCTAAGCCAATTGTTCAGTGAAACCAGTCCAGATAAGAACACAGTAGGGTGGAAGAGACCAGGAGGTATGGGGTGTGGATGGTCCTTGTTAGCATGACATAGGGAAATGGAAATGTTATATTAGTTGACATGTTTTTATTACTTGGAAAAAGTATCAAACCAGTCTGTTTCAAAAGCTAAATAAATAAAAAGGAAGACATTATTCAGCAGAATATCAGACTATTTATATGTGTGTGTGCATGCACGTGCATGTGTGTATGTATCTAGATTTAGATAGATAGATACTAGATTTTCATTTCATGAATATTAACAAGTATACTCAGATCTGAAAATATGAGCCACTTCTCCCTAGAAATATTTTAGGGGCAGGGAAAAATAGGTATATTTTATTAAGTTCCATATTGTGAAAAAGATGTTAAACTACCTAAAGTCAGTTCAGTGGAGCTCTGTTGAACTGTCACTGTTAAAATTATAAAAGCTTTACTGAAAGTGAATAGCTAGTGAACTATTTATTTGTGTGTGTGTGTGTATGTGTGTGTATATATGTGTGTGTGTGTATATATATGTGTGTGTGTATATATATATGTATGTAAATCTGTTGGTCTGTTTAGAGTAAATCAAAATCAGGAAGGGCTAGGAGATGGGAATGATTTTAAATGGCTGTTGTACTAACTGACTTGATGCTGACTATGGAGTGTTGGGTAACCCACTACAGCAGATGTAGTGGTAGAAAGCCCATGAAGACTAGGATATCTTAAATAAGTTGATCAACATTTTTCTTCGTTTAAAGGATAACAAAGAGACGCAGCAGAATTTTAACTATATATTCCATTTCCAATTTAATTTGGCCATCCATAAAACTCTGCCCTGTATTCCCAGGAAACCTATCTGATCACCAAGATTCCTTTCTTCCTCATTGTCTTCAGTTTCTATACAACAGTATCCCAGGTCAACCAAGTACTTATATTTCTATACATTTAAAGGGCCTGTAAATTTATAATTTAAAAAAAGGAAAGAGGAACCAAAACTTTCGATTCTAGTTATAAAAATATTTAATATTAACTAGATTTCAATTTTAAATGTAAATCAAAAGAGGATTAACTATATATCATGTAGGCTATTTGTCATTCACATCTCACTGTGGCTTCATTTAATTCTTGTGTTTCATTTTTGTACGGACACTCTCCTTTTGTACTTGCCCTGTCCCTCCACCTGAGGTAAATAACCTTGAGTAAATGAGTATTTACTAGAGTAGCTGGGGAGTGACTAGGGACAGTATCGATGTCTCAGTATATCAGCAGTAAGAGAGCAGGATATTAGCAAAAGGCTCTAGAAAACAAGTAGAAAGGCAGCAGAAAGTTGGTGGAAAGGTGATGACATGGTATGCCAGAAGGAAAACCAAAACATAACTAGGTATAAGTTTTCCCAAAATACATCCTTAAATTAATTAGCATTCGTCCCCCAAAATGAAGAACTCTTCAAATTCATATACATCAACATTTATTGCTCCACAAAGAAATTGCACAAATCTATAAAAGTAATTTAAGGATAGATTAGACCTAAGACTCCACATTCATTTTGACATCTGGAACTAAGTCAGTTTCCTCAAGGGGAAAAATGTAACAGCATTGCTACAGGCACAGAATACTAGATCTTCATTTATAAATTTTAACAAGTATACTCAGATTTGAAAATATGAGCCACTTCTCTCTAAAAACATTTTAGGCGCAGAGCACAAAAATAGATTTTTTTATTAAGTTCAATATTGTAAAAAAGAAGTTATGACTACCTAAAGTCAGGTCAGTGAAGCTCTTTTGAACTGTCACTGTTAAAGTTTACTGAAAGTGAACAGATAGGCATTAAGGGGAGACTCTCCATCTGCGCTGAGCAGAAGCAGTGCGAGAATAATGCAGAAGGGAAAATATATGATGATACTTAGACTACAATACAGACAGGTGTAGTATAAAATAGAATCAGAGAAAGCAAGATTCAGAAGGAAAAAGGAAACTATCCCAGGAGTGATTAGACTTCTAGGGAAACAAATTGAGCTCCAGGAAAAACTGAGAAAAGCTGTGTGAAATGTTTCTTCTCATTTTATCGGTCATCATTACCAAGTCATATTCCTTAACCTAAAATGTGTTTTAAAGAGTAAATATAATTTATAAATATGTAAATGTAGAACTTTATGAATTATATATGTATAAGGAATTTAATGTACAGACTTATGAACAATACTTTTTATGTTTAAATATAGTCTTTAATATTTTGTATTTCCTCAGGTGAAATAATGTGCATAAAAGAACCTCTTTGCTATACATCACTTTATATAGATAATTGCTTTTTCTTCTTTCCAAATCTCAATTTCAGTAGAGTGGAGTTAGTATAACTGAATCCCACAAACTATTTCAGTTGCAAAGAACTTTCTAAAACGATAGTACTAGGAGAAAAACAGTGATTGAAAGAACTTTTAACTTTGGAGGTACAAATATCCTGTTAAGTTCTATTGTAGCAATTTTTCTAAACAGGTGCTTCTAACACAGCTGATATGAACCCAGTGATAAATTTGAGGTTGATGATGATAACTATGAGCCTGAATGTCAAATTGTGTTAATCTTTATGAAAAATTCTGAGGAGAATATCCCTGGCATTGATTAGATTCCTAAATGTCTGTGATAAAAAGTTTAAAATGTTAAAATGTCTATCATACAGGGCTTTACCTACATGGCCATGCCGCTGAGATTCACCCCAGTTAACTTATTTTCTGCGGAGGTAAAAGATCGTGGAAGCTTAGCTCCAATCTAATGCTGCCCATTGACAAGTGGCTGAATAAGGAACTTCACCTCCCAGTTTCCTTTTCTACATTTGTAAAAGGAGTGCATTGGGCTGGGAAAACATTTTTAACAGCTCGTGTAATTCTAAGGACTGTCCATTCTAGACTTTTCTCCTCTTATGTATGAGAAACCCTTAACTCATTAGAATAGGTATATTCTTATAAATCATAAAATTAAAAAGTTACATGAAACAATTTTAATACGAATGTTGCTGATTGGCATATTGTATAAATAATTTGCAGGCCCAAGTATCTAAATTTTTAAAGATACTGCCAAAATGTTGCAAGCCTATGGGTGCTCAGAATTTCACATCTCATTTAAGAAGGAACTTTTAATGCCCACAGAGTGTTTGTTTGGTGGCACTAATCCTCTATCCTTAATGTGAATAATTAGAAATGTAATATGAGCTTTTGTTATCCTTTTCAAAATGGTAAATTAAGACTACTCTACAATTTTCCTTTTTGGCACCAAATCTCTGGAAATAGTTTTAAAGGTAAATAAATGAGATCATTCAGTATTTGTCTTTCTGTGCCTGACTTATATCACCTAACATAATGTCCTCCAAGTTCATCCATGTTGTTTCATATTACAGGATTTTATTCTGTTTCACAGCTGAATAGTATTCTATTGTATATAAGTATACATTTTCTTTATCTATGGGCACTTAGGTTAATTTCGTGTCTTGAACATTGTGAATGGCATTTCAATAAACTTGGGAGTGCAGATATCCTTCTGACATATTTTTTTCTATCAGTACTGAGATTGCATAATTATATGGTAGTTCTATTTTTAATTTTTTGATGAAATTCCATTCTGTTTTCCATAATGTCTGTACTAACTTACATTCCAATCAACAGTGTATGAATTGCCCTTTCTCTATATTCTTAACAGCATTTAATCAACATAGTGCAATTTTTTAAATATAGCAAGTTTTACGAATTATACCCATTTTAAAAATAAAATATTTGATTTGCTGAGATTGAGTGTAAATGAGGGTGTGGAAAAAGGATTCTCATATTTGGATTTTCATAAAAGGATTCTCATTTATTTGAGGATAGATGAAAGTTTTAAATTTATGTTCTACATATCTAAGCATTTTTAATTCTTTTTCTTCTGTACAGAAATATGTCAACATATTAAGAAAATATGCACATTAATATTTACCAAGTCATTTAAAATAGAAATTTAGCAACAATTAAATTATCCATAGTGCAGTGGTAGATTTAAAAAATATGGAATATGAATAAATATGAAATATGAATCTTATGGATTACTATTTATCCAAAATTTATCTTTGTAAAATAACTTTGCAATATTTCCAACAAATATTGTTGAGTAAAAAAAAAATTAGACTGTTCTGGATAGTATAATAAAATGTAGGTACACCAGTAACAAAATAACTTGGGGCTATAGACACAAAGTGAAAGACACAAAGAGAGTTTGAACAGAAGAGATTGGTTACTCAGGAGAAAGGAAGAAGAGAAGTTTGAAGAAGTAGTCAAAAGGAGAACTTTCACCTTATAAATAGTAATTAAATGGGCATCTAGTGGGAATGGATTCAAGAATTTAGAAAACATTTTTAATTACAAGCTTAGTTGAAAGATAAAATTTTAAATCATCCAAATTAGAATATAAACTCTTTATATTTATTCTAATTACATAAAATTAAATTGAAAACTAAATTAAATGAGCTATAATAAATTACATTAAACTGACATTTAAATACATGTTTTTTGTCTTGCTATAGTTTATATTTTTATAATCTTTTATATATTAATTTTATTTTTTCTGGGTGCATAGCAGGTATATATATATTTATGGGTTTTATGAGAGATATTTTTATACAGGCATGCAATACACAATAATTACATCAGGGTAAATGAGGTATCCATCAACTCAAACATTTATCTTTTGTGTTACAAACAATCTATGTATATATTTTTGGTTAATTTAAAATGTACAATTAAATTATATGTTGCTATAGTCACCCCGTGGTGATAGCAAAGACTGGGCCTTATTCATTGTTTATAACTATTTTTTGAACCAGTTAACCCTCTTCATTTCCTCCACGACAATACTCTTCCCAGCCTCTGGTAACCATCATACTCTCTAGCTCCATGAGTTCAATTGTTTTAATTTCTAGCTTCCATAAATAGGTGAGAACATGCAAAGTTTATCTTTTGTGCCTGACTTCTTTCACTTAGCATAATGACCTCCAGTTCCCTCCATGTTGTTGCAATTGACAGGATCTCATTTTTTTTCTATGGCTAAATAGTACTCCATTATGTACATGTACCACATTTTCTTTATCTAATCATCTGTTGATGAACACTTAGATTGCTTCAAAATCTTGACTATTGTGAATAGTGCTACAACAAACGTGAGAGTGTCGATATTTCTTTGACATGTCAATATTCTTTCTTTTGGGTATATACTTAGGAGTGGAATTTTTCAATTGTAAGGCAGCTCTATTTTTAGTTTTTTGAGGTGCCTCCAAAATGTTCTCCATACTCGTTGAATACTAATTTAAATTTCCACCAACAGTATTCTAGGGTTCCCTTTACTACACATTCTCACTAGCATTTGTTATTGCCTGACATTTGGATTTGAACCATTTTAACTGGGATGAAATGATATCTAACTGTACTTTTGATTCACATTTATCTGATAATCAATGATATTAAGTGTCTTTTCATATATCTGTTTGGCATTTTTATATCTTTGTATGAGAAGTATCTATTCAATATTTTGCTCACTTTTAAGTTGGATTATTAGATTTTTTTCCTATTTAGTTGTTTGAGATCCTTTTATATTCTGGTTATCAATCCCTTGTCACAAGGATGGTTTTTAAATATTTTCTCCCATTCTGGGTGTTGTCTCTTCACTTTGCTGATTACTTCCTTTGCTGTTTAGAAGTTTTTAACTTGATGTGATCCCATTTGTCCATTTATGATGTGGTTGCCTGTGCTTGTGAGTTTTTACTCAAAAAATCTTTGCTCACTCGTCAATGTCCTGGAGAGTTTCCCCAGAGTTTTCTTTTAGTAGTTTAATCATTTCAGGTCTTGATTTAATTATTTAATCCATTTTGATTTAATTTTTATATAAGGTGAGAAATAGGAATATAATTTTTTCTCTTCTGCATATGGATATCTAGTATTCCCAGCACCACTTATTGAAGACACTGTCTTTTCCCCACGGTCAAAATTGAGTTCACTGTAGGTGTGTGGTTCTCTATCCATTTCCATTGGTCTATCTGTCTGTTTTTATGTCAGTAACATGGTGTTTTGATTACTATAGCTCTGTAGTGTAATTTTAAGTCAGATAATGTCATTCCCCCCAGTTTTGTTCCTGTTGCTTAGGATAGTTATGATTATTCCAGATCTTTAGTGGATCCATATACTTTTTAGGATCATGTTTTCTATTTCTCTGAAGCATGTCATTGGTATTTTGATAAGGATAACACTGAATTTGTAGATTACTTTTGGTAGTATGGATATTTTGACAATATCGATTCTTTCAATTCATAAAGATGGAATATCTTTTTGTTTTTGGTTTCCTCTTTAATTTCTCACATAATTATTTCACAGTTTTCCTTGTAGAGATCTTTCACTTCTTTGGTTAAGTTTATTCCTAGGTATTTTATTTTATTTGTAGCTCATGAAAATGGGATTACTTTCTTGATTTTTTTTCCAGATTGTTCAACATTGGGATATAGACATGCTACTCATTTTAATATGTTAATTTTGTATTCTGCAACTTTTCTGAATTTAACAGTTTTAATAATTTTTTATGGGAGTCTTCCGCTTTTTCTCAATATAAGATGATACCACCTACAAACAAGGATAATTTAACTTCTTCTATTCCAATTTGAATGCTCTTTGCTTTCTCTTTTGTGATTGCTCTAGCTAGTATTTTCAGTACTATGTTGAGTAACAGTGGTGCAAGTCACCATCCTTGTTGTGTTCTTCATCTAAAAAGAAGGGCCTTCAGTTTTTCCCCATTTAGTATAATACTAGCTGTGAGTCTCTCATATATAGCCTTTATTAGGTTGTATTATGTTCCTTCTATACCCAATTTATTGAGGATTTTTATCATGAGGGGATGTTGAATATTATCAAATGCTTATTCAGCACCAATTGAAATGATTATATGTTTTTGTCCTTTATTCTGTTGATATGATGTATCACATTACTTTATTTGTATATGTTGACTCATCCTTTTGTTACTGGCATAAAACCCACTTGGTCATGATGAATGATCTTTTTAAAGTATTGTTAAATTGATTTGATATTATTTTATTGGGAATTTTTTTATCAGTATTCATCATTGATATTGTCCTATAGTTTTTTTTAATATGTCTTTGGTTTTGATATCAAGTGACACCATCTTCATAGAATCAGTTTGCAAGTATTCCTCCCATTTTTATTTTTCAAAATAATTTGAATAGGATTGGTATTAGATATTCTGAAAATGCTTGGCAAAATTCATCTGTGAAGCCATTAGGTTTGGGTTTTGTTGTTGTTTGCGTTTTATTTATTTATTTGTTTATTTTGGATGCTTTTTACAATGCCTTCAATCTTATTACTTGTTATTGTTCTGTTCAGGTTTCAAATTTCTTCATGGTTCAATCTTGGTAGGTTGTATATGTTTAGGAAATTGCCTTTTCTTTTAGATTTTCCAATTTATTAGCATATAATTGCTCACAGTAGCCACTAATTATCCTTTGAATTTCTGTGGTATCTGCTGTAATGTTTCTTTTTTCAGCTTAGATTTATTTGGATCTTTAGAGTTTAGTTTATTTACATTCAATTTTAATATCGATAAGTAAGGACTTACTCCTGCCGTTTTGTTATTTGTTTTCTGGCTATTTTGTTGTTTTTTCTTACTCCTTTCCTTCCTTCCTATCTTTCTTTTACTGAAGATGATTTTCTCTGGTGTTATGAGTTAATTTCTTCCTTTCTTTGTGTATTTTAGATTTGATGCTGTGTGTTTTAGATTTTGTATTACTATGAAGCTTGGAAAAGCTATCTCCTAGCCCATTATTTTATACTGATAACAACGTAACACTGATTACATAAACAAATAAAAAAACACAAAGAAAACTAATAAAAACTCTACATTTAACTTCATTAACCCACTCTTTAACTTTTTATTGTTTCAATTTATATGTTGTACTGTCTTTGTCTTGAAATGTTGTAATTATTTTTTATTAATTCATCTTTCAGTCTTTCTACTTAAGCTAAGAGTATTTTATACACCACAGTGACAGTGTATAATATTCTTTGTTTTTCTGTGTACTTACTATTACCAGTGAGTTTTCTAACTTTGGAAGATTTCTTATTGCTCATTAGTATCCTTTTCTTCTGATCAAAGTCATCCTTTTAGCATTTCTTATAGGAGAGTCTGGTGTTGACGAAATCCTTCAGCTTTTGTTTGTCTGGGAAAATCTTTATTTCTCCTTCATGTTGAAGGACATTTTTGCTGAATGTACTATTCCGGGCTAAATTGTATTCTTCAGCCTTTAAAATATGTCATGCCGCTCTCTCCTGGCTTGTAAGGTTTCCACTGAAAAGTCTGCTGCCAAATGTATTGGAGCTCCATTGTATGTTATTTGTTTCTTCTCTCTTGCTGCTTTTAGGATGTTTTCTTTTCACTTGACCTTTGGGAGTTTAGGCTTCTTTGAGTTAAATCTGCTTGGTGTTTTATAATCTTTTTATACTTGAATATTAACATCTAGGTTTGGAAAACTTTTTGTTATAATTCCTTTCTACCCCTATCTCTTTCTCAACCTCCTGCTTAAAGCCAATAATTCAGATTTACCCTTTTGGGTCTATTTATTGTTTTTTTAAATTCTTTTTTACTTTTATCTTCTTTGTGTATTTTCAAATAGGCTGTCATCAAGTTAACTAATTCTTTCTTCTATTTGATCAATTCTGCTATTAAAAGACTCTGATACATTTTTCAGTATGCCAATTGTATTTTTCAACTTCAGAATTTTGCTTGATTCTTTTTAATCATTTCAATTTTTTTGTTAAGTTTATCTGATAGACTATTGAATTTCTTCTCTGTGTTATCTGGCATTTCTTTGAGTTTTGTCAGCACAGGTATTTTGAATTATCTGTCTAAAAGGTAGCATATCTCTGTTTATCCAGGATTGGTCCCTGGTGTTTTAAGTAGTTTATTTGGTGAGGTCCTGTTTTCCTGGATGGTCTTTATGCTTCTGGATGTTCATCTGTGACTGGGTACTGAAGAGTTGGTATTTATTGCAGTCTTTGCAGTCTGGGATTTTTTGTACCTGTCCCTTTTGGGAAGACTTTCTAGGTATTCTAAAAGCCTTAAGTGTTGCGATCTAAGCTGTAGTTGCATTAGGGCCATTCCAAGTCCAATAATGCTGTGGTCCTTGCACACCCATAGAAGTACTACCTTGATGCTCTTAGATAAATCTGGAAGAATTCTCTGGATTACCAAGCAGAGACTCTTGTTCTTTTCCCTTGCTTTCTCCTAAATAAGCAGAATCTCTCTATCTCTCTTCTGAACTTCCTCAAACTAGAGGTGGGTTGACACAAGCACCCCTGTGGCCAACATCAGTATGACTGTGCTGGGTAAAACCTGACGCCAGCACAACTCTGGATCTTGCTTAAGGCTTACTGTAATTGAAAGAAATCAGGCACATTCCTCAGCCCCGGGCTCAACACAAACAGGCCCAGTACAAACACATCCCACCATATATCTCTCAACTTCCTGAGCCCAGTACAAACACATCCCACCATATATCTTTCAACACAAACAGGCCCAGTACAAACACATCCCACCATATATCTCTCAACTTCCTGAGCCCAGTACAAACACATCCCACCATTTATCTCTCAACTTCCTGAGCCCAGTACAAACACCACCTGGAAAATCCCCGATAAGGACACAGCCGTTTGTAGTTTTACTGAAAGCGTGGGAACCAATAGAAAAACTACTAAATGTATAACTTAAAATGTAAACCAATTGTAATGCTGTAACCAAAAGAATTCCCTTGTTCTTCTGTAACTTTACTATCCTATTTACCTCGGGCTATAAAAGGCAAGCACTCGCATTGTTCGGGGCCCTCTTGCATGCTGTGGAATAGAGGGACCAAGTTCGAACTTGCAGTAAAAGATCCTTGCCGCTTGGCTTTGACTCTGGACTCTGGTGGTCTTCTTTGGGGAACAAACGGTCTGGGCATAACATAATCACTACCTGGCTACTTCACTGAAGGTCCTGGAGCTCTACAACCAGTAGGTGGTGAATCCAGGAAGATTTGTGTACTTCCCTTTAGGGTCATGGGTACCCCAGGTCCCCAGCATGTTCAGAAGTGTCATCCAGTAGCCAGGGATTGGAGTCAAAAATCTTAGAAGTCTGCCTGGTATTCCATTGTACTGTGGCTAAGCTGACACTTGAACCATGTGACACAATTTTTCCCACTCTTCCCTTTCCTTTCCCCAGACAGGGGAGCTCACCTACAGTCACCAACACCACAGACCCATGGGGAGTATTTTCAGGCTACTTCTGATATTCCCTCAAGGCCCAAGTGCTAATCTGTCAGTTTGTGGTAAATTCTGCCTGGGCTGGGACACACCCTTAGGGGAGTGGGCTCCCCTCTGGCCCATGGCATGTCCAGAAATGCTATCTAAGAGCCAAGGCCTGGAAACAAAGACCTCAAGAGCCTACTTGGTTCTCTACTCCTCCTCTGTGGCCAAGTTAGTACTTAATGTGCAAGACAACATCTCCTTTACTTCCCCCTCTGCTTTTCTCAAGCAGGAATCTCTCCCTGTAGCCACCACAGCTGGGAATGTGCTGAGTCTCTCCTGAAGCCAGCAAGTCTCATAGTCTCACCCAAGGCCCATGGTATATTACGTGGATATCACTGTTGATTATTCATGGCTCAAGGGCTCGTTAGTCAGCAAGTGATGAATCTTGCCAGGACTGGCACCTTCCCCTCAAAGCAGCAGTTTCCCTTCTGGTCCACGGTGGGCCTAGACATGTTGTTCAGCAGCCAGGTTTTGGAAAGGGGGCCTTGTGACTGAGTAGTGCCCTATCCTAGTGTGGCTAAGCTGGTATCCAAGAATCAAGACAAAGTTGTCTTTACTCTTCCCTCTCCTCCATCTAGTACAGGAAGGGTCTCTTTTTGAGCTGTGAGCTGTGCAGCCCAGGGTTAGGGGAGGGCTGGTGCAAGCATTCCCTTAGCTGCCTCGGCTGGCTTGTGTTTCAGTAGGCCATGTGGCCCCCAGGTCTACTGGCTCTGAGCCCAGTTCAGCAGTAGGATACACCTAAGAGTTTCAGTCTTTGTGACCTAGACTGCCTCTTAAGTTTATTCAGAGCCCTACATACCATTAGCCAACATTCGTGAGTCTCGCCGGAGCCCAAGTTCCAACCCCTGGGATGAGCAATTTCCCTCTACCTAAGGCTGGCTTAAATACTTACTCCATGGGTACACATCAGCTGAGTTCAGCCTGGTTTTGCTTTCTACTATGACAGGGCAGTACAGAGTTTAATGTAATATCACAATTGCTGTGTATTCCCTCTCCCAAGCACATAGCCGTTCTCTCTCTGACCTGTGGCCACATCTGGGGGATGGCAGAAGGTGCCAAGTGTTGCTTATCACACCATGGCATTGCTGCCAGGGGATGGAGTAAGGATGGTATAGGTGATTCAAGACTGTTTTTTCTATGTCTTCAGTGCCTCTTTCAGTGATATGAAGTTAAAACTAGGTACTGTTAATGCTAACCTGATGTTTGCTTCTTATGAGAGTGATTTTTTTGGTGTAGTTATTAAATGTGTGTCCTTGTGGGGGAGATACATGAATTTTTGAATTTTTAATTTATTTTAAACTTCATGAGAATTCTTCTCACATTGCAATTTAAGGCCTATTTGAAGAGCTCACAGGGAGTCCATATAATCATAAGATATTGGGTAGACACAATTGGCATTTGTAGCACAGAGAATAAATGTTAAATTTCAATACAAAATTTAAAATTTACCTCAAAATATAAAAAATTAAAAATTATAACTTTAAAATAGAATATGCTCAACTTGCTAATTTTAAATTTAAGTTTAAAAAGCTGAAAGAGTAATTTTGTTTAATTTGGCATTTCAGGATAGTGGATAGAGTTGTGTATATAACATCCCTTTTTCTACTAAATTATTCTGACACATCTACAAGAAAGAAAATATCAGAGACTTAAAGTGAATCACTTGAAAAATATATATTCCTGATGTTTTAATATCTTAAATATTAGAAAAAAACACATTATTACTGAGAAAAGTAATTACTATCTAATTGTACTAACAATTAATTACTAATTAATTGTGCTAATCTGTACCGTCTCTGCTGGGATAGGATAACTGAAAACTTGCACCTAATTTTTCCTGCACTGTGCCCTGGTTGCCAAACTTTGTTGATTTTAATCTGTATTTTTTGCAGTAATAAGCCACAATAGTAACTTTAATAACTTTTTCTGATTTCCTTGAATCGTTTTCGTTAGTCATCAATTCATAAATGGTCTTGGGGACTCCGGTATAGGGGAGGATCAGAGCACCATTGACACAAGGAAGAAAAAAAGTTGTAGGTATAAAGAAGGATTGCTTCCAGGACCCCCACCGATATCAAAGTCCCTGGATATTCAAATCTCTTGTATAAAACGGCATCTTATTTGCATATAACCTATGCATATCCTCTTGTATTCATTGAATCATCCCTAGTTTACCTATAGTACCTAATATAATGTAAATGTTATGTTATGTACATAAATACTATATTGTTTTTTATTTGTATTAATTTTATAGTTATATTGTTAGTTTAAAAAAAATTTTTTTTGATCCAATTGGTTGAGTTTGTGTGAAACCCATGGATATGGAGGGCCAATTCTAATCACAAATGGCACACTTTAAAAGGTACTCTTAGAATTAAAAAAATTTAATAGATGAGTTCTATAAAATTACATAATCTGTCCTTTCTTGGCCTAATTAATATGAATGTTACTTTTTAAAATGATTTACATACAATAATATAGATAAATCTCAAATAGAGCATACTAAATAAAAGAAGCCAGCCATTAAAACAAAAACAAAAACAAAAACAAAACCTCTATTGTGTATATTTCGATTTATATGACATTCTTACAAAGTTAAAACCATAGGGACAGAAAGCAGATTGGAGGTTCTAGTGTTGGGTCTTGAGGTGGACACTTGGAAAATTTTGTACATGTTGTAACTGTTTTATATTTTAACTGAGGAGTATATTCATAACTCTAAACTGTAAAACTCAGAACTGTACACTAAAAAGTATAAATTACCTGTGTATGAATTACTTAATATTTTAAAATTGAAAAAAAATCAGGGATTAAAAAGGTGAGAGTTCACTCAGTTTCTTTCAACAAATATATATGTACTACCTTCCATGTGCCAGGTGCTGGTGACATGGTGGTGATGAAGGATGAAAAGCACTACTCTCAGCAACCTGAAAGTGGTTTGGTGAAGAGATCATGTGACAGCAACCAGTTGAACTCATCAGGCCTTTAATGAAAATCTACATTGCAAAATGTCTGAGATGAGAGAAAAGGAAAGGGGAAGTCAGATTTGTCATGAAAATTCACGCCACTTATCAATACAATTCTAAGTCCAGAAAATACCACTACTCATTAAAGAAACAAATATTTAGGGAAGAGACACCATTAGAAAAATCAAGGTATAATTTTAATATTTGTTTAATATATAAGTATTATATAGAAAAGTATTCATTTTTTTTGTTTGTTTGTTTTGTTTTTTTTGAGACGGAGTCTCGCTCTGTCGCCTAGGCTGGAGTGCAGTGACCGGATCTCAGCTCACTGCAAGCTCCGCCTCCCGGGTTTACGCCATTCTCCTGCCTCAGCCTCCCAAGTAGCTGGGACTACAGGCGCCCACCACCGTGCCCGGCTAATTTTGTGTATTTTTTAGTAGAGACGGGGTTTCACCGTGTTAGCCAGGATGGTCTCGATCTCCTGACCTCGTGATCCGCCCGTGTTGGCCTCCCAAAGTGCTGGGATTACAGGCTTGAGCCACCGCGCCCGGCCTGAAAAGTATTAATTTTAAAGAAGTACTTTTTATCAGAATATTAATGTTAATAAAAATGATGGTGTATCAATTTAGTTTTCAAAGATGATCACTTTTCTGTGAGAATAAATAGCTACTGTTTCAAGTTCTGTGATCTAGAAATCAAGGTAATAATGTTAGTTGTTTTACAGTGAAAATTATAATATCCACTGTAAAGACAGAGATTTTTTTATGTGAAGAAGATTATAAAATGGAAATAGATACATATATATCCAAGCTTTGATCTCCATTACATAAACTGAAATCTATAAAAGAAATTTAAAATTCAACTTGAAATAGATATATGGTGAATAAAAATGTTATATTGCTAGAAAGATTTGAGTCGCTCTGTTCTTACAGTGTTTCTAAGCAATTTACTTTTTCTCTTATAGATACACATTTTATATATCTGAGAAGATCTTGTATTCCAATATGCCTCAGTAATTTTCTGCTACAGCTAGCTGTCATGAAAAGATTTTTGATGCTAAAAGAAAGTTACTGATTTGTCATGTTGCTGAATCAGATTTATGTTAGAGTCATCTTTTCCTCTCAAGTTTCGGATATTCAAATCTTCAATTTATTTTAAACTTCATGAGAATTCTTCTCACATTGCAATTTAAGGCCTGTTTGAAGAGACCACAGGGAGTCCATATAACCACAAGACAATGGGTAGACACAATTGGCATTTGTAACACAGAGAATAAAGCATTTATATACTTAGTATTTACTAAAAGAGGAACATAAGAATAATCATTGTATATTTTCAAGGATATAATTGGTACAGGCCTCTGTTTTGTGTTACTTGGGCATAAGTAATGACATGACAATTATTGAAAGATACCAGGATTGATATTACCTCTATAAGTTTTAGAAAATTATATTTTTTTCAATGACTAGCTCTTATTTTTTATCTCCTGTTCCCTATTTCAGAGACACATGTGATAATAACTCACAGATTTAAGATTATACACAATTATTCTAGTATTAGTTTCATCATTATTTTATTTTATATTTTCAGCCAAGTAACTTAAATTCTCTGACTTTTTGTTTCTTTCACTGTAAATTGTAAAAATTGAGTTAGATGATTTCTCAGTTTGCCCTCTTTATTAATTTGAGTTTTCTTAAAAGTGGAGCTTGACACAAGCATATAGGTGTCAGTAGTTTTGGAAGATGTAATTCATAGAGTAGGAGTGAGGAGCAGGAAGAGTGAGAGTGGAAAAGTCTAATTAAAGTGTATAATCAAGGTTGCAGCTCTACCAACCCCATGGAAGCTGTGAGTAATACTACAAAATGCCTCCAAGAAATAATTGGGCAATGAACAATCACATTGGTGCTCATCCTCTGTAGGGTGAGAATTATCCCTGAGGCAGATAACTCTCCCAACAGTTCTGGGTTGCTCCTGTGCTTGGGTAGGAGCTGAGCAGGAACTCATGACTTCAGGGAAAGCCCTTTGGGAAGACAGCAGAGTCATACAAAATAGATGGCTTCTATAGGACTCTCAGTGGGCACGGAATGGAACTCCTGACAACAGCAGGGCTAATATCTAATTTCAAGAGACTGGGATGGTGGCACCATGAGTATCCAATACTCTTTCAAAGGTAAAGATCCCTATGATTCTTTAGCTTAAGGATGATATTTCCTGAATTGAATTGAACATACGGCCCTATGGAAAAAAAAATAAGACTGGGTAGCAGGAACCAATAAAAATTATCATGATCCTCACAATATCTGTACATAGGGAATGATGCAGTATTGAGTCATTTGTTCATATTCCTTGACAATTTCTGAAAAGAACGAGATATTTTAATGAATTGTTTAATTTTAATGGATAAAACTGTATATATTATCATGTATAACATAATGTTTTGAAATACATATGCATCATGGAATGGTGGAACTGAGCCAATTAACATATGTATTACCTCAAATCTGCATCATTTTGTAATGGTGAGAGCACTTAAAAACCATTCTCTTAAGAATTTTCAAGAATACAATACATTGCTGTTAATTATCATCACGATGTTGCACAATAGATCTCTCAAATGTATTGTTCCTATCTCATTGAAAGTTTGTATTCACCTATTCACCCAAGCCAAACCTTAGTACCACTATCTTACTCTCGCTTCTGCCTAGTACATATAACATAAATAGCATGGTAGTTTGAATTCTGAGATAGAAAAAGGTGATTTACCAAATAATGTCACTCTGATGAAAGATTCTTTAAGAATATCCTGTTATTAATTGAGAAGTTCTAGCTTAGTAAGTTGCTTCCTAATTAGTCATATAACTTTCCTAATGCCAAGGTATTAGAAAAGGGACATCTTTGTAAGTATTTAGTCGTATTTCCCATTATAAATAATAAATGGATTTGCTGATACATAAATCACTCCTTTTAGTTTAGTTATTGTAAATCAACCCATAGTGAGATATAACTCTTGGATGAGGAAAGAAAAATTGAGTTTTAAAATATGCAGACCTTAGAATTAAACCCTGCATAATGATGCCATAAGATACAGAACATGTATAGAGTTTAATCTGGAGAGGAAGGATTATACACACTCACATAAGCGCACACACACACACATACACACACGTTAAACCAAGCATCATATTACTAACTTTCAACTATGCTCTTCTGAACCTAGAGTATGTATGGAAATGTTTAATGGCTGCCACAGGAGACACAGGTGAGGCTCCCAAATGATTTTTTTATCCTTGTCTATAAAGATAAGAAGAAATACAAAACAAAATAGCAACCATAATAACTTAATGGCTATAACATGTTAATGTACCAGATAAAACTTGCATCTGAAGACTGCTTTCAGTATATCAAATGAAACAAAGGACTTATGAAGGTAATGGAAATGAGATCATTGGGAAAATAATGTGTGAAGGGGCTTTCCTATCACTCTTGTTTACAACTCAACTTAATAAACATACAGTATACTACTTTCTGCTATTCTTTTTCCTATGTTTCCCAATTATTTTGATAACACACTTTACCACTGTGACCAGTTCTTCTCCTGACTCTTCCACATAAATAAAGTGTCTATATTTCTGAAACATTTTATGTTTATTGTGGGCTGAGCCAACCTTAATCTTTGACTGATTACATGCCTGATTGTGTCCTTTGCAGCTTCAAATATTTTCTAACAGTTGACAGCAGTAGGAACTTCAGGTAGAAATGGGGGATAAAAACAAGAATGTGGTAGAAAATAAACAAAAGAAATAAAAAGAGGTAGAGATAAGGACTTATTCAAGCAATTCACATTATGTAGCATATTTTGCAGGTTGATTCCATGGTGAGCTAGGAATGTAATATAAATGTAATAATATTCAAATACATTTTATAAGAAGAACCTAGAAGACTCAGATAATATCATGCATCTGGAAGAATTGGTAACTCATTATTTTTCATAAAATGTATTCTATATTATTGATAAGTGAGTATGGTATTCTATGTTAAACTATTTCTAATGAGCTATACAGTTTATTCAAGGTAAACACCGTGTATGGTAGTTTGAATGTAAAACCAGAATACAATTTAAAAACCAGTACTTAATGTGCATTGGGTCACAAGGGTAGCTACAAAATCATGTGACATGTTAAAAGAAACACACCGGAACTTATACATTTAATCAGGTGTTACAGGTGACAGTAGTGTCATTGTTAGTGACTGCATCATTTATTCTGTTTAGACCAAGTTTTCCCAGGAACTGTTCCATTTGCCTGACTCCTGGAGGTAAAGAGTCACATAAAAACTGTAATCTCGTTATTTACAGAGTTGTCTTATTTTTTGTTTGTTTTATTTTCATGATTTATCTAGCATGCTAGTCACCAGTTTTGAGTCCAGTGAGTTTTGATTATTTCTAAATATCATTTCTACCTCTTGATTCCCCCCAAAAACATATTGCCATTTTCCAAAATGTAAAACTATGCTAATAATTCTCTGAAGTTTTCTGTAATAAAGCTCAAAAATATACTGGGCACTGTAAGAATAAGTTTATAGACACACGCAGTGAATATGGAAAATAAAGCATCACCCCCATTTTCATTACATTTATACATTAGGAACAAAAAAAATTATCATTCAAGACATTGTGCTTGGCACTGAGAGATTCCAGGAGATAATTCTGAAGGCCGTATTTCAACAATGCCAGGCCAGAAGTTCTAGAATGTCTTGGCAACTCTAATAGTTAAATGTACAATAAAAATTACTACAACTGAAAACAATTTATACTAAATTGCTATGCCTTAAAATGACAGAAATTTTGGCAGTAGCTGTCATTCAGAATGTATCCATAATGTTCTACCATTGTAGTTTTCTTTACTGAAGCAAATGAACATGGTTAATTTTTTGCACTTCAAAGTCTACAAAATATTTTAGGTATCAACTGCTAGTCTGTTACAGCTCTTCTTACACTGATGTATTTGTATTTTGTAGTATGCTGAGAACAAATAAAAGACTGTACAGTAAAAATGGTAAGTCATTTAGCATTTGTTTTCTTATGTTCCAAATACTCTTACATAAGTTACTTTCAATGAAGATAATTAAAAAGTAAGGATCTTAGGCTTTATGTCTGAGACATAAATGAGTAATCAGTGTTATGTATGTAAAGAACTAAATTCAGGCATATTGAGTTCATAATTTTATCTTAGTCTCAAATTCATAATGTACTTGATAATGGACATAAAATGGTTACATTTTAAAATAATGTATAACTGTCACCAAGGGGGTGTTCACTTAACTTTGCCTACTGGAAATACCACAGGTTTCTTTGAAATTGAAAAAGGGCTGTAGATGAGGACTTAGAGGTTCAGTGATTAAATAATTTGTCGAAAGTTGCATTTCAAGGGTGACAAGGGCAGACTGGAGTTCCTAATTTTATTTTACAATGTCTGCTCTTTTGTTACATAATAATGTTTTCTTCTACCAGGCTGCTTTTCTAAAGGTGTCTGTCGTATCCATTCTTCATGCAAATGCTAACATTATGCATGCAGTTATGTTTCTTCCACTTGAATGTTGCCTTCCCTTTTTGCTCATAAAGTTTTACTTTATAAAATTCCAGTCATTCCACCTCTACTAATTGTTACTTTCCCTGAACCACTAATGAACTTTGGAGCTATACAAAACTGATTAGCACCTAAGTACTTTTTTATTAAACTGTATGATAGTTTTATATCCCTAAATAGGTTAGGTTGTAAACTCCACCTCTAAGGCCTTGGGACACATATATGCAAAGTGCAGAATATATATTGACAGCACCGTAAATAACTGCTTATTTAATTGTCTCAGTGATTCATTTATTCATGCAATCATTTCATGCATCTTGATGATTATTTCAAATTCATATTATTGTATGTTAAAGATTATATAGAATTTCTGATTCTGGTTTATAAAGAAAATGGGACCAAACTTACTTGCTCATATTACACTAGAA